>NC_044976.1:184978513-185324745 GCF_008728515.1 Papio anubis
TAAAGATAAGGCAGATGAGGAGCCTGGTGGAATTTGGCTGATTGACATGGATAAGTTCCTCATCCCCTGAAAGTCAGAAACTAGCAGTTTGAAAAACAAGGGCCTTAATAAAATTGCTATTCAAGCAAAACCTGCACAAAAACTGTTTCTATCCCCACAAGCACCATTTATGCTTTTTTCAAAGTTGCTGGCTGCCAACTGGGTGTTTTATCCAAGCACTGCAGAGTGGACCAATTGTGTGGTTTGACCCATGAGGTCAGATATCTTAGGAACCAGTGGGTTAATCAATAAGTGACTAAGAATTTTTATCCCTAATGTGGAAACAACTAGCCTGTCAAATGAAAGCAATGGGTCACAATCTGTTTATTTTAGGTACCAGGAACTTTAATCGAAACCACTCTGGCATCTGAGTAAACCACCTACCAACGACCACTCTAAAAAATTCTGTGACCTGGTCAGTCACTATAATTGGCTACTTATTTTGCTACTATGCTCACTCATGATTTAGTGTCCTATTGAATTCCAAGCTCCTGAACATCTCTCTAGACTCTGAAGTCGAGTTTAAATTCCTCCATTTAAATCTTTTTACTATCAAATGCCAACATACAACTTCCTCTAAATGAGCCACTCTTCTTCTAGAGAACCTTTTGTTCTTGGCTGAATCTGTTTTCTAAGTGATCCAATATCCGCAATAAACTGAATGTCTCCCACTCTGCTCATTTGCTCATACCCTTTCCTCTAGCAAGAATGCACATGCACATTTTTCTCACAATATAAATACTACCATTTTTTAGGATCCAGATCAAGTCTCCACCAAACTCAGCATCTATTGAACACCTACTCCTTCAAGGTACTGTTTCAGATGCTGCAGATATAACCAAACAAATATGACCAAGATAGTCTCTGACTTCAAGCATTTACAGTCTCATCCAAAAAGCAGTCTCCAGCCCTGGCTCTCTATGAGAGTCCCCAGTGTTCTTTAAAAATGACCGACGATCCTACCCAGCAAACCAATTAGTTCGTAAGTTCTGGAAGGTGTGGTGAGGGCATGAGCGTTTTTAAAAGCACTATGGTGATTCTAACCTGAAGCCAGGATGGAAGAATATTGCTCTAGAATGTCTCCAATCCGCTGTAGCAATCCGCAATGACTTTACCCCTGCAAATGCCTATCATATATGGATTGTAATATGTATTCGTCAATTATGTTATTTAATATTTATTTTTCAACTGCCTATTTTTCCCCAATGAAATGATGTTCTTCTTGAGTGAAGGAGCGGTATCTTATACCGCTTTAAATATTTAACATCTAACATACAATTTTGAACACAGCAGGCCTTCAATAGATATATGTAGATAATCATTTCAGTTATTTCCTAAAAACTTGAACCCAGAGTAAGAAAAGACCTTGATGTTCAACCTAACCTTGATAATCTGCAATCCAAATAACCTGGGAAGGGCCCAAGCTAGACTCAAAGGATCTAAGAGGACCCTGAACCTACCGACTGAATCTTCCCACCAAACCCACTCCAGTACCCAAGAAGTCCTCTCTACTGTGGCTAGGATCACTCCTTTCCACTAGACTGTGGGGGTAGGGATTGGTACAGACCAAATTGATCCCACAGAGACCTTCCCTCAAAGTGAGTGCCTGCATCCTATGGAACAATTCCTTGTCCTGGAATAGCCTGCTCTGAGAAAGCATGGAGATGCCAGATCAATAGCAATTGATACATTTCCTCACATTCCATTTAATGGCAAGCCACGGTGAGAGCACAGCCTTGTTCTGTGCAGCTCTCTGGTGAGTGTTTGCCTCTGGACAGGAATTTCTAGCTCTAGTTGAACACAGGGCTGTGTGCAGGACTCAGTGCACAGCTGAGCTATCAACTGCACTGGTCAGCACCAGCTGTCTCCAGAGAAGGCCTGAGTTGGGAAAGCATTCTAGATGCTCACCCAGCTTCTCTTGGGTAGCTTTTTGAAGTTGTTCCTGCCAAATCTGCATGAATGAGGGACAGATGAGATTTTAGGACACAGCTTTTCTCTGACAGTTTGTTCTATATTTGGTTTTTGGAGTTACTCAGTAGATTTTGCAGATGAAAGAAAACTTGAGAATTCCATAGGCCTGAGCCAGCATGAACTAGAAAGCTGCTGGGATCTATACCTGAGAATCAGACCAATCCCAATTTTCCCATTTACAGAGGGTGACCTTGGAGAGGTTACTAGCCTTAAAAATTACTTGATACATTGGTAAAGTGGGGCCAGTTGACCAGCCTCAGAGGACTGTTGTAAGGATAAATGAGGCCACACTACAGGGCACCTGCCCCTTTACAGTTCTCTGCAAAGATTAGTCTCACCCAACACCTGACTTTGCTTCTCCTACAGGGTTTCACCTTGATCTTACCAGAGGCTGCTTTTCTTATTAAAATGGTCCAGTGCAGTGTCTCAGGAGCTGCTCTGCACATAGGAGGTTTCTCACAATATCAGATTCATTTCCACCTTAACCTTTAAATCCGTATAAACCTAGAGGTTAACCTATAGCCTGCTCTACGTAGAGGATAATCTTAACCTCTGCTTCCACCTTTAAATTTGAACATGGAGATTGTGTTTCCCAGAAACTTGTGCAAACTAAAGAACCTAATGAAATATCATTATCGATCAGTCAATACATATTTATGGAGCGACCTCTTTGGGGCAGAAATTGTGTGAGGCAGTGGGGATACATAGGTGACAAAGAACTGTCCTCTGCCATCCAAGAGAGCACATTCTTCTGAGTGGTGATGGACACATGAAAAGACAGGCACAACTCATGGTTTCAGGAGCAGCAAGGGGCTCTGAGTCAGGTGCACAGGCTCAGCCCCTTGTTCAGCCTGAGGGTGCAGGGTGAAGGCCCTGGGCAGATTTCTGGAAGGGATAGGATCTTACCTGAGTCTGCAAATGATTAGAAGTCAGACACAGAAGAGAGGGAAGAAAATCCAGAAAGAAGATCTATTAGGAGTAAAAGCAAAGAGGTGAGAAAATCAGGACTACTTTAGGAACTATAGTCAGATTTCATTGTAAGAGCAGAGGGTGACCCAGGGTTTGGTGAAAAAAGAAGCTGAAGTAGCTATCAGCTATCGAGGATGACCTCTTTGGAGGTTGGAACTTTATTCTGTAGGTACAGGGTGCCATAAACAGTTTAAGTTGGGGGAAGATGTGATTTGCTTTTCTCTTAGAAATATTAGTGTATTCAGAGGAGGAAGAGAAAACTGTGAGATGGATGGGCATGGAGCCTTCTCTTTCAAAAGAAAAATTAACCATCGGAAATGTACCAGAACTGCCAACGGCTTCCTAAAATCAGTTACATAAATTATAAACCACAGGTCACAGATTTGTTGCTCTGCTTCAATGAAAATATTGTAATTTTGAAATCAAAATAGAAAACAAAATTTTATTTCTATGTCCAATAAACTGCCTCCTCCTTGGTACCATTCAAACTACTTGTAGACATTCTCTCTAAAATAATATAATAGCGGAGGTGCCCCCACTCCAGCCTGCCTGTTATAATGTTTCTATCTCAAGGATGTTCATTGTGAAATGCCAAGTGAAATTATACAAATTCTTGGAGGTTGTTGTCTTCAACTTACATTATCCTTAAGTCCCGGATTCCAGATACCTTGAGGCAATCAGCCCTGGATGGGCTCCTTAATCTTACCAGATGAAGTGTGTGAGTGTGTGTTTGTGTGAGTGTGTGTTTGTGTGAGTGTGTGTGAATGAAGGGACTGTCATGCTTCCAATTTTGCTAACTGCTTCACAGAAGAATGAAGCCATGGTCATGGTCTTCTAAGTAACAAGCTTTCCTCCCCTGGTGCAGGCACCTCCCTGCACAGACTTACTGCTTGATACTCTTGAGAGTGGGGAGAACTGAGTGACTCTTACAGAGCCAGAAGCATCTCTAACATTTCAATGCTGCTTAATGCAGAGGTTCACCAACAGGTCAGAGAAGTAGGGGCCCAAGAGTCAGGGTGGAAATGGGAGAAAATCCCCCAAATCCTGGCCACTTCCCTCCTACCAGTGACTCTGCCTGGCCCCTGGAAATCCCCTGCGTTAAGCTGGCACATGTCCCACACCCCTCCAGCTGCTCTAGGGCCCAGGACTCTCTTTCACGTTGTGGGCAGAAATCATGTGGCTTGGCTGCCCTCTAACTCATGAGCCTTAGTCAATGGGTCTGCTCTGTCCCATTGGCCCCAGTCAATGGTCAGCTTACTGGAGAGGGCTACATTTTTTTTTTTTTTTTAAATTAATTTATTATTATTATACTTTAAGTTGTAGGGTACATGTGCATAACATGCAGGTTTGTTACATATGTATACTTGTGCCATGTTGGTCTGCTGCACCCATCAACTCGTCATTTACATCAGGTATAACTCCCAATGCAATCCCTCCCCCCTCCCCCCTCCCCATGATAGGCCCCGGTGTGTGATGTTCCCCTTCCTGAGTCCAAGTGATCTCATTGTTCAGTTCCCACCTATGAGTGAGAACATGCGGTGTTTGGTTTTCTGTTCTTGTGATAGTTTGCTAAGAATGATGGTTTCCAGCTGCATCCATGTCCCTACAAAGGACGCAAACTCATCCTTTTTTATGGCTGCATACATTTTTTTTTTTTAATAAAAGATCTGAAGTCATCAATCTGGTTTCCTAGAATTTCAGGCAACCTGGGGAGGGGAGAGGGTTATGTATGTGTTAAGGTAGAGAAAGGAGCAGGATTCTGAAATGGTGCTGTGTGAGCAGCATGCTAATGGTTCTGTTTAATTGTAACATCCTTCCATTGTTCCTCCTTCCACATTAAGTGGGGAGGGGATGCCAGACTGCCACAGCCTCTTCATATCCCACCCACACTGGCTTTGATCCCGCAGACTATTTTTGACTATGAACACAGAGCATTTGAATGCCTTTGAAATGAAATGAATGAATAAATAAACAAATAATCTCTCATGGTTTTCTTAAGCTCTCCCTTGAAATGCCGATTGATTCTTTTACTCCTTTTAGCCCTTGTTGTAAGATTAAAAAAAAAAAAAATCTTCCCTGTATCCCCAGGGTTAACGCCTTTAGCCAAGGATGTGGGTAGGAGTGCAGAGAATAAATCTGGGCCTGTTCTGTTCATTTGTTCATCTGCTCTTCTCTCCTCCCTGGAGGCTCTTGGCTTCAGTCATTTCTGTTCCCATCACACGGAAGCTGTAAAGGGGTGCTTTCTTTCTTTCTTTCTTTTCTTTGTTAGGGTTCCTCCAGGCACAGAGAGATGCCATTGCCGCCACTGTGGGTGTGCAGCCGTGGGATGGGGACGGTGGGAGGCTGGCATCTCTCTTCAATTAAAATGCTTCCAATTATATCTGACTCAAGACTGGGGAAGCCCAGCTTCAAATCCGAAGAAAGCTGGAACTTGCTTTTTATGACTTGATAAAAACTACTTCTAACAACTAGTGAGCAGGCACCATAATCAGTTCTCCAGCTGCCTGGCCATGTGAGCAAGGGTTGGTCTCTCTACCTCCTTAGAACTTAGTCATTGCACCCATAAAATGGCAATCTTTCTGAAGAGGACTGCAAAGGGTGAGAAGAAAGCGCTGGTAATGAAATGCCAGATCCCCCAGTGGTGAGTGGTGATGCCTCCAGTCATGACCACCTGGCACTGGATGTCCCTGCAGATTCACCTACACCCTTGGGGAGGGCATGTGGTTGCCCCTCAGCAAGAGCTTTGTGATTCCGCCAGCCGAACTGGCCATCAATCCATCAGCAAAGTGCAAGACGGACATGACCGTGATGGAGGATGCTGTGGAGGTCAGGTGAGTCTGGCTTCAGGACTGAGGCCTGCAATTGGCTTGGGAAGCAGAATGAGAAACTACCTGTAGGTTCTAGGTGCTGGGGAAGGAGTCAGGACAAGCTAAAAGGAAAAATTGGCAGGCAACCTGCTAATTCCCCCTATGTTGTGCCAGGATCTGCTTTTATCTGGGCCAACATTGCACATCCCAAGGCTCATTCACTGGAAGAAGACATAAAATTAGAGTTTGTAAGCACTTCTCACATACACTAAGGACTGACAGGCAATAAAATGTTAATTTACTTGCCCAAGTTTAGACCTCTTTCTTCGACCAGGCGTTACAGCCTTGGCTTATTTCCCAGATATGAAGAATGCCCATCATTTGTTCGTTCAAGGCTTGGAGTATAGTTGATCTTCAATTCTTATAAGAGAGAGTGAGATACAATTCAGTTGACTAGAGAGGAGCATGGAATGTAATGCCATGCCACTTGTTGCATCTGGAATCTCCTTGACCCTTCCCTGCCTCCCACTCTTTCTGCCCACAGAGAGGAGCTGATGACTTCATCCTCCTTCGACAGCTTGGAGGTTCTCTTAGATTCCTTTGGGCCGGTGCGCGACTGCAGCAAAGATAACGGGGGCTGCAGTAAGAATTTCCGCTGTATTTCAGATCGCAAGCTGGACTCCACTGGTTGCGTGGTAGGTCTGCCCTGCCAAGCTAGTAGTTTCTGTTTGGGGGATGGGGAGGAAAAGCATGGGGGGAAGACACAATGCAGATATATAGGTAAAAATGTGCTGTGATCCCCAGTTGTAAACACCAGCTAGTTAAATTAGGGATTTTCTCTTGATAAGGATGAGAAGGTAATCATGAGTCAGTTAGTCGAGAAGTTGTTATGGAGTACCTACTGTGTGTACTTTAACTATTCAAGAAAAAATTTAGTTCATAAGAACTAAATAACTGCTTAATTGTATGACATTGATTTTAAATGTAATAGAAAATTTTAGGAGAAACCTACCTAAAGCTAGAGTGATGAAAGAAGTTATGCCAGGAATGCTAGTGAAAAAATAAAAATTAAAAAAAAAAAACTTTGTCCCCTCTGTGACCACAGCAGTGGGCACCTGCTTCTTCAAAGGTGGGCTTCTAAAATACTTTGTTATCAGCTCTATGGACTGTGTCTATGGTGGCTGACTCACACCTGTAATCCCAATGCTTTGGGAGGCCGAGGTGAGAGAGTCACTTGCAGCCAGGAGTTTGAGAACAGCCTGGGCAACATAGCGAGACCCTCGTCTCTACAGAAAAAAAAAAATGGAATAAATTAGCTGGGCATGGCAGTGTATGCTGATAGTCTTACCTACTCTGGAGGCTGAGGCAGAAGGATTCCTTGAGCCCAGGAGTTCAAGGCTGCAATGAGCTATGATCTCGCCACTGCACTTCAACCTGGGCAACAGAGTGAGACCCTGTCTCTTAAAAAAAAAAATGTGATTCTATTAACTAGTAAGACGATTTGGACTAGAGTGGACTAAGCTATCTCCCACATCATGAATGTGAAGACTGTACTGTGCTATGCAGGGAAATGGAGGCAGGAGCAGATGAAGCCTTTGGCTGCTGGCTCCTTTATGTGGGCCACTCTTATGCCCTTAGCACTGTTGTCCGTTTCCGTCCCTCCCTTCTTTGAAGGCAGAATGATATAGTCCTCAAGAGAGGAAAGGGCATGGGACAGAAGAGGCAGGGAGGAAAGCCATTCAGATTGAGAGCAGAGGAGAGGAAGAGATGATTCACTGGTCGCTCTGTTGGAGTGGGGGTTGGAGCAGGAGCTTCCAGCTCTGGGGAGGATATGGTGCCCTGTCTCGCTTTCCAGTCTGACAGCTGTGCTGTGTGAGAGGACCCTGAGCAGGGACAAGCTGTGAAGATGCTGTGCTGATGCCATCTTTCCCCTCCCCTCTTTCCCATCACTGAGCACCTGTTCTGTTCAGGGAGCTGCTCTCAATCAAAGACAGATATGTGCCTGGTACAGGGTGGAGTGCACCCTGTACTAAGGCCTCCCCAAACTTTTACCTATTGACAGGAGGGTGATTCATCTGAGAAGGAAGAGAAAATGAAGAAAAAGAAAGGGAGAGAGAGAGCACTGAGGGGCAGATAGGAGGAGAACCTGTGGGTCCATGATAAGGAGGGGAAAGACTGTCAGGAAAATGCAAAGAACGGTGCTCTTTAGGTCACGCCTCCCAAAGGCAGCCAAGGAGGAAACTGATGTCCCACAGTGCCACCCTCCCTTTGGCTGGTCCACTCTCACATGTCTTAAGCAACGTGCTCCCAGCTGGGATCCTCAGGAGACAATTTCACTATCTAATGGAGCTCCCAGCTGAGACACTTTTTTAAAAAGCTATTCAGCTTATATTTCTTCATCCAGATTTCAGCCTTTCATGTCTTATTACTGTCTGGAGTCATTCTAAGTGCTGAAACACTGTGTGTTCATATGTGCACCTCCCTCCCTACCCTCTGTAGCCACTGCAATACGTGTTTGAGCATGTACATGCATTAGCAGACACACACAGGGCTAGGCTCTCCCTCTTTTGCCACTTCTCTGCCCCTTCCTGAACCCCTCAGGGTCTGCCTGTCAGATGCCTTCTGTTGGTGATAGCCCCTTTTACTTGGCACATAGCTATGCTGATGGATTTTTGTACTTTTAACACTGATCTGTGAGACAGAGCTAGCAGGAATAGTTCTGATGAATATGCATTTGCAATAAGGCTGCTGCATTTTAGAATTGGAGCCACTGCAAAAAGTCACCCAGTTACACCAGTACTTGGTATTAGCATAATACTTTGAAGCCACTGGACCACGTGGCTTCTGGAGAAGGAGGGGCAGGAGGATTGGCAGACACACTCGATTTCCTTTTTCTCATTGGCTGTGAAGCATAGGCTTCCTGAGGCAGGAGGATGGATGGGTGAGAGCTGATGTGTCCCACCATGACCCTTGTGACCCCACTAAGAAGGTCAGAGACTTGACCTTGAGCCTGACCCGTCTCCAGTGAGCATCGGTGCTGTCCTAAAGCTCTGATATGTCAGCAGAGTCGTCCCTTGTCATCTGGAATTGGACCAGGGACAAAGGTATCAGCTGAACCAACTGTAGTTTGCAGAGCATTGGCCTGCCTTCCTCCTCTCCACATAAACTTTACCTTCAGCCCTCTGGGTGCTGAACTGAAAGGCTTCCCAAGAAAGGCCTATTTTTATGAAAGGAGAGAGAGATAAGAAACTCAGAACACGCTGACTCTTAAAGAACCTAAGGAAGGAGCAGAGATGTGGGCAGAGGCAGAGAATATACCTTTATATTTTCCTGGCTGAATTCAAACCTGACAGGTGGGATTCATGTTTGGTCCGCATAGGCTGTTCAACCTTCATTCTTTCTAAGAAGCAGGACATGTTTTTCAGTTATGCATGGACTCCCACAGGGTTAATTGCTACACAGTTAATTGCCCTATTGTTTATATAGTCTCTGAGGACAGGAAACAAATATCCGTGAAAGGCACAGACCTGTACAAACCACAGTCACAGCATTCCAAGCCAGACTGCTCTCCAATAGCCATGGATTGCTGAAATTTCATGAGGGTTCCAAGCATCATGGTCAGCTACCCACTGCTGATGACGAAATCTTACTCATTGTTCTTAGTGTGCAAGGTAAGAGCTGTCTTTCTTACTGGTGATGTACAAGAGCAGCAGTTCTCTGGTCTATTGAGTGAGCCCTATAGGGTCTTTCAAGAGTACTTATAATCTTAGTGCCTCTGTAACAAATTACCACAGATGTAGTGGCTATAAGTTACACACATTATTGACTTACAACTCTGTAGATGAGAATTCAACATGGGTCCCACTGGGCTAAACTCAAAATGCCACCAGGACTGCAATTGTTTCTGGAGGCTCTAGGGGGAATCCATTCCCTTGCCTTTTGCAGATTCTAGAGTCCACCCAAATTTCTGGGCGCATGACTCTTCTCCATATTTAAAGCCAGCAACAGTGCATTTTTCTGACCATTTTTCTGTAGCAAATCCCCTCCCCCCGCCCCGCTCTAATTCTGCCTCCTCTTTCCGCTTTCAAGGACTCTTGTGATTACATTGAGCCCACCTAGATAATCCAGGATATTTCAAGATCCTTAATCTAATCACATCTGCAAAGTTGCTTTTGCCATGTGAGGTGGTATCTTCCAGGTTTCTAGGATCATGCCAGGGACATCATTGGAGGGATCATCCATGGGAGATGGCAGTAGGGGTTGGAGCAGGATTGGCTGGCAGGACTTCAGCCTCCCTGCTCTGAGCTTTAGCCAGGATATCGTCACCCTTATCAAGTCTATCTACTGAGGTTTCATATAAAATTTTGTCTGAATCTTTGAAAATGATTTCTAATGCAATGAAAATAGAGGAAAACCCATGCTCTAATGCTCCTTCTTTAACTTCACACTCATCCTGAAAGTGGCCAAAAAATGCCTTAGCTTTGTAAGATGTAAGAATGTACACAGGTGAGCAGGCTGTGCCATGGAAGGGGAGAAGTCAGGTGCCCACTTTCTCATGTATTGAACACACGACCTTCCTTGTCAGAGCATTATGCTCTAATGAGCTTTGAATTACCCAGCGACCCTGCTGCCCTTCCCTCCACATGCTGTCTACAATGGTTTCCCAGGAAATGTGTCATTTCACCTCTACTGGAGCACAGATGTGTGGAGACCATCACAGATTACCATCTCTCTTTCTCTCTGTAGGACAGTAAGCAGGAGAGTGTGCCTCGTAGGCTTCCAGAGAAATGGAGGCAGGAAGCTATCACTGCTAAAATATAAATTTAACTCCATCAAACTTTTACCCTTGGGAGAAGTCCTGCATGGCTTGAGCCTGCATGTCAGAGCCCATCAAAAAGTTTGGGAATCATTATTTGTGAAAGAAGTGAGGTTGCCATCTAGTAAAAGAGAACCTATTCCTAGTAGGAATTATAGTTGCATGTCCTATGAATCATCTAAGGTAAGGCGAGGAGGCTCGGCTTCAGGAATCTATCCCTTTTCTTCCAGGGGCCCTGAATACGTTTGTGTGTTTATCTCTCATACTCGTCTCCCAACAGAGTACCCACTTCATCATCTGGAACGGAAGTATGCATCTTAGTGAGTCTTAGTGAGATTTGACCAGCCTCCTAAGTAATTAATCAACCAAAAATCACTGGTAGGAAAAGAGGGGAAAGATGACAAAGAAAAGGAATTCAATGGGAAAAATCATTTTAATCTCATTAGCAAATTATGCCTTAGACCACTAATAAGTCAAGAAGCCATAAGCATCTCATGAAAGACGATTAACCTTGTGTATTTTAGGGGTCACTGAAATATGAGCTCATTTGTTCAACCTTTTTGATAGGGGAGGGCTGTTGCCATAATAAATGGAGTTTTCTTCTTAAGTCCGTAGTTTACAAAGTCCCTGGGAATGCTAAATATAACCTATGCAAAGAAGGATTAATATATGACCTTGGGGATCTCTCTTGAGCAAACAGTTCTCTTTCAAGGAATAAATGGAGGGATTGTCCACAGCCAGGAGAAAAGAATATCCAGCTCTTGCAAACTGAAAATGCATGTGTCTCCTGGAGGTAGGATTTCTTTCTGACAACAGGACTCTGGCAACAAACACTTCTAGGAAGAAGAGCATGGTTTGGAGACTCTGGTTTCTTTGTACTTAGCTATAGATTTTGAGGGAACCCAGAATGTGGATGCAATAGCAGAAAGAGGATTCAGGCAAAAAACAAATTTGTACCATAGGAAACTCCTTAAAGAATGTGTGTTCTGGTTCCCAAAGGTTAAGAAGGAAATTATTTTGGGTTTTAGCCTTTTTATTTTTCTGGAAATCTTTCTAAAACGTTTTACTGTGAACGGCAGCCCAAGGAAGTTGCAGTGCAGTAGGGATAACTGCATCTTTTTCAGTGATTGAGGGTCTTGACTCACCATCAAGGTCATCACTCTGGACATTTTATAATGTTTTGTCCTAAAATATTTACATTCATAGTATTTCGTGTGTGTATGCATGCATGCGCACGCGTGTGTGTGTATGTTTGAAAAGAGAGAGGAAAAAAAAGAAAGAGAGAAAGAAAATACTAGGCTGAATCTGCAAATCCATAATTGACCCCAGAATATACTCTGGGAATTCCTTAAAGCGATCAACAAATCTACAGGACTGCTTTGCTTTGTTGACGCACTGACTTTGTTTCTTTAGAGATTCTCATGAATCCAGATTTCATCATACTAGAGAAGCAGCATGGCAGAGTGGATGGAAAACACACACACTTTCAGGATAGGCAATCTAGGCCCAAAGTCTGATTGTGCCATTTTCTACCTCTGTGACCTAGACAAGTTACCTCATCTTTCTGAGTCTAATTTTCCTCATCTTTAAATTGTGGAAGACAAAATGTACCTGTGTTATTGGGTTGAAGATAATATATGTAGATCATTCTACACAAAGAATTGCTTAATTTCTGATAGCTGCTATACTATTTTTGATTTTACTGATAAAAAAAAAAAAAAAAACTGCACGAGGCAGCTAACTGTGTTTTCTGCAAGTTTCCTAAGAGAGTATGAATTTTAGCTGGTCCAATTTGGGATAGCAGTAGTCATCTAGACATTAAAGTCAGGCAAGATGTGGTTTTGGAATTCTGAAACAAAGCCTGCTCGTGTTTCATTCAACAAAGTCTTTGTCAAAAATCATGCTTGAAGGAGAACTCTGAAAAAAAGTGGGTGGTTGGAAAGATGGAAAGTACTGGCTAGTGACTGAGGTAGCTAGCTGGTGTGAGGGCTGAAATCATATGGGGTGGGAATAAAAGGAGGACTGACTTTATCTGCTTAATGGCTTCTAGAAAGCTGTCTAGAAGGAGAAAAAAATAAACCAAACTCATGGCAACCAGTGCAGCCCATTCAATTCCAGTCAAACTTCCATGTCTTCCATGTTTCCATCCTGCCTTCATGCCTGGGCAGCCGCACAGTGCTGGGGCCAGCTCCCTTCTGGTGGCACATCTGGCCTAACAGCTGGGTGGCCAAGGAATATGATTAGTGGGAGGCTAGCAAAACATGGGGTGCAATCCTCAGCTGCCTCATTTGCTTGTTTACCATCATCTGGAACAGCTGGATTTGCACAGCACGAGGCAGCCCTTGGAAATTTATTTAAATGCTGTCACCTTCCAGCACTCCAGCTGCCTTCATGGGGAAAAAGGGGGATGGACCAGGCTGGGAGCCTGGCAGGCCCACAGGGGGGCATTTGTTTGGGAAATTACAGAATGAGTGTTAGCAAACAGTGCATATCCTGCCTCATGATGATCTTCAACTAAGAAAGAGGAGGAAGGAGAGGTGAGTTTTCAGAGGCACACCTGCAGCAGCTGTGGGCTACTAAGATAAGGTGGTTGGCAGCAAAGAGAAAGTGCAAACCAGGCAGTAGGGAGGAGGGGAGATGTTTAACACTGTGTTTCATTGAGTTTAGAAAGTTTTGTTTTAGTTTGGTATTGGTTTTGGAGGAGTGTGTTAACTTGTTGACGGTATGTATATAGCATAGACATTAAAAGCCCCAGCATTGGAGTCAGATCTGGACAGACCCCCAGCTCTGCCCAACTCTTGCTGCTTGACCTTGTGCAAGTTATTTACCTGCTTCCAGCCTGTTAGAAAGGATTGGCGCTAATGCAAATGTACAGAATCTGTTGCACAAGCAGAAGGAACAGGATGGGGAAAAAAGTCATTGACTTTTAAACAGAGCCCAGTGCAATGAGAAGAGTTCGTGAATTAACTGGCAATGTTAATGGTTTCCTTATCTCCAAATAGGGATAATATAGGATATTGTGAGATAAAATACCTAAAGTACTTAAGCACAGTGCCCAGCTCCTCATAAGTGTTCAGTAAACAGTGACTACTGTGTAAACGGCTGAGTGTGGTATGCGCTAATGATGAAGCAGCTAAGTCATGGACTCCACAGCCAAGCTACAAAGGGTTCAAGCATGGTTCTGCCAGGAGCAGCTGTGTGACTTTAGGAAAGTGAAACTCTCTGTGCCTCAGTTGCCTTATATGTAAAATGGGGATGATCATACTGCTTACCTCCTCAGGGTGTTGTGAGGGTCACATGAGTTAGTGAGCAGGTTAGACAATTGCCTGGCATATAATAGGTGATGGGTAAGTGCCGCCGTTGCTCACCAAGTCCTTTTGTCTTCTCCTGGGAAAAGACATCTCTTCTTAGATTTTCTCTTTGCTATAATTCTTGGGGAGTATACTACTGAGGACAAGGTAGTGCAGAAAAGCTAAATATTTTGCATTAAAAGCATCCAGCCAAACCCAAGTGCAGCACCTGTGGGTGACCACATAGTAGGTACCCTTGTCTGTGTGTCTTCCAGAGAGCATCCCTGACATAGGAAGGTGATGATACAGCTACTCCCACTATGAGAGCAATCCCCCTCCAAGCTTACAGGGAAAGTTCACTTCCTCCTTCAGGCTGGAAGCCCTGGCTCAGTCCATTCTAACACTGCTGTTTGGTACCAATGTTGACAAAGGGCTTTAGACATTTAAAAAACTCTTAATATCAAGGCCAAACAGCAGCACTCCCTTCCTGTAGCCCAGTGGAATCTTTGCAAATGCATTTTAATTCTGGCCCATCACTTCCACTCTCCTGCTAGCCAGAGGCCCATTTGGGAGGTCAGCACACCTCAGCTGTGTCTTGCTACAATGCTCTCTTCCAGCCTTTTTGGAGGAAGTGTCTTTAATGGAAATGTGTGTGATCCGTGTCCAGAGAGAAGAAGCAAGGTGTCATAAAAGGTCACTTGTTTTTAAAAGAAGTCCGCCGCGGTGGGAAATTCGTGGATTACTTCCCAATGGTAATAGTTTCAAGGCTGAGTGCTACAAACTGGTGTCAGTGATTACACTCAGCTCCCAGAGAACTCAGTTCCCCGATTCACCCATGTATATGGATGCTTTCTGATTGTGCCAGTGCCCATCTGGACTCAGTCCCATGAAGGACAGCTCCGGCTGCTATGACCGTCACATCGGAGTGGACTGTTCAGATGGCTTCAACGGCGGCTGTGAGCAGCTGTGCCTCCAGCAGATGGCGCCCTTCCCGGACGACCCCACCCTGTACAACATCCTCATGTTCTGTGGGTGAGTTGAGTTGCCAGCGGGCCACCCTGCGTCCATTTGTCCCAGGACGCAGGACTTTCAATGCTGAATCCAGGAAATGTGAGTGAATAGGTCACCCTAGGCCATCCCTTAGTCTCTGAGGAAAGAGCCTCTAGGACTGGAGGGGGAACATTTTTAAAGTCGAGGGGGAACATTTTAAAGTTGGGTGGGACCTAAGTCTAGTCCAACCCCTATAGATGGGGAAACTGAGTCTGGGGTATTTACTTGCAAGGGGAAGTTAACTACATGGTTTACTTAAATCATTCTCCAATTAAACCAGCATTTTCCAAGTTGTGTTTTGAAAGGCTATGTTAATTAGCTGTTTTGTGACAAAAGATTTTCATTGTTTAAAACTTGGGAAAGAGTGTGCAAAACTAGTCAATTCTCAAAAAAAGGGGTTGGTCTTTGGACAAATGGAAACTTATTTAAATTCTGGCCCCAAAGTCCTAGCATTGTGTGCAGCCACTCCTCCTAAGGCACAGTGACTCCTGTGTGTGAAGAGCCCTTTCCTGCAGACCGGCTCTCCCACCCATCTCAGTTCATCTCTTCTCAGGATCACTCTCTGAGGGAGCAGGGCAGGCAATGCAACCCCATTTTACAGATGGAAAAACTAATGCACAGTGAGGTTAAGTGACTCCCTCAAAGCGGGGAAGATGGTGAGTGAGAAGATTAGGACTAGATTCAGGCCTTCCCTGATTTTTTAAAAGTTCTGTGGTTCTCTAAAAATTTAAATTTACACTGCTGACTGGAATTATATTTAAAGACATTTTATGCTATATTTATAAAGTAAACAAAGATTCATCTATTCTACAGCCATAGTTAGCTTGTCTAGCCTTCCCCACTCTCTGTTCTCCCCCCTCTCCCTCCCCTCCCCTCTCTCTTCCGGCCTGCTAAGGACAGAACTTACTTTATGCCCCGTACTGTGCCGACCACTGAGCTGCAAAGATAAATAACACATAGTTCTTGCCCTCAGGGATCTCACAGTCTGATAGGCTTGCAATGAAAATCAATGTTTATAGTCATAAAACTAGGCTGGATTGTTGCCCAAAGCCAGTGCCTGCTGAATAATCATGTAATGTTATTTTATTGTGTTTCGTTTTATTTCTTTGTAACTGAGCCATTTTCATATTCAGTTTCTTGTAAACTCTCATACTATAAATGGAAGCTTGCTCTGTATCTTAATATTCTCTGTAATGTTATCATTAGGGTTGACCCATTTCAATTAATAGAGGTCAATTCAGCCAAAGTTACATAAATATATTTATTTAATAAACCTATATTTGAGCACCTACTTTGCACAGAGACCCTTGGGTGTCAGGTGTAGGGAAAAAAACAGGATACCCGACCCGATCTCTCTCCTCAAAGGAGTTTACAGTGGGACACGTGGTCAGGAGAATGAGGAAGATGAGGCAGCATAAAAGGGGAAGCTGTCCAGATGTTCAAGATGGACTGAGAGGGAACCACACAGCTTCAAAATTCTTCCTAGAAACACTGTGTTATTGCTCAAGGAAGGAACCACTTCACTATCTTGTCTGAGATCTAAGCTGGTGCCATGGAATCCTCTGGGAATTTTGAGTCACATCTATTTCCTGGACTAATGTAGTAGGACCTGGACTGGATTTCTTCCCTGTTTCAATAAGAATCAGACACCCGTGTGTTTAGCACTATCCAAGGTACTATATATAGCCTGCCAAAGAAGTCCTTGATTTGAGATTCTTCTATAAAGACCAAATCACATACATTTATAATTAAAGAGCTCTCATCACACCTGTTCACACAAATATATAAATGGGAAATGGAAAAAACAGTTAAAGTTGCATGAACATGGGCCTCATTTGCACCTCTGCTGCTACTGATAACAACATTTAATGATCACTAGCTATATGTTAGGCACCGCATAAGCTCATTACGTGCAGTCTCTCAATCTTCTCAACAACCCAGTGAAGCAGCTACTTTTTTCCTTTTTCTACAGTTTTGGAAACTGAAGCTCAGAGAGGTTAATCAGCTGACCCAAGGTTTCCCTGTAAAGGACAAAGTCACTGCTATTACAATATTGCTTCTCACTGTATTATTCCTTGTTCCTCTACATAAGACAGAGTTCTTTATCTTATCGTAACAATGGCTGTGGATAGTAATAAATGATGTGCTTTAATATCATGAGCATCTTTAAATTCTAAATTTGGTGTATGTCTAATGAGAGACCCAAATTAAATCAATATTCTTTTTTAATGACAGCCTTATGAAAGAAGTTCTTACTTTAGCTAACAAATGTATATTCTTCTCACTATAACTGCAAATAAGGTCCAATTAATGACTTATGAGTTGCTGACCCATATTTAGTAACATTGATGTTGCTTTTCCATCCTAATGAGGAGGATGCCAAGGAGGCAGTTGTTGGTTAATGGTGCACGTGGCATTCACACTGTGTGCCCTAGGGTCTATTTAGTTCAGGAAGGCTACTCTTAATGGAGGAGGAGTTTTTATGGGTTGATATTGTGTTTGGATACATTCAAACAGAACACCGCCAGGAGATGATAAATCTTTCTAATTTCTTAGTTGACTTGTCACAGGACCAGATTAGAAAGTTATTAATTTCTTAAGCACAGTGTCTTTCTTTTTGCTGCCTAATTAGCCTCCAAACAAATGCAGGGTCTGACCTGTAGATGGTTCTTAAGAAAAGCTCTAGAATATCTTGGATTTAAATGTGTTAACTCATTTGCAAGCTTATCTTCAGTGATTCTTACCCTGATCTATTTGGGAAACTGTACAGTTATTAGAGGAGAGGGCACTCTAAAGTTCTGACAGCACTTGTCTGCACAGCAAAGGAGAGAGATTTAGTCTGATCACATGACGAAAGAAGCCTCAGTTTACAAGTTTAAAAAACCAATGAGTCAAAATCAAATTGGAATCTAATTTGGAAATCTAATCTTTGGTGATCCAACATGCTCTCAAAGGCATTTCCTCCCAATGCAGGGGTTGACTTGCCTGCATGGGTCACTGATGTAATAACTTCTTATATCGAGC
The DNA here is from genome assembly GCF_008728515.1 of Papio anubis. Classification (NCBI taxonomy): domain Eukaryota; kingdom Metazoa; phylum Chordata; class Mammalia; order Primates; family Cercopithecidae; genus Papio; species Papio anubis. Next base: position 184,996,480 of record NC_044976.1, read on the forward strand.
TCTCCTCTGTGCTAGGTGCATCGAGGACTACAAGCTTGGTGTGGATGGACGCTCTTGCCAACTCATCACGGAGACCTGTCCAGAGGGAAGTGACTGTGGGGAAAGCAGGGAGCTTCCCATGAACCAGACCCTCTTTGGGGAGATGTTCTTTGGTTACAACAACCATTCCAAGGAAGTAGCTGCTGGACAGGTGCTGAAAGGAACATTCAGGTAAACCTCATATGCATAGAAGTGATTATTCAAGGTTGTTGGTGGACTTTCTCTAAAGAGTTTTGCACTAGCATAAAGCTTTATATCTTGAAGCAGGGTAAATATGATATGCCTAAAGGGATCGACTACATTCTTGCCCTTGGTCTTCTCCAAGAATACATTCCTTCTTCCGGAATCCAAGAACCATGCTTAGCTTGGGTTAACAGTAAAGTGTTAAATGAGATTTTACTTTGCCCAGGCAGGGACTGGAAGATTTTGCATGGAAGCCCACACGAAAATGCTCAAGCTCCATTTCCCTATGAATGGAAGCATCAGTGTGTGAGTCAGTCTAGAACAGCAGTCTTCACAGTGTCATCCAAGGATATCTAAGGGTCCCCTCTCGAAGTATATCCAAGGTCCTGCCTTTTCCAACTACAGAAAGGCTGAATTTTCTTCCCATACTTCAATCCAAACAAGATATTACAGTAAATTGAATTCAGATGTGAGAATCCAGCTATCTTCAATTGTTAGATATTTTTTAAATTTGCAAAAAATATAAAATATTACTTCTCATGTTTTATAAAATATGTTAATATTGAATGAATTCATTTTTGTTGTTTTTACGTGAATTAATACATTTTTAAAATTTCTATTTTAATTTCCAATATTGTAAATATTGACAGACATAATTGGGCCTTTTTATATAAATATAATAAAGCTGCTTGGGGCCTTCAATTATTTTTAAGAGTGTAAAGGAATCCTGAGAATAAAATGTTTCAAATCATTGATTTAGAATATTTCTAGGTGATTCTCCATTCAATGCCTGTCCCTGTTCTGCCTTGGACTCTTTAAATACATCTTCTTAGAACCTACAGGGAAATATTTTCCAGGAGATGATGATGAGGAAGAAGAGGAAGAGGAGGAGGATGTCAGTATTATGATATGGACCAGCAGTTGACAGAAACCTGGGCCTAGACTCTTATGAGCAAACTGATAGTAAATTTTCAAGACAGTTTTTGGAATCAGCTGCTTTTTCTGTTGTAGACAGGAGACATTACTAACATTTCCCTTTTTAGCCTGGGAATTGGTTTGCCAAAGGCAAGAAGTGAGGTGTCATCACTAATGTAGTGGTGGCTGAAGTCTTCACTGTAGTCTAGAAATGAGACTGACTCTGTCTAGATCTTGTCGAGAGGGGGTCAGGAAGTAGGGACTGAGTTGGGAAAGAGGAAAGCGTATTCTTTACCCTTTTGGTAGATCTTTTCAGCTGGTTTATTTCCCATATCTGCCAGCCCTTACCCCACCAACCATACCCATTACGTCTTACTCCTGACGTGTATTTACAATGGGGTTCAGGGTGAGGGGAACTTCTTGGTTCAGAAAGAATTTTACATTGGGAGGCCATTTATGGTGGCTCATGCCTATAATCTCAGCACTTTGGGAGGCCAAGGTGGTGGGTGGTTCGCTTGAGCTCAGGAGTTTGAGACCAGTCTGGGCAACATGGTGAAACCCTATCTCTACAAAAAATACAAAATATTAGCCAGGTATGGTGGCACATGCCTGTAGTTTCAGTTACCTAGGAGGCTGAGGTGGGAGGATTACCTGTGCCCAGGAGGTCAAGGCTGTAGTGAGCTATGATTGTGCCACTGCACTTACATTGTGGGTTGAAATTAGCAGGGCATGGTGGCATATGCCTATAATCACAGCTACTTGGAAGGCTGAGGCAGGAGAATTGCTTGAACCTGGGAGGTGGAGGTTGCCGTGAGCCAAGATCATGCCAGTGCACTCCAGCCTGGGCCACAAGAGCAAAACTCCATCTCAAAACAAAAACAAAAACAAAAAAAAAACAAAAATGCTCAGTGAGGAGTCAGGTTCACCTGAACACTAAGAAATGAAGGTCTACCCTGTTTCTAGGCAAAACAACTTTGCTCGTGGTTTAGACCAGCAACTGCCAGATGGTCTTGTGGTGGCCACTGTCCCCCTGGAGAATCAATGCCTAGAGGAGATCTCGGAGCCCACCCCTGACCCTGACTTCCTGACTGGTGAGTGTGCCTTCTCAACCTTATTCAACTGGCACAAACAGGCAGCTTCCTGCAGTTTCATAAAATTAAGATTTGACCTCACTTATTTTGGTTTCTAAGCCAGTGATTTCCTTGATACACAATAAAAGCTCAGCCATAAAACTGAATGCTGTTAGGATTATTTTTCAATAAAATTGTTGATATTATCATATAATCTCCTGCAAAGTGGTCCTAATAGTGTATTTTCTTGTTAGTTTCACAGAGATGCATTGAAAACAAATAAGATAATAGTTGCTTGGAGTTCTTGGGGGAGTAGAGGAAGTGACCAGGTCACAGAGGCAGAGAGAGAAGCTAGATTGCTACTCTCACCTAAATATCCATCATTGCTACTGTTGGGTTTCCTGGCAAGTATTTACCGGCCATCATGAGGAAATAGAAAATGACAGTTTTGTTGTCACATGACCCTGGGTTTGCATCTCTGCTACTTTCAAGCTGTGTGCCATTAGACAATAGAGTCTCATGTGGCCTCATGGTCCACCATCATAAGATGGGGATAATAATGCCTGCCCCTCAGTACTGTTTTGAGCCCAGCAGTATTTTTCCTTCAGACTCATTATGGAACAAACACACAGATTAATTAGAAGAGGCAGGAATCTCTGGGTATGCTTGCCTGTGCCTCTGAAGACCCCCAGCTGGCACCTCCTGGGCCAAGGAAGAGACTTCAAGGTGTCCCATGGACTAATGAGAGGCAGCTGACTGAGATTTGGCAACACTTGCTAGAAAACTAGACATGAGCTCAATTCCACTGATTGCTTTGTATGTTTCTCTGTTACTCTTCTCCCTATTCATTCTGTCTTCCTTATTCTATACCTCTGTAGACCCAGAAAGTCTGAGACAGGTCTCAGTTAATTTAGAAAGTTTATTTTGCCAAGCTTGAGGACGTGCACCTGTGACACAGCCTCAGGACATCCTGACAACAATGTGCCCAAGGTGGTTGGGGCACAGCTTGGTTTTATGCACTTTAGGGATACATGAGACATCAATCAATATATATATACGAAGTACATTGGTTTGGTCTGGAAAGGTGGGACAACTGGAAGCAAAGGCAGGAAGACTCTAAGAGGTGAGGGGGCTTCCAGGTCACAGATAGGTGAGAAACAAATGAGTGCATTCTTTTGAGTTTCTGGTTAGCCTCTCTTAGCCTCTCCAAAGGAGGCAAATCAGATATGCATTTATCTCAGTGAGCAGAGGAAAGGCTTTGAATAGAATGAGAGGCAGGTTTGCCCTAAGCAGTTCCCGGGTTGACTTTTCCCTTTAGCTTAGTGATTTGGGGGGCCCAAAATATTTTCCTTTCACACCTTTCTCTCCTTTTTTCTTCCTTTTCTAAAGAATGAGTTCAGCTAAGGGTAGGTCTCTTCCAGGCATCAAGCTATGTTAAAAATGTGAGTTTAGACCTGAATGGGATGCAATGTAGGTCTGTCTGATATAATATAGCATAGTGTTTAACAGCCTCAGCTCTGGAGCGGGTCAGCAAGGCTTAGCTCGTCACTGGCTGCATGATCTGGACACATTACCTAACTTCTTTGTGCCTCAATTTCTTTAACCTGTAAAAATGGGCATTCTAATACTCTCTTCCTCACAGTATTGCTATGAGGAATAAATAAATTCATATTTGTAAAGCTTTTAGAACAGTTCCTGACCCATAATGAGATCTATGTGTGTTGAATAAATAAATATTTAAAGGAAGAAAGAAAATAGTATGAAAACTATGAAGTAATATCTACCCTATAGAAAAGAAAGAGCAAGAAAAAAAAACAATTAGATATATTCTGGACCAAGAATAAATCCTTCAAAATCAGTGACCCTATGAAATACTACATGCACACATGCACATGCACATATACACACATCTGAAGAAATTAAATTGCAACTTCTGGACATATCTCTAAAGCCTGCATCTCTGGCATTAAGGAATCTAGTTTCCTTGTTGCCAAACCATTTCGGCAGACACATTCCACATGTGTATGTAAAATGCCTTGAAGACGTGTGAGGTGGCACATACAAATAGCATAGGTGACACACCGGTAATAAGATACATGGCTCTGCTTAAAGATCTGCAGGACACCTCTCTCACAATATAACTTATGGTAGAGGGAGGAGATTTTACTTCAGTTATGAGATAGCCAGAAAAAGTCGTGGATGTTACCTGAAGCTTTTGGGGAGGAGAGCATGGATAGAGCTGAAAAATATCAGAAAAACATGTGGTTGACTCCCCATCTGTGGGAACAAGGAAAGATCTAAACCTGGTCCTCATTCACGATAGAAACTTCTTCCTCCACATGCCATTGGTCCTCTCCTAATTTGGCCCATTGAAGGTAAAAGGAATAGAAGGATGCCCAGACGGGACACTTATTTTGATGGTCCCGAGGCAGTCAAATTTAAGCTTCAGATCACTTTAACTCTAAAATCCTCTAAGCTAAATGTATGGGAATCTTGACCTGGCTACTTTTCTACCTTGTGTTTGTTTTTAACCTATTTTTGTTAAGAAGTGGTACCAGTTAAGCCAAGATCACATATTTCCTTTGATGTAAGCAGGGAATGGGTTTGTTTTAAAGCCCAGAATAACTAGAAGAATCTATTAAAGAGATATTTGGCCAAATCTTCCCCATGTTAACTCTAGTTCTGGGAACATTTTAATTGTATCTTTCCTAGACTTATACGGGGAATCTTATATCATTTCACTCTATCTACTATTATAGGTCATAATTCCCGTAAATTTAGTTTAGAGAATTTTAGAGCTAAAGTAATCTTAAGAATCTTCTATATCAGCATTTCCAAGCGTGTTTTTTTATTTGTTGTTTTTCTTATGAAAAGTCATAGCTCCATTCATAAATGGGTTCTGCCTTCAAATATGTTTGGAAAGAGTATCCTCCTCTCAGCAATACACAACACCTCAACATTAGAGAAGTTTCCTAGAAGCCCTGCAGTAAAGAAATCCTTTTCACTTTAAGCCAGCAATTCCCAAGTCCATTTAACTAGAGAATCATTTTCACACATAACACCTATTTCTATCTTGTAGAATTATCAGTTTGAAGAACACACTGGAAAATACTGAACTACATGTCTTATCTTGCTGCTGGCTTCCCTCTTCATCAAAATAACAGGACTTTTTGGTGTTACATGTTATATGGAAATAAACAAAGACCAAGCAAACAAGAACAGGCAAAGGCTATTTATTTGGAGGCTTGCTATAGCCGTCATCACTTGTATTTTGGCAGAGACTCAAAGACAGGCAGAGGAGTGGAAAAGCTTTAGAGAGAAAAATAGGAAAGTCTTCAAGTATGCCCATATTGGAGGCTGTCGGTTGAGAAAGTTGTAGGTGGCTTAACTAGAAGTGAGCATCCTATGTGATTGGTTAGGGGTGCATATTGTACTTTCTCTGTTTGGACTTAAGTGGAACTGGGAAAAAAACAGGGAAGTTGTCAGCTACTCATCAAGTCTGGGTTGTTTGGTGTCAATTGTTATAGCAGTTATTTTTTGACTTCTTGGGCTGTTTGTTATGGATAGTGGTCTGATTTCCTATCAGTCTGACTTACAGATAGTAGACTGACTTCCTAGGCTGGTTACTCTAGATAACGGGTTGCTTTTCTGAGCTGGTTGCTGCGGATTGTGAATCAGAGTTCTATTTTTATATATAATCTGGCCGTTGTCCATTTGTGTATTCAGTCTTTCAGCTGAGAAAGGGAAGGAAGTCCAGAGGAGGTAGAGGAGGCTGCTGGCTGCATTCATAGGCCTGTTGGGTGCCACAGTCATCAAATCTATGTGAAGGTTTGGACCTCTGGGCTCTTTAGAATTTTTTAAAGTTCATCCAAAGGGGATGGACTCTTGGCTTTAGAACTTTGGGGCAATATACATATATCCCTGACATTTCAGAAAAAATAACAAGAAAAAGCTAGTGTCTTCCCTCCCTCCCTCCCTTCCTGCCTTCCTGCCTTTCTTCCTTTCTTCCTTATTCTTTCTTTTTCTTGCTTTGAATATTGCCGGTAAAGTCTTTTCAGTTCTTCTTTTTTCAAGAATAGGTAGGAAAAATTAGTGTTTTTTTCTTGAGAAAACATAGTCAGAGATATTGCTTGAAAAATAGTCATCCAGCAGAAATGTGTCCCAAAATAATAAAATTTTTTAAAAAATCGAACCTGACTGTCAGACCTCTGAGCCCAAGCCAAGCCATCGCATCCCCTGTGACTTGCACGTATAGGCCCAGATGGCCTGAAGTAAATGAAGAATCACAAAAGAAGTGACAATGCCCTGCCCCGCCTTAACTGATGACATTCCACCACAAAAGAAGTGAAAATGGCCGGTTCTTGCCTTAAGCGATGACATTATCTTGTGCCTGGCTCACCCTGGCTCAAAAAGCTCCCCCACTGAGCACCTTGTGACTACTACTCCTGCCCGCCAGAGAACAACCCCCCTTTGACTGTAATTTTCCTTTACCTACCCAAATGCTATAAAACGGCCCCACCCTTATCTCCCTTCGCTGACTCTCTTTTCGGACTCAGCCCGCCTGCACCCAGGTGATTAAAAAGCTGTATTGCTCACACAAAGCCTGTTTGGTGGTCTCTTCACACGTACGTGCATGACACTGACTGCCTGTCAAGGGCACCTTGAGAAAGTATGTCATATGGCTCACCTAGAAAATATATATTTTAAAATACCCCTTTCGTTTTAACTAACAGAATTATTATCTGTTAAGTAGGCATGGAAAAACACTTCTGAGCATGAACAGTTATGTAACTGTTCCCTGACTATGGTGTGGCATAAATGCATCCAGGAGAAATGTTGATCAACTAAGTAATGGAGTTCAGTTGTTTGGCTCATTCTGTGTGGATATGGAACACCCTACCCCTCTTCCCCACCCAACATCTGTGCTTGTTTCTTTATTTTATCTTCCCTCTGTTGTTCTGGACTAAAAAGCCCAGGAAGTTTTAACAAAAGCACTAATTAAGAAATGCCAAGTTTACGCAGTTATGTATGATGAGAGAGAGGTAAGGAGGGTGACCATGATAAAATTATGGAGGCCATGTATGTGTATGATACTTTCTCTTCTCTCAAAGAACTTTTTTTTTTTTTTTGAGACAGAGTTCCACTTTGTCACCCAGGCTGGAGTGCAATAGCGTGAGCCTGGCCCACTACAACCTCCGGCCCCTGGGTTCAAGCAGTTCTTCTGCCTCAGCCTCCCTAGTAGCTGGGACTACAGGCACGCACCAGGCACGCACTACCATACCCAGCTATTTTTCTTTTTTCTTTTTTCTTTTTTTTTTAGTAGAGATGGGATTTCACCATGTTGGCCAGCCTGGTCCCAAACTCTTGACCTCAAGTGATCTGCCCGCTTCAGCCTCCCAAAGTGCTGGGATTATGGGCGTGAGCCACCGCGCCCAGCTTTCTCAAAGAACTTTTATGCCCATAATTTTGTTTTGTTCTCACAACCTGCCTGTAAGGTAGATAGGATGAATACTATTATTTACACTTTTCATACATGAAAACACAAGTAAATGAGTGGCCTCCCCAAAGTCACACAACTGGTAGGAATCCAAACTGAAAAGAAAGCAAGAGATCATCTCACCTAAAACTCTCACCTTACAGATGAAACAACTGGGAACAGAGAGATCCCTGTGCCAGGTAGCCAGAGAGGATAGTTAGGTTGTGAGAACAAGAAGTTACGGGTATGAAAGTGACGGTCATTTTGAAACTACCTACTGCAGCATCACAGCCAACCTTAGAGCTCAGGCTTTGTGATTTCTTTCCTGTTTCTTTTTCCCCTATGAAATAATTCAATTAAAGGTGGTTTTGCCTAATAATTTGAAAAATTTTTATTTAGTGGACTTGTTATTTTTTTTTTATAAATAAACTTTTCAAACTAAAAGCAAAGCCGTTGAGCTGACCTAATTAGACAATACTTGTTATATTAAATAGTTCTACATATCATGCACATCTTATGCTCTCATAAAATGTACCTTTAAAGCATGTGACTGAAGTCTTAAACTTGTAAAGTTAGAATTCCATTTGTATGCTTCTGAAGTTAACGTGAAAGTTAAAAGCCAAAGTATGTAGTAGTATGACTGTTGGTAGTCACAAAGATTAATGCCCTAAAAGAATATTTGAAAGAAAAGAATACTAAAAACCTTCTCTTAGTTTCAGGTAGCTTACCTTTGATTGCCTAAGATAAAATTTAAGCAATTGATTCACTAAGCACGTTTCCTGACCTGTTTTCTTTTTGCCTTACCAAAAATTATTCCCATATAATTCACACAGAAATGAAAATTTGGCAGTTACTCACCTAATTTGATCAGGGTTGACAAGCAGCTAATTAATCCTACCGACTCTTCATCCAGTTTAAGTATTAAATTAGTTGATTTAGCCTGAAAGAAACATGGGTCAAAATGGCAGGATAATTCACTACATATGTATTATTGCCATTATATTTGTAGATATGCACACACACCACACATTCTATGCATAATATATATAAATGTACTATATATTGCTCTTATATTTGTATATATATAAATATGTACACACATATGCAAGTGTGTATATATTCCTATAACTTACACATATAGCAAAGATTAAGCATAGAAATAAAGCTAAAATTGGTTTTCTAAACCTAGCAAGGCAACTTTTTTTCCTATGACCTAATTATTTTGTTTCGGTAGCATTTATATTTATAGTAATGGCTAGAATTCAAACAGGGTGACACTCTTCCTTCAAGGTACTCAAGGAAGAACAGCCCATTAATAACATCACTAAGAGGCTGTAAGGTTGTGTTTATTGAGAGTGACTTTGGACAACTAACTTAACTTCTCAGAGCCTCAGTTTTTCCATTAGTAGAAATGAGACAACACATGGCTATCACAATGTCTGGCACAGAGATAGCACTCAATATTTGGCTGTTCCTGCCACTTAATGATTTAGTCACCCTGATACTGTTCCTTCTGGTAAAGAAGAAATAAGCATTATCAGCCTGAGAGTAATTAAAACTTAAATACTGAACACAAATCAGTTAAACGAGACAGAAAAATCAATGTTATCAGGTATGTGAGCTGAGTCAATTACTGCAACCATTAAAAAGAGTAAAAATCGGGTGTATTACAGTAAGCCTAGGGTTTAATATAAATTTGCTATGGGGATATTATAGCAGAATGAGTAAGAACTGCCGCCTGGCCTCAGACTCATCTGGAGCCCCATCCTGGCTTACCTGGTGTCTTAGGGACCTTATCTTTTTTCAAAGTATACTTTTATGCCCATAATTGTATTGTTCTCACAACCTGCCTATAAAGTAGATAGGGTGAATACCATTATCCCCATTTTTCAGATATCAAAATGCAAACAAATGAGTTGCATGGCCCCAAATCATACAGCTGGTAGGAATCAGAATTGAAAAGGAAGCAAGAGGTCATCTCAGTTAAGCCTCTCACTTTACAGACAAAATGACTGGGCACCAAAACGTCTATTTGCCAGGTAGCCAGAGAGAGGCTAGTCAGGTTTTGAGAACAAGAATTTATTGCGTATGAAAGTGACTATCATTCTGAAACCACCTACTGCAGTAACATAGCCAGCCTTAGAGCCTCAATTTTCTCATTTAAAAAATTCAAATAATAACAACTGTCCCACAAGGATCAAATGGCTTAATATATGTATGCAAAGTGCTTAGCAAAATGCCTGGCATGGAGTAAGGGTTTAATAAATGATAGCTGTTGTTACTGTGGTTCCAGAAATTCTCTTCATCAAAGAACATTTAATCATTTTCTCACAATTACAACACTTCTCCTCATAGAGGTGGGTCATGTTTTTTGATTTGGGACTTATGAATCAGTCTCAGAACTGAGCTTACATCTCTTCTGTCCTTAGGGATGGTGAACTTCAGTGAAGTGTCTGGGTACCCTGTGCTGCAGCACTGGAAGGTCCGGTCTGTGATGTACCACATCAAACTCAACCAAGTGGCCATCTCTCAGGGTGAGCACTGCTGCGGCCTATCCTGCCCACCTTCTCTGGAACTTAGAAGTCCTTTCCAAGGGGAGAAGCCTTTGGTCCCATTGTCGAAGATGCAGCCTAAAATGTAGCTACTACATGAGGTGTGAGAGCTATTTACTCAGATTTATCCAAAAGAGCAGATAGCTAGAATCGGATTCTTTTCTAAGTAGAGATTACATTGCACATGTTATCTTGGACTACAGAAGAGAAGGAAAGGGCAAGACCGGAGCCAATGAAGGTATAATTTTTCCTGGGCTCATCCAGTATGTGGAGAGGATACATAAAAGCAGACTTTTTACAAATTGACAGAATTAAGCATTCCAAATGCAAAGAACGTAATTTAGAGACTCCATACAATGAACTAAAAAAAGAGAGCAAGAAAGAGCGGGGAAGGAAAACCAGAAATCAGCCTAACACTCCTAAACAGCAAGTGAGTGAAATGAAGAGACTGAGGGATTGAGAGAGAGAGAGAGAGAGAAATAGATATTAGCTCGCTCTGTATAGTTAGTAAGTTAAGGAGTAGTGAGTTCCAAACTTACTTAGGGTTTTAGAGTCAGCAATAGGGAGGTAGAGCCTTAAGGCCAATGGGAGGAAGATAAATGGTAGAGGACAAATAGAGAAGTTATGAAGTTAAGTGAGACAGAAACTCACAAAGAGTAAAGTTTTGTGCATAAAGATAATGCATTAAGGATATAGCACATTTTCTTAGGACACAGGGGACTCAGAACTTTTTCTCTTTTAACACAAAAGAGTTCTTGGCAAGAAGTGATTGGGATGGGGACCTTACTGACAGAAACTCTTCTGGTGCAGCACATCTAGAAAGAACTAAGCTACTTTTCATTCTAGGAAAATACATTAGAGATTTTACTCCATTTCCATAGTCAGTGTGCACCCAGCACAGATGCTGTGCATGTCAGGAGTTAACAACAAATATCGCTGTTGCCACATGCCATTCAAAGTCACACAATGGTGTCACTGTGATGTGGATCTCAGCACTTGAAGTCTCAAGCTGAGCTAGACTTGACTTTGCCTTCATGGGAGACAGGTATGTAGAAGAGGAGATCATTAAAAGCTAGCCAGATCCAAAAGGTATTGGATTTGGAAGATTTACCATAGGCCATCTTTCAGACAGATATACAGTAATTCTCTTAAAGAGAGACAGCAAATCCAAGATTTGCCTGCAGGGTTGGGGGAGAGGAGGCTAACAAGTTTTCTTTTCCATTTGTCATTTCCCAGTCCTTTTATTTTAGAATTTCTGCAATAAAATAGGCATGTATTAGTGACTTTTCTTTCCTTTCTTCTGTCATTGTCTTCTCATTGCCCATGTCTACGTCTGAAGGCAGTATTTTGCAATTGCCTTTTTTGATCACTACCCACAGTTAGAACACATTTTGTATCGTGACCTTGTGCGTACACATACTCCCACATGCACACAACAGAAGTTTCATGAAGCGATACTTTATCTTCATGATGTGAAATGTTCTCGACTAGTATTTGTGTTTCTATTTTAGAGTATGCTAATTGTTTCTGCTTTTTTCAAATGCTATTATTTGAACTCACTAAATTGATTTAATGTCATGACCTGTGATTAAAAAAAGAAAAAACATTGATTTAAAGGGGGCAGGAGTAGAGGTTTGGCAACGTTTTGCTTAACTTGGCACAGAGTTAATACAACCAACTGGCTTAAAAGATACTCACTTAGGAACTGAAATGTCTGATTTAGCTAAATGGAAATACTCACCAGACACTTCTAGCTAGCTCTCCCACATCACTTTGAGCCACACAGGCATTTCCATGTTTGGGACTGAATTGCCTGGGAATCTGTATACACAAAGTGTGAGCCCTCATTCTTACCCTTGGGTGATGCCTCTCCATAGCCCTCAGCAATGCTCTCCACTCGCTGGATGGGGCTACATCTCGTGCAGATTTTGTGGCGTTGTTGGACCAGTTCGGCAACCATTACATCCAGGAAGCTATCTACGGCTTTGAGGAGTCCTGTTCTATCTGGTACCCAAACAAGCAGGTCCAGCGGCGACTCTGGCTGGAGTATGAAGACATCAGTAAAGGTGAGTGGCATGCTTGTTGGCAAATTCCATACCTCATGTCAGTACCGGCTGCCTGCATACAATCTATAAGACCGATTTTAAGGAGTCTGTAATAACAGGTCTTACTCAGATTTTCCCACAATGCTCTGTGCCCATCTTTAACATTTCCAAGGTTTGGTTGCAAAAACCAAATCTCAAAATCAAAGTGTTTAGGGAATTTTAGATGCAGAATGGGGTCAAAACTGTAGGCTTACTATGTTAGTTATCACAGAGAGAGTCCTCGAAAGATTCTTGCCAGCCACCATCCATTTTGCTACCCTAGGGAGGACAAAGTATCAGACTGCTTGTATAAAGTAAGAGAGAAGTAGCAGAGAGCATGATTCAGTCTCCAGGAGTCACACCCAACTCTGCCTGGAATCCCTTTATAGCAGCTACATACATAGTAAACCCCTTCTTGCTTCATCCTGCCCTCTGCGTAGGCTCATTTTTCCGACTGATTTGTGTTACGAGGAAATCTCTATTGGCCAAGCGTTTATATAGCTCTGAATAACAGCCTCACAAACAAATCTTTGTCTACTGTCTTGACAGCAAGTTAGTATTCAGTTCAAGTAAGTATAAGAAATTGGAATTTTTTTATACCTTCTTGATTCACTCTCTGGTATAGTAGACATAGTGGCCAGTATATTTGTATCTGATCAACCAAGACTGCTTTAGAATTGCCATTCATGGAATTTCTCTTGAGTTTATCCACATGGCATTCTGATGAGGCCAAGTTGTGGATATGGAACTTGCTAAAGGGCAAGTGATGAATTAGCCCAATAAAAACTCAAGAAATGGGTCATCTTAAGACTCAATGACCAAGGCAGGGCTCTTCTGAGACAAGGGACCTCTACTGTCAGCAGGGCTGCCACAGGGGCAAGTATGTCTCTGTGACTGAAGTGCTCTTGGTTCTCTGAGCTCCACACAAATTCCTGCTTTCCCTTGCTCAAGAGGTAGCAGAGCTATGATGGTCTCTCCTCTGGCTGGGCACTTTCTCCCAGAAGAAACAAGAGATTTGTGTCTGGGCTACAGTGGCTGCAGTCATTCATTCCCCTCAAGCCTTGGTTCCTGTAAACTCAGAAACACAACCACAGGCTTCTGCTATCTCTTCAAACTTCAGGATCTTAACATTGTTCTGATTCCAATTTGCCAAGAGAGCAATGTAATATAAGCAACTGTAGATACTACCAGTTCCAGCTGGCAAAGCTTTCTTATGTTTTCATGCCAGAGCCTGAGGACTGAACCAGAGGGCTGAATCCTCTTCTATTTCTGTTTGCCAGTGGTTCAAGGATTGCCAGGGTCTCAGATTTCTGGGAGATAAGAGTCTGACCCTACCAAGAGCTCCTGGTTCTAGACCTTGCCTCTCTCCCAAGCAATGCAATGTCCTTAAGGTTAAATACTGAATCCAAGAGGGAATTCTGTCCACGGCCTTGGCATTATGCCCTATTCTTCTTGATTGCAATCCTCTCTTGCTGCTCAGGAGCTAGTTTTGCCACAGTCTAAGTGTTGACTTTGGTTCTCTGAAATATGGTCTATATTAAGCTCCTTCCTTGTTACTAATCTTAAAAGACATTCAAACATTTTAGTAGGTCTACGTCAATCTCTATCTACCACCTTCATTCCTAAAACTTACTTCTAAGTTATAGGGTTTATGTGTTTTGTTCTTTAGTCTGGTTCTTTAAATATATTTCTCCTCCTTTGGCATCCATTTCCTTTTATTCCAAAATGCTGCACGAGGGAATGTCACTGATAAAGAATGATATGTGCGTAAGACAAAGGGAGATATTCTTCTGTCCTGCTCTCTGAGAGGGCTGATACTGAACGAAACTTTACCCTAGGAGTGACAAGTGTGCTGCGAGGGCTATACCTTCTGTGACATGCAAGGGACACTATTTTTGGGCTTGAGTCCTTTGATTACATGTTATTGCCTGCTCTGACTTGAAAACCCTTCTAGTAAAATGAGTTTCTTTGTTTCTTATTTCTGTACTTATGACCAGATACCTAAAATTATGTATGGATTGAATAGGAAAGGAACTTTACCAGGGTGAAGTGAAATGGAAAAAGCACAGGACTTAAGGATGGAAGTCTGGAGTCATCCGGGTGATATTGCTTTAGTCAATCATTTATCTGGACCTCATCTGTAATGCCCTCTCTAGTTCTCCAGCCCCAACAGTTTAGGAATCCTTATGAATCTTCCTTTACATGGGATGTGTTCTCAGGTTAGGTATTCGGATAAAAGTCTCCTCTTCTCTCTACAAAGTCATAGAATTCTCATGAGTAGGTTTTTTGCCTTATGCAACTTTAAATTCTCAGAGCCACAGAACCACAGAGCCAAGCACATGGTAAGCACTCAAGGTGTTTGCTGTTGCTGTTGCTTTGTTGTCACTGACAGTGGTGATGGTGGTAGTAATGGTGTAAAAGCCCCCCTGAGGTGGTGACTTCCATGTGGGTTTTATTGCAGATATGTAACTTGCTTTAGTTATGCCTGACTGAGGAAAATTCAGAGATGGGTGTTTTGGGCCAGATCTTCGGAAGGCAGCCTCCCATTCAACAGGCACTTATTTGTCATGCTAACACTATGTGGTTTGCCATACCAACGTTGAGGCTCATCTTGCTCAAGATAAGTCTGATGAAGCCTGTCTTAATTTTTTATTTTTTTTTTTCAAGACAGAGTTTCGCTCTTGTTGCTCAGGCTGGAGTGCAATGGTGCGATCTCGGCTCACCCGCAACCTCTGCCTCCCGGGTTCAAGCGATTCTCCTGCCTCTAGCTGGGATTACAGGCATACACCACCACGCCCAGCTAATTTTTGTATTTTTAGTAGAGTCGGGGTTTCTCCATGTTGGTCAGGCTGGTCTTGAACTCCCGACCTCAGGTGATCCACCCACCTCAGCCTCCCAAAGTGCTGGGATTATAGGCATGAGCCACTGCACCTGGCTTCTGTCTTAATTTGTTTTTACAGAGCAAGTAAAACATTTCAGAAACGAAATTTTCAACCTCCCGTCCCCATGTCTAACCTTACTCCTATCTTCTCCCATCCTTCTTTGCCCACATGCCACAGAAAATGTCGGGAGGTTCTTCCTCTCCAGACTGCGTGCTGGCACCCATCCCTCCCTGCTTCCTCTAGACCTCACTCCTTCATTACCCTCCTCCTTTTTAATCTTTACAACCTCTTCAGTCACTGAACTCTCTCTTCTGCAACCTTGTATCTTCCTAAAAAATAATCCTTTTATAAACACTCACTCCTCTTTACCGCTGTTCCTTTTCAATGTATTGGCACCTCATTTCTTACAAGGGTAGTTTATACCTCTTTTCTCTACTTCCTCACCTCCAGTTCACTCTTCCAATTATCACTTTCAGCTATTTTGCTCTACAAAAACAACGCTGGGAGAAGGAAATCTACCCTAGGGCTTCTTATTTGGAGATTCCCTGATGTCAATCCTGTGACCATCCCATGTATCTCAGCAGAAGACTGTGTCCCTCTTGACCAGGGCAGCTTTCTTGAAAATCCTCTTTTCCTTGATGCCCCAGATGTAATTCTGTGCAGATTCTCTCCATAAATCTTTGGCCTTTATTTCTCTTTTTTTTGTGTGTGTGCATATCCCTCTAAAGAAACCATATGCATCTTGGTCATTTCATGGGGTTTTGTGCTTAGTGAGTCTCTCCCTCCTATTGTTGGGCACTGTCCTTTTGCAGCCACCTCCACTGGCGCTCCTAATTCTCTCCTTTTTTCTGAGGCTTGAAACCTCGTTTGCTCTTGAGTGTTTAGCATTTCTACCTGGAAATTCTCCAGGCACCTCAATGATGGATGCTTTCTCTTCCCCATAAGTACTACACTGTGGTAGATTTGTGAACTCCATTGATGGGTCACAGCGTAGAGTGAGGATTCCTTCTTGATCCTCCTCTTTACTCTCCACATTAAACCATTACAAAGTCCTTTTCACCACCTAAGTATGTCTTCAACAGCATCTCCCATTCTCCGTTTCTTCAAGGTTCTCAAAAACTATTGCAATCACCTCGTCATGTATCTCTTCCTCTTCAGTTTCCTGCCGCTCCACTCCATTCTACATTCTACAGTTCACTGTCTGTTACTTTTTTTCTTTTTTTTTTTTTAAGACAGAGCCTTGCTCTGTTGCCCAGGCTGGAGTGCAATGGTGCGATCTTGGCTCACTGCAAGCTCCGCCTCCTGGGTTGATGCCATTCTCCTGCCTCAGCCTCCCGAGTAGCTGGGACTACAGGCACCTGCCACCATGCCTGGTTAAATTTTTGTATTTGTAGTAGAGATGGAGCTTCATCGTGTTAGCCAGATGGTCTTGATCTCCTGACCTCGTGATCCGCCTGCCTCGGCCTCCCAAAGTGCTGGGATTGCTGGTGTGAGCCCCTGTGCCTGGCCTGTTATTTTTAAATGCTATTTAATGACATCACTCCTCAGCTTGAAACCCTTCAGTAACTCCTTTCTGCCTTCTCAGCACGAACAATTGACTGCACTCCCTATATTAGTTTTCTGTGGCTGCTGCAACAAATTACCACAAACTTGGTGACTTAAAAAAGCACATATTTATGTTTCTTAGAGTTCTGGGGGCCAGAAGTCCAAACTCAGTTTCGCTGGACTAAATTCAAGGCACCACCAGGGCTTGTTCTTTCTGGGAGCTCTAGGAAAGAATCTCTTGCCTTGTCCTTTACAGCTTCTAGAGGCCACCTGCATTCCTTAGTGTGCGGCCTCTTCCCCGTCTTTAAAGTGCATCACTCCAGTCTCTGAGCCACATAGCCTTCTCTATGACTTTGACTCCTCCTGCATCCCTTTTATAAACACCCTTTTGATTGCTTTAGGCCCACCCAGATAATCCAAGATAATCTCCCCATTTCAAAATCTTTAATTCAATTATATTTGTAAACTCTCCTTTGCCATTCACAGGTTCTAGAGATTAGGACTGTGGGAGCCATTTTTCAGCCTACCACCCCCTCTCACCTCTCCAGCCATTGCATCACTGACTGCTACCTACCCCGAGTACCCTCCACTCTGATGACATAAGGTTATCTTCTGTCAATCCTAAACCTTTTCATTTGCCTCTGCACAGTTTAGGTCCCTAGAGACTTCCTTCCTGCTTCAATCCAAGGTCACAGATTTGCTCTCTGAAGTCTCCACCACTACTCTGTCTTACTCAGAAATTTTCTCTCTTGAATGCTTCTCTTGTCCTCCACTTGAAACTCTCTTGTCCCTTTGTGTCTGTTCTGTTGCGTAATTCCTGGGGGCATCTATCTCTCTTTCCAGGCCCTGAGGATCAACACATTAGTCTTCCTGGCTATGGTTTATGTTTCTTGCTTGCATTTTTCTTTCACCTCCTAAAGTTCTATAAATTGCTAGACCTTAAATAATTAAATAATATCCTGCCAAATGTCAGGCCCCATCATGGGTCCAGGACTAAGATTTCCCTAGTTTGAAAGAGGGCATCAAGGTTTTTCACACTTCCAAGACTTGGGGCATGTGATTCTCAATCTATCTAACCCGCCCTCCATTCTACCATCTCCTCCTTCCTACTCTTCAAGAGCTAGCTCCAACATCACTCCCACCAAGCCTCCCCTGACACTCAGACAGGGTTCTCTGCTGCCTATTTTATGCTCTCACAGCTCTTCATATGCATCCTTTGGCAGCACTCTCCACATTTCCCTGGATTGTCATTTCCCTGCACGACTGTCTTCCATAATAATAGACTTGACAGTATTTACCATATTTCTCTTTTTTTTTAATTTCAAAAGTTTATTTATTTAAAGTAATCAAAATGCAGAAAACAGAATAAAATGAAAAGTAAATCTTCTTCCCACTCTTATTTCCCAGTAATCCAGTTCCACTCCCTAGAGGCAATCAGGCAACCACTGCTACCAGTTTATTATCTATCCACCCAAAGATAGTCTATTCCTAGCCAATGGAAGTGAACAAAGCAAGCTTTAGAAGAATAGATATACTAGGGTCTGGTCTTTCTGTAAAATTATAAATACATATATATTTAATTATGTTATCCTTTTTCTCAAAAAATATATATTTATATATAATGTATGTTATATATGTATATGAGTTTGTGTGTATATTTATATAATATACACATACATACAAACATGCATATTTATAGAGAAACATGAACATATAATCTCAAAATAAATTATCTGTTCGCTCCAAGATTAGAGATATGGATGAGGGACTTTTATTTTTTGGACTAAAAACTTCCAAATTGCTTTTCCCACAAGCATCTGCCACTGTTATAATAAAACTCTTTTAAAAGATTGAAAAGTATATTCTGAAAGTTTATGTTATCCTGAGTTAACTGTATCAGTGAGGTAACTGATAACAAAGGAAAACATACTTTTTTATCTGCAGAAAGCTGAGCTTTGGACTGAAGTCTGGGAGGAATTACAAAATGATATGACCACGTCTTATTAATCTTTGAGTCTTCATCCCTGACACAGTGCCTGGCATGTAATTAACATCCACATTTTGTTAAAGGAATGGATCCTTTATGTTTTCTTACTTCATGAGAAACCAGTAAAGAGATATAGATCTGTATATCCCAGAGAAATAACCAAGAAAAAAGGAAACCTATTTTAAATTAGAACTTTCAGGGGTTTAATTGTACCTCACCTGATGCACTAAGCACGGTACATTTTTTTTCTTTTTCTTTTCTTTATACTTCATTCAGGAGTGGATTTCCTTGGGTCTTTCTTCCCTTCCTTTTCCAATATCACTTTCATTGTTGCTTTAGATCTGACTTTTGCCATCACCTTTTCTTGCTATTGCTTTTGGTGCATATCAGTGGGGTTATCTGGGTGGACAAATTGTAATAAGCAAGCTCTTCCATTCCACTGCACCTTCTCGTTCGTAATCCACATTTTTTCTACATAATCCATCTTTTTTTTCTGGCCAGTTTCTTCCTTCCCATCGGGAAAGCTGAGAAGAATGACTTGCTCTCCCTCTGAGGCACAAGCTTAGTTCATTCTCTAATGTGATGCTCAGGCTCTAAGCAGCGGTAAATCAGAGTCAAAGAAAGGAGTAAACCAGCTACATGGCATTGTATTTCCAGCAGACAAGATGCCATGTCTTCCACGTTTGTATGTGGATAAAGCCCAGGAAGACTAAATTGGTTCCTCTCCCAAGATAGTAAACAGACCTCTGCTTTGGCTGAACCAAAAACAACAGCCGAATCAGCAATGCCTTCTACTCCTGCTCTGTGAATGCTGGTCAGCCTAGACCTGTCCTTGTGTATTTGAGGCTGACGTAGTTCTTAGGCTAACTTGCTTCATTGTAACATGTGTCATAAAAATGACACAAATTTATAGAAATCCAATGAGGAGTCATAACAAATTTCTAAAAGGCTTTACGTTTTACAACCCCAAAGTTGCAAACTAGCTCCAAAGGATCTTTCTTTATACATTTATAACAACAAAGTTAGCACTCAAGTAGCAAAGCAATTATGGCATATAGTTATTTTCTCTAAATGATTAATTAATTCATTCATTCAACAAATGTTTGCTGAGGGCCTGCTACATGCAAAGACCTGTAGTGAGCAGAGAGGGGATTTAGAGAAGGCAGCTGTTCAATGACATTCACAGGCAGACAGGCCTGATGAAGGTGCTGCCACAGTGAAGCCCACTGGTGTCATAGACAGAGCCTCCTGAAGACACTCTAAAGCTTTCCTAAACATATGTGTGAGGATTTAATTTGAGTCTCCAAGTCCCTCGGCTCTGATGCATTGAGTCCAGAGTAAACTAGATATGTAGGTTGAGGGAGAAAGTTACTAAGAATAATATTACCAAATAGCTACCTTTTTTTTTTTTCTTTTTGAGCACTTACTTTGAGCAGGCACTTTGCTAAGCATGTTATATCGCCTTTTTCATTTAATCTTCAAACATACATATCATTTAAGTGTTACCCTCCCCATTTTATAGATTAGGAAATAATAATAATGAGAGCTTAAATAATGTGCATGTGGTCACAGAAATAGTAAGTAATACAGTCAGGATTTAAAAGAATGCCTTGGCCAGGCACGGTGGCTGACGCCTGTAATCCCAGCATTCTGGGAGGCTGAGGCGGGCAGATCACGAAGTCTGAAGATCGAGACCATCCTGGTTAACATGGTGAAACCCCGTCTCTACTAAAAAATACAAAAAAAATTAGCTGGGCATGGTGCCAGGTGCCTGTAGTCCCAGCTACTCGGGAGACTGAGGCAGGAGAATGGCATCAACCCGGGAGGCGGAGCTTACAGTGAGCGGAGATTGCGCCACTGTACTCCAACCTGGGTGACAGAGGGAGACTCCTTCTCAAAAAACAAACAAAAAAAAGAATGCCTTTACCTACTGAGATGGACTGGGAATCGCTTCTTGCCTTTTAGCCTGCCAATTGCACAAAAACAGATCAAAGTAGAAAAGTTTGTGAACAAAATGAGGTAGAATAAGAAACAACTGAAGCCAGGAAACTGGTCTAAGGTAAACCCACCACAGAAACAGAAATCAACCCTAGGTAGATTTCATGGTGATCCACTGCCATTAACTCTTAGTTTTTTGTATTTTTGAGTGTTGTGGGATTTATTTTGGCCATGATCCATAATGACGACACAGTTGTTGGAATAGTTTTTGTCTCTTATCCAACAGTGCTTCTTAAAATGTAATACGCATATGTATCACCTAAGATCTTGTTAAAATGGAGATTCTAATTCAGTAAGTCTGGGTGGGTCCTGAAATTCTGCGTTTCTGACAAGCTCCCAGATGATGCCAAAGCTGTTAGTTCCAAGACTACATTTTGTATAGCAAGTCTATATATTTTTCTTGAAGACCTGCAGGCAGTGGGTTCTCTTACTGTCTTTTTTCATCCTGTCTAATACAGAAACTTCGACACTGGAGCCATGGCACGGTGGTCTCCAGGGTTATGCCCTGATGTTAACTCCACAGAGGAGTGTCAGGCAGGAGGACTATCCTGAGTGGTTTTCACTTTGGACCAAGGCTTTTCTTTGATTAGGCCATTGATCACTAGGCTTGTGTGCAGAAAATAGTTTGTGTGCAGAATTGAAGAACTGAACTATCTAAAGCCCTCAGGCACTGAAAGGAATTGGAAACATACCAAAAATCAGTATTAAAGGCAATAAGCTGACTTTTTTATTTAATAGCTTTGTACTACCCTAGGCAACATTGTCCTAATCTTACTATCTCAGGAAATCTCTGTCTAGGTTGCTAAAAGCAGTGTTCAAATGAGGCCCTCATTTTTTCCTCTAGAAAGTTTTTGAAGAGTTTTGCATCCTAACCTGGATAGTATTTTGGTTGATGGGAAAATTCTAGTGCTGATGAAAGCTCCTTTCATATAATTATGAGCCTGACAATAGTAACATATTGTCTCTACCATAC
The DNA here is from genome assembly GCF_008728515.1 of Papio anubis. Lineage (NCBI taxonomy): Eukaryota > Metazoa > Chordata > Mammalia > Primates > Cercopithecidae > Papio > Papio anubis. The sequence continues at coordinate 185,018,184 of NC_044976.1, forward strand.
AATTTAGTAGTTAATTTTATCATATTCTGGACTATTCCCAACTACTCCAGATATGTAAACTTTGCCTTCAGAACTTGATTGATTGCTTCCTGGAATGGGCTGTTCATTTATTTATTTAACACCTTCTCTACTAGTCATTGGACTAGGCTCTGGAGCTATGATAATGAATGATGCAGAAACTTTTCCTGCTTTTCTGGAGCTCATATCCTAGTGAGAAGAGAGAGAAATGTCAAGTAATAAATAAATGAAAGCAATAATTTCGGATACTCATAGATGCTTTGAGGAAACTGAAGCCAGTTGACGTACCAGAGGTTGACTGGAGGACTGGAGTAAATCCAGATGGCCAGCACAGAGAAAGCCTCAGTGACGGTGATTTTGAGCTGAGACTTGAAAGATAAGGAGCTGGTCATGCAAAGATGGGAAGCAGAACAATCCAGGCAGATGAAATAGCAAACGCAAAACCCTTACAATTGTTTTCTGAATTCCCATAGCTCCTAGAATAATGTAGGACCTATAGGAAATAATTGCTAACTATCAGAATGATAACCAACATGACTGTGGAAAAGAGAGAAGCGTAGATCCCTGGATGGGGTATGTAGAGAAGAAACTCTATTTATGGCCAAGCTAAACTGGGGCCAATTTGTTTAGTGCATTTTCTTTTATCCAACATGTAGCTCAATGTGCAACTGGGCTGGCCATGGAAATACAGACCCAGGAGAAGTAAGCATATGGCTAGAGGCTAAATAGTACAAGACATATATTTACCAGGCATATTATCTTGATTAAATTATAGGCTCCAATCCACCACTAATTATCTCCGCAGGAAATGTGTTAAGGAAAAAAAAAAAAAAAAAAAATCACAAGATAAAGGGTAAGGGAAGGGAAGATTCTACATCAGATGTGAGAATCTGAACTTGACATCATTGGGGTTTTCACATCTTTTGGGGTGAGTACCTCATGTCCTAAGCAATAAAATGTCTATACAGTAGTCCCCTTTATTTGCAGGGAATCTTTTCCAAGAACCCCAATGGATGCCTGGAACCTTGAATAGTACTGAACCCTACATATACTAGGTTTTTTTTTTTTTTTCCTGTGCTTACATACCTATGACAAAGTTTAATTTATAAATCGGTAGGAGATTAACAACCATAACTGATAACAAAATAAGATAATTATACTGTAATAAAAGTTAGATGAATGTGGTTTCTCTATCTCAAAATGTCTTACCTTACTTATTTCTGGACTGAGTTGACTATAATTAGCTGAAGTGGCAGAAAACAAACCTGATGATGATGGGGGCCTGCTGTATTGCCCATCCTACTCTCAGACAACATGTTGAGGGAAAGAGTACTGGATTGGGATCTGGGAGAACTGGGTTTTTTGTTTCAATTGAGCCAGTAGCCAGCCAGCTGACCTAGAGTAAATTATTAACCCTCTTCAAAATAATTTTCTTATCTGTATAATAATGAAATTAGATTATACTTAGAGTTTCTTCTAGTTCTAATGTTCTGTGACTCTATAAACTCAGCAAATGATTTCTACTTCTGATAAGGGAATGCAACCATTTAATACTGCCTGACTCAAGGTTAAATAGGTTAACTCGGTTGATATTGCAATGGAAGTAGTTGAATGTAGTTGTCTGTAGCAAGGATTTATTATTACACAGAAATGCTTCAAAATTTTTTTTAGATATGGTTCTTGAGAAGTTTACTTAATGGCTGTGAGCCTCAGTTTCCATGTCTGTAAAATAGGGTTAGCAATACTTATATTAAAAGGTTGTACCAGGATTGGATATAATTATACATAAAGCACAATGTCTAGTATTTTTTAAGTGTTCAGTGCATTGGAACTGATTATTACTACGTTACTATTATTAGCGTTATTTGAATGAAATTTGAAACTCATCTCCCTATTTTTGAACAAAATAGCAACTGATAAAAATTTAAAAGAGATGTTAGTAAAACTTGCCCTGGGTAAAATTTACCCTTTGTACAACACATATGTATATTGCAGAAGTCACAAATCACCTACTAACTTGTGGTTAGTGGAACAGAAGGGTCAAATCTCCATTCCAAAAATCAGGATCAGGATCACCTCCTTTGCCAACCATATTCAGACCTTGTTGTAGCCAGTTTTATTGGAAAAGACCAGGAAACAAATACCACTTCTCCCACCCATGTGAGAATTTTTTTTTTGGCAGTGGGGGCTGGAGTGGACACTGTAAGAATGTGCTGTCTGTAGAAAAGACTCCCAGGCTGGCCTCAAAGTCCTGGCCTCAGGATCCTCCCATCTCAGCCTCCCTGGGGAAGCTTTTTGATAAGCAGCCTGGGGGTTACTCCCTTTTAAGTGCAAAGGAGCTGTCAGGCACATCCTCCAAAGGTGGAAAAAATAAAAGTGCCCAGCTGTGTCAGCTTCCCTGTGACCTATTACACAAAGTCTGCACAGGCCGGTTCCACTGGCTGCATACAAATGCAGGTGCAGATACCTCTGGTTCCTCACAGGGGGGACTCCAGCTCCATTAACAACCCAGTTTCAACAGAAGTGCAAATGGGGGCTGAGAGATAACATTAGTAGTTTTGTGTTTTTGTTAGGCTTATTTATTGTCCTGATTTCAATGAACAATCCTGCTTTAGAGAAACACTTTTATATTCTCTGAGGCATAAGAGGGTCAACAATTGTTGAAAGGTTGGGGCCATGTTCACAAATCTCTGAATTCTCTTCCTACTCCTACCCCATCTCCTGCAATGCATTTTACCATGTACAGCATCTAGCAGGCAGACAGTTAATATTTTTTTAATAAATGAGTGAATGCCATATTTTTTCTCTTCTTCTTCTATTTCCCAGAAATGATAGCATGTCGCTTAAGAGAGCATCTCCCCAAACACCCTCCCCTCCAACCTCCTGGCAGCAGCTCACCCTTTTATCATGCTGAAGGCGGTCTTGTTCCAGCTGCTCATCCCTCCTTTCATATCTCCATGTTTGCTGCTTTGTGTGTGTGAGGTTAGGTTGGGGTTGGGGGATAGATAATGTGATGTCTGGGAATTTGGCATTAAAAGAACAAGCTGGACATAAAAACCAACTGATTAAACACAAGGTGAGACTAGAATTAATTATTAGGACCTGGGTTAGATTCATTTGTGTACCTCCAATTAGTGATTGTTATTGTAAGTTTCCAGCTACCAGTTAATGTTGTAGGAGTCAACAATAGTCTTTCTTTTACTACCTTTTTTATATTTTCGTTTCTTTTACAAAGTGAGTAGGAAAGTTTTCTTTGCAGAAGGTGAGGGAGTGTGTATTAGGTATAACATGCAACCTGTGTTTAAACTGAAACAACAGGCACAAAAATACTTTGTCCTAAACCAACAAATAATGGAACCCCTTTCATCTAAGCTCTTGTTTGTTTGGCCACTAGCCATTTTCTGTCCATTTCTAGTTTACATTTCTCTGTTGTCAGAGACAACATGAGATTCTCTGAATCTCATGAAACTCTTCAAAAGTTGGTTCAATTAATAGAAGATATAAGTTAAAGGAAAAATACAAATATATAAGAAAAAACTAATGTTAAGGAAATCAGCAAGAAATGAATCAGGTAAGTAACTCATTTTTTGAAAATGAGGGCAGTCACATCATTTTCAAATCTGGCCCTAATGGCCAGCTACTCTGCGAAATGCAGGTGATCAATGCATTAATCAATGCTACACTAGTCAAAGGCCGCAGAATATATCATTTCAGTCTGTGTTACTGATAAGTAGACAGTTTTCCAATCTGATTAACTTCTCTCTCTTGGAAATTTCCAGATGAACTTTGTCTTTATTGTTGACATATTGCTGTCCGCAGAGTCACTGGTATGTAGGCCTCAATTAGCAGCATCTTGAGGGAAATCTATGAATTCCTTTGCAATAATGATGTTTATGCATTCATTAAAAAAGATGTATTGAGTGTTTATTATATATAGATCAGGCACAGTGTTAGGTGCTAGGAATGCAGTGGTTAATAAAAGAAGACTTATAAACCACCGTGGAATTCTAGATGTTGAGGGCAAAGCTGACAGCTGGTGAGCTAGTATCCATAGGACAGTGTTGCTGAGCCCTCAGCAGGACCCATGGGAGAAGCAGGAAAACCTGTTGTAAGACCCAGAACACGCTCCCCACATTCATTGTTCATCCCATTTCTTGGGAAGTTTCCCGGGGGCAAGATTTGGTTTTCAAGTACCAAAGTGCCTATACCAAAGGCAGCTGCTCTCGGAGAGACTCCGAAAGGCACTGTAAGGGGAAACAAGTGGGGAGGTATGGGGAACTTTGAATGAATGAAAGACCTTGCAACGTAAGGCATTTCTGGGGAGAGGATTTATCCGGCTAGATTAGGCCATTCGCAGGTCATGTGGGATGCCCGGACCACTCCCTTGCAGTTTTATGAAGGATTGTTCATAGAGAGCTAGAGGTCCAGTGGCTACCCACTGAGGCTGGAGTGGGGACAGTACCTGTCTAAACAAGTTCATACCCTGGGACTGAGAAAGCAGTCACCCTTATCTCCTCCTAAAGCCCACCATAATTAGAAAGCAGGAGATGGCTGCACTAAGTCATAACCATACAAAGCCCATCAGCGTGTTTAAGCCTGGCAAGGGAGAGCACCATTCCTCTCGTTTAGAATGTAATATTACAAAAGCCCTCAGTTTAGAGCAATTGCAAAAACTAAGCAAGTTCAAGCGGGCCTTAAAATGTTTTTGCTTTTGCATATTAAAAAGAAAGAAAAAGAAAAGTAGAAAGAAGCATTTCTCCAGCTCAATTTCTCGATAAATCTGCCAGTTAAAATATGTGCTTTGTAGGTGAAACGTGAGTGCCAGGACCAGGGGAAACCAGCGTTAATAGGATAAACCCGCCACCGGCACTCCTCTGACATTCTTCACTGTCCTTGGGGTTTTTCTTCAGTCAGGTTTATTCCGCAGAGGCGGCTTATAAAGTCACGCTTTATGTGTGCCTCCATTGCCCATGCAGGCTGCCCTGGTCCCTCTTGTCAGTTTATTATAAACCTAGTCGATTACTGTGGTAATTGGTTCTATATATATTGATGTGTTTGGGGGGCATTTTCAGCTTTTTGTATTTTTATTTGGTCTGTTTTGCCTCTTCCCTTAGAGAGCAGGGACTCCGTCTCTACCTCTTTACAACTCCCGGCGGGTGTTGTGATAGATTCTGCTCGCAGTGGGTTCACATTCAATACTGACCACGGTAAGGTGGATGAGGATAATCAGGAAATGCCAGCTGCCAGCCTTTACTGGTCTATGAATCTTTTACACTGCAGAGTAGAAACAAGAAGTGAGCTTCCTTCAAAATTCCCACACTACCCTTTCTTTTGGGGGTAAGTAATATGTTGGGATCTGCATAGAGCACGTGTCCTGCATTCCTTGGGCTGGTAGAGATCATTAATGATCTACAGTTAAACATAAAGGCAAAATGAAACCGAAGAAAATCTCTTTTGTAATTCAATCAGTTATTCTTTCTTAAAATGCTTGTTCTTCTTTATGAGTCATTTAGTGAACATGTACTGAGTATCTAACGTGTGCAGATTTGGGGCAAACAACACCGCATGAGAGCCATAATCCCTGCTTTGTTAGAGTGGGCGTGAAGGAAACAGAATATTAAAAAGAAAATAAAGAATTCACAAAATATTATGAGTGTTGGATGGGCTATGAGGGTAATGAATAGGATGCTATGGTGGATAACAGGGGCAGTGGCCCCCTTTAAAAAGGGTGGTCAGCAAAAGCTTGGCTGAGTAGCACTTATGCCAAGATGTGGACGGTGAGCCGGAGGACAGATGTCCCAGGAAGAGGAAATGGCCAGTGTAGAAACCTGTGATGGAGAAGGCTGGTGGGGTTGGGCCAGGACGAGTAAGGGAACAGTGGCCCAGCTGGAGGCTGGGAAGGCTGAGGTTGGCTATGCAGGGCCACACAGACCCCAGCTAGGCTCATGGGTAAGAAGTCACCAAGAGGAATGTACCACTTAGATTTTTGTTCTTTGAATCCCTCCTGCACTGGATGGAAAATGGCTTCAGGGAAGCCACAGTGGACACAGGAACACCATTTAGTGACCTAAAGCAGTAATCTGGACAATGGAAAAGAAAGGACACAGAGAAGAAAGAAAAGATCTAGGTTTGTTTAGGGGATAGAGAAACTTGGCAATAGAGTGAGGCTTGGGGAGGGAAAAGCAGAGGAAGAGGAACCAAAGAATTCCTAGATATTTCCTTGAGTAACTGATTATGCAGAAGTGCTAGTTACTATAATAATTTCAGAGCCAATGAGAAGGAACACGTTGGGGGAGGGTGAGCAATAAAGAGCTTCATGTAGGCCTGTCAATTTTGCCTTGCCATAGAGACATCTAAGGGGAAAAGTCAAGGAGGCCATTGGATTTGCCAGTCTGGAGCTCAGACTAGAGGTCAGAGCTGGAGATGCAAATCTGTGAGTTCTGGAGAATTCAACTAGTATCTAAATCCCTGCGGATAGATGAGTTTATCTAAGGAGGAAGACAGAGAAGAGAAATAGGCTCAGGACCCAGCCCTGAATTGTTCCCACCGTAAGAGGTAAGATAAACGAAAGGTTGGGGTAGAGGGTGCCGCAAAGAAGACTATGAAGAAACAGTCAGGAGATAGGAGGATCACAGGAGGGCTGCAGTGACAAAAGGAGTGACCAGCTGTATCTTTTGTGGCTGAGAGGCAGAATGAGATTAGTAGGTCAAGCCTACTAATTATTGCCAAGTTCACTTGGAGAATAATAAAGTATTATAACTGCAAAAGCTCTGAGAAATAGTTATGATGGAAATAGATATGCAGGAGTTTAAAATTATTATTTTTGACATATACTGTTTTCTTACCACCCTGTGAAGTGAGAAGGTAGGTTACATTCTATGACTCTGTTTGGTGAAGGCATGTGGTGAGTTGTGCCCAGTCATGAAGGGCACCTTGTAGAACAGAGCTTTGTCCCTTGAGGTGTCTCCAAGATGAGTGTACTGTCCCACATGTGAGGATGCTGGCAGTAGGACCAGTCCACACACAGGACATCTGTCCACAGACCCAATGTCCTTGCACTGCGGCTCTCTATCTCATCTGCTGGTAGCCCAGCACCCCTTACTCCACAGGACAGAACTGAAACTGGAACCCAAGGCTTCATAGTTCATCATCCTTCCCTCCCAAAGCAGTGCATTTGTTTTCCCTTCTGCTAAAACCCAGGAGAACTCCAGAGGCTTGTCCCACTGCCTGAGCATGTCTTTGGCTTCTGGATCTGCCCACACTGCTGCCCCAGGAGAAGCATGTTTTCCCATGGGGATGCCAGATGAAGCATGGTCATCCATGGAACAGTTTTATTATTGCTAGTCAATATTAACATGATAGCAAACAAAAGAAAATCCTTACTCTGCCCAGTTCTCACCGTGCCACCCCACCTTGGGAAGAGTTCCATTCCACACATACCTACAGCTACATGTGATTGAGTGCCAGGCCCTGTGGAAAGCATTAGGAATACATTGATGAATAAGAACTATGCCTGCCCTCAGGTTGTTCATGAAGTCTCTGGGAAGAGTCCAGGAAACCAGAAATTACAATGAGGCATGATAGGGACTACCAGAGACCTGAAAAAAGGAAGCACCAAAGAGGAGGCTCTGGATCTGGATGGGGCAGGATTGAGGAGAACCTTCCTAGCAGGAGTGCTGCCTGCACTGAACGAAGGAGGGTGAGGGAACCTCAGGCCGACTCTGCAAAAGGAGTTCTAAAAAGGAAAAAGGCACAACCCTGGGCTGTAAGAAAGTGCTGTCCACCTGGCCAGTGTGGGGAAAGTAGGGGAAGTGAGGCTGGAGAGAGGCTGGTTGTGGGTGGGTTGGGGAAGTGCAGGTTCAAAGGGCCAGCCTGCTGTGCCCTCTTGCCCGATTTTATCTTCAAGTCCCTTGAGAGCTACTAAAGGATTTCAGGAGGAAAAGATGTGTTCTGATTCTGCTTTAGAAACATACATGTAATGACAGCGTGGAGGATGATTGGGAGATGTGAAAATGAGAGGGAAGTGTACCAGTCAGGAAAATTTTGGAGTAAACCAGGTGGGAGCTGCTGAGAGGCTGGATGAAGAGGGAAGAAATGTCTAGTGGAAAGTTGATATGACGTTAACTTAGGAAATACCGCCGGTAGGTGACTCTTTGGATGTGGAGGGTGAGGATGTAGTGAGCCACAGCAGTGCCCACCAGTGGAAATCTCCTAGGGAGACATACCTGGAAAACCTGTGGGCTCTGCAGGAACCCCCTCAATGATGGCAAGGTAAGAATGTAGAGATCTTTCGCCCAGACATTAAACTGGCTGACTTGGTTTGCTGAGCAGCAGAATTATTGCCTTTTTTGACAGTACAATTTGTTTCTGGATGCTGACATGTCTGGGGATGCCAAAGGCAGCAGACTCACCTTTCTGGGGTGTCTACCTCAAGCTGCAGAGCTGCAGGCACACCTACCTTCTTGAGATATAAGGGAGCAATGGGGAACCTACATACTCCCCTGTATCCTTGTCTCACAAATAACCTGTGCTTTGGCCGTGACTCCAAGGAGAAGCACCTCAATCCTACCTCCAGCCGTGATTCCAACACAACCTTGAATCCAGACAGACTCAGTCATCTGGCCTAGCACAAGAGAAAGGGTCTGGCTGGGCACGGTGGCTCACGCCTGTAATCCCAGCACTTTGGGAGGCCAAGGCGGGTGGATCACAAGGTCAGGAGATCGAGACCATCCTGGCTAACACGGTGAAACCCCGTCTCTACTAAACATACAAAAATTAGCCAGGCCTGGTGGTGGGCACCTGTGGTCCCAGCTACTCAGGGGGCTGAGGCAGGAGAATGGCGTGCAGCCGGGAAGGGGGGGGAGCTTGCAGTGAGCTGAGATTGCACCACTGCACTCCAGCCTGGGCGACAGAGCGAGACTCGGTCTCAAAAACAAAAGAGAGAAAGGGTCAATGGTGAGTCTTTTCTAACTCCAGTTTTCAGATTCACTGTAGTAAAGATCGCAGTGATTTTTTTTCCATTGAAAGTCATTTGGGTGGAGATAAACCAGGGACATGGGTGAAAGACTAAGAATGGGCAAGGGAAGTTTCGGGTTTGTAAAACATACTAATACCTCCCTGCAGTAGCTAGCAGTCATGTTTGATTCTTGCCATTCCAAGCATATGTTTCCTTGTTATCTTTTAATTGGTTTTTATTCTAAATTTAACACTAAACGGTCTGTGATGGTAGTGACTGCAAGCACTAGCCTGGTGCATGTCAATTCCAGGGACATGTGAGACATCGGGACCTTATCGTGCCCTCCCTCTCCTCCCCGCATCACACCGCCTGCATTAAGAAGCTGGAGATTGCTCATTGTGCCCTTTCCTGGCTATGTTTTCATGTTTATAGATGTTGGGTTCTGGGGAACAAAGGAGAGGAGTAATCTAAAATCCGAATGATACCACCGGAAGCTGTGTACAACGGCAGGTGAATGCCAATAGATTGGAAGCTGGTGTCAGCAGGCCCAGAATGCATGAAATCCTGCATCCAGGAAAGGATTTCAGAAACTGTTGAAAACAACTGTGAAAAATCCAATAATCAGGTGTTCTGGAGGCTGCTGGGAAAGTCTGCTTTTGAAGATCTTGTACATCTGTGATGTGGAAGGAGGCTTGATGCAAAGAGGGGAGGAGGGTTTGGTAGTTAGATACTCAGTGCTTGCCTGATCATCAAACAGATGACTTAAAGCCTCTAAGCCTTAGTTTCTTCATCTGCAAAACAGGATAATGAGAATATTGTAAGGACCAAGAGTCATAGGCTGGAGGAGCACCTTGGTCCTCAGTAACGTAACCATTAGGGTATTTCCCAAAGTGGGCTCGGTAGCACCCTAATTCAATGAAATGTTCTGCAAGAAGTGATTCTTATGTTCAAATTATTTTTGACCAACACTGTATGCTATATTATTTTCGACCAACACTGTATGCTCTATTTTTTCCTTGGATACTTGTAATAAATATTAGAATTTTAAAGGTTTTTCAAAGGTTTACAGAAAACCTGCTAATTTTAACTTAGATTTTCCCATTGCATCAGAGCATGAAAATTTTTTTTGTCTATTTGTAATTTTGAGTAATGATATTAAAGGATCCTAAACGACAAAAGTTCTACAAACCTACTTAGAAAAATTCTGAGTTTTTATTATTATGCATCTTCTAATAAGCTTTCTCTTTAACCTCCTCTATCCATATCTAGCACCAAATCCTTTCATTTCTTCTAAAATATCCCCTAGATTGCCCCTCATTCTCTGTACACGGTTGCTACCCTAGTCTGATCCCCAGACCTCCAAGGTTGTATTGTTGTTACAGCCTTTGGCTATTTTTCCCTCCGGTCTACCATTCATTCAAACTTTCTTTTTTTTTGAGACAGAGTCTTGCTCTGTCGCCCAGGCTGGAGTGCAGTGGCGCGGTCTCGGCTCACTGCAACCTGCGCCTCCTGGGTTCAAGAAATTCTCTGCCTCAGCCTCTCAAGTAGCTGGGATTACAGGCACCCGCCACCACATCCTGCTAATTTTTTGTATTTTTAGTAGAGACGGGGTTTCACCATCTTGGCCAGGCTGGTCTTGAACTCCTGACCTCGTGATCCACCCTCCTTGGCCTCCCAAAGTGCTAGGATTACAGGCGTGAGCCACCGTGCCCAGCCTCAAACTTTCATTTGTTGTAAATCATTTCGCTGCCTGACTCAGTTTAACTCGGTTTAGTGCCATTCCTGTGTAGTTTCTGACCAAGGCAAGACACTGCTTGCTTCCTAACTTGCTTCAGGCTCAAAGTTCCTGGTCTGGTTCTTCAGGACCCCATACAGTCTGACCCTAGCTTATTTATGTAAATTAATGCTTATTCTTTATCCAGTTAAAACCTCCATAACACAGAGTTAAACTTTGTAATGACCTCTGTGGCCGCCTTCACCTGTTTCTTTGATCTTATCAACTCTGCCCTGAATAATTTACACTTTTTCTAACTATCTAGTCAACAAAGCCTGCCCATTCTTCAGAACATAGTCCTCCATGAGGCCTTTGGCCACTCCCCTGGGCCTTACTCTTGTCCTCTCTCCTCCAAAGTCCTGTGACACTTATAGTCTCTACCATATAATTTAGGACTGATTGACTACCCTGGGGTCAGACCGACCTGGATATAAGCTCCAACTTTTCTACTGATAATTCTGTGACCTTGGGCAAAGTAATAAAGCTCTCTGTTGCCCAGTTTTGTCATCTGTGAAATAGGAACTATTTTAGCACCAACCACTGAGGTTCACATAGAGAACTGACAATGTTTAATTTCACCCCTCCCCATGAGACTTAGCTAAGACTCATGATGCCACCCTTGTTTACCTAAAATATAGCCAGACACACTCTTCAAATTCCCGCTGTTTGCCTTATAAGTCATGAGCTAAATTGTTTGTCTCTTCTAATCAATCAGAACAAAATGCTTGTGAATCAAATGTTGGTTAAACTTTTCTTCTTCCCCCAAGCCCTTGAGCTTTGGCTCACCCTTAGCCTGAGCTGTGTATAGTGACTCCTGAATGTAGGCTGGTTTCAGGGTAAAGCATTCTCTTATCTACTATCCAATCATGATGCTTCGCCACACCAGATTCTTTGTAGCCTTCTTCACTTCTGTCTATAAAAGTTAAAAACTCTTTTTGTTCAACTCTAGAGATGCTTGCAGACTTTATCAGAGCATTCTCCCAAATTCAATGGTTCCCCTACCCTGCCCCAGAAATAATCCCTTAGAATAAAATTCTTCTAAATCCAAATTTGTTTTTTATTTGACAGAATTTAGCAGAGTGCTGGGGACATAGAAAATGTTTAATAATGAGCAGCTGTTCTTATTACTACTATCACATGTTTGTTAGTCTTGTATCCCACATAGATTGTAAATCCTACCTTTGCAGCTCACACAGTACCTAGCCCAATGCTGGGCACGTGCATTAATGAACATGCACTGACTGATGAACCTATGAATAGCATCAGGAAGCCAACAACCCACATGTGATCCTACATTTGTGAAAAAACCCACAGACAGTGTAAAGGACGTTTTAGCTCTGTTTAGAGAAAGAAGATGACCAAAAAAGAACTGAAATCACCATCTCCTGTAATCTTAATAGGTAATGGAGAGAACATGGCAACCTCTGTCTTCCTTCCATTCTCTCTGACACATAAAATTACCTTTAAACAAGAAGAAAGCAAAGAAGCCAAGTAAGAGATAATTGTTGCTCAAAACAGAAAAGGAAAGAGAGAAGTGGGCAACTTGGATAGAATTTGATCTTCCAGCAGGGGAGCGCAAGATCTTCAAGCATATCTGTTGCCTGCAGGGGTGGGCACGACCTTCCATGGGATCATGGATGGTGGAGAGAAGTTGGAACAAATGCTAGAAGGCTATTCTTTTTTCTTCAAATATGGGGGAATATTATATTCTGAAAACTAGAGTTTATTAACATTATATCTTTCCCGTGCTTGACTTGTGAAAACAGAGAATGTAGTAATCGCAGAGATCTAAAATGAGCTTGCTATAAGAAAGCCATGATAGCAAACCTCATATTCTTTGTTAAAACTACTTTTAGATTTTTAAATTCTTTTGGCTAAAGAAAACCTGTTCATTCCACCATCCCCATGTGTTCCTTAGCATTATGGGAGGTAGTATAGCCTAGTGGTTAAAAGAAAGGCCTCTGAGATCTGTGTGACCTAAATTCTCTAAGCTTCATTTTGGATATCCAGAAAATGGAAATGAGTGTACCTGCCTCAAAGAGCAGGTGTAAGAATTCGATGCGAATGGGTATACTAAAGCATTTATGTGTAATGAAAAGTCAGGGGTCAGCAGATTATGACCTGTAGGCAAATCTGGTCTGCTACCTGTTTTTATATGGCCCTCAAGCTAAGAATGGGTTCTACCTTTTTAAATGATTGAAAAATAAAACTAAGAAAGAAAAATAATATTATGTGCCATGAGCATCATAAATAAATTTTAGCATCCATAAATAATGTTTCATTGAAGCAGAGCCATGTGCATTTGTTTACATAATACCCATACCTGTGTTTGCACTACAAAGGCACAGCTGAGTGGTTGCAACAGAGACTGCATGGACAAACATATTTCCTATCTGATTCTTTACAGAAAAAGTTTGCCAACTTCCACCATAGATGGTAGCTCTTGTCATTAAAGATGCCTGTATCCTTGAGCCTATCCCAAAAGCTTCCTTCTCAGTGAATCTTCCCTTGCTTAAGTCTCCTGATATAATCTGGTCCTTATTTGATATTTTGTGAAAGAGCACCATCATTTATCGCATAACAACATTTTGGTCAATGCAAGTCCACATATATGACAGTGGTCCCATAAGATCATAATGTGGCTGAAAAATTCCTGCCACTGAGTGACGTAGCCGTTGTAATGTTACAGCATCATGCGTCACTCTCATGTCTGTGGTGTTGTTGGTGTAAACAAAACTACTGCACTGCCAGTCGTATAAAAGTCTAGCACACACAATTATGTACAGTACGTAATACCTGATAATAAATGGCGGTTACTGGTTTACATATTTCTGATACTATACTTTTTATCATTATTTTAGCGTGTACTCATTTTTTAAAGGTTAACTGTAAGACAGCCTCAGGCAGGTCTTCCAGGAGGTAGTTCAGAAGATGGCATTGTTATTTCAGGAGATGATAGCTCCAAGCATGTTACTGCCCCTAAAGACCTGCCAGTGGGACAAGATATGGAGGTGGAAAACAATGCTAATGTATGTGTTTGTGTCTTAGTTTTTAACAAAAGAGTTTAAAAAGTAAAAAAAAAAAATTTTAAAAATAGAAAAAAGCATATATATATATATATATATATAGTATATAAAGAAAAAATATTTTCGTATGGCTGTGGAATTTGTGTTTTAAGCTCAGTGTTAGTACAAAAGAGTGATCACATTTAAAATATTAAAAAGTTTATGAAGTAAAACGCTTATAGTAAGCTAAAGTTAATTTATTATTGCAGAAAGAAAAACAATAGTAAGCTTAGTATAGCCTAAGTGTACAGTGTTTCAAAAGTCTACAGGAGTGTACAGTAATGCCCTAGCCTTCACATTCACTCACCACTCACCCACTGACTCACCCAGGGCAGCTTCCAGTCCTGGAAGCTCCAATCACAGTAAGTGCCCTTTGCAGGTGGGCCTTTTTTTATCTTTTTATACCATGTTTTTATAGTACCTTTTCTATGTTTAGACATACAAATACTTAAGTGTGTTACAATTGCCTACAGGATTCAGTACAGTAATATGTTGTATAGGTTTATAGCCTAGGAACAATATGCTACACCAGCGATCCCCAACCTTTTTGGCACCAGGGACGGGTTTTATAGAAGACGATTTTTCCACGGACAGGTCAGAGGGAATGGTTTGGGGATGATTCAAGAGCATTGCGTTTATCATTAGATTCTCATAAGAAGCACATAACTAGATCCCTTGCATGTGCAGTTCACAATAGAGTCTGCACTTCTATGAGAATCTAATGCCACCGCTGATGTGACAGGAGGTGGAGCTCAGGTGTTCATGCTCCCTCGCCCTCCGCTCACTTCCTGCTGTGCAGCTCGATTCCTAACAGGCCATGGACTGGTACCAGTCGTGGCCCGGGCGTTGGTGACCCCTGTGCTACACCATATATTTAGGAGTGTGGCAGGCTATGCCATCTAGGTTTGTGTAAAGACACTCTGTGATGTATACATGACGATGAAATCACTTAACGGCACATTTATCAGAATGTATCCCCGTCGTTAAGCAATACGTGACTGTGCTTATATTCTGAGTGTCTGTCTTATCTCTTCAACAAGATAACACATCCATCGAATGTAGGGATTACACATAATTCATATTGGTATATTTGGAAGACCAGCATCGAATCTTGTGAGTGGACATTCAATAACTTTGTATTTGCTCTACCCAATTGGGTGGGGTTTGTTTGGGTCTTCTGACTTTTGACTGCTGTCAACAAACTTTTTGATAGAAACAAAGCCCTGGGAGACTGAGGACAGAAGCACAAGAAAGGCCTAAAAAGATGTACACTCAAAAACAGAAATAATAGTAACGAGCTTGAGATAGGTGCTTACCAGGACACGTGAAAAATTCCAGCATTGGTTGCTTGTTGACAACATTTGCTTCTTATTGCTTCTGAAAGTAAAATGTTAGATGCGCCTCAGAGATTTGGAAATATAACAGTGAATTTTCTTATCAACCATTT
This sequence comes from Papio anubis, assembly GCF_008728515.1. Lineage (NCBI taxonomy): Eukaryota > Metazoa > Chordata > Mammalia > Primates > Cercopithecidae > Papio > Papio anubis. Next base: position 185,033,444 of record NC_044976.1, read on the forward strand.
AGAAGGGTTTTGTTCTCTCAGTTTTCACAACACCATTTAATTTCCTGGAATTGGGGGTGTTTTGTTGGGGGATGGTTGCATACACAAACATACATGCAGAGGCAGGCATTCCATTGTGTGGTTTTTTTTTGACTCTAGACTAGGCTTTAGTAGGCTTGTCACTGTAGGAATGAAAATTAAATACAGAATCCTATACAACTACAAGCCTTGGAAATAGAGTTCATGACATAATATAGCTGAGTGGCTTATTTTCTGTGGGTTGTGACTCCAGACTCAGGCAGGGGAAAGGTACCCCCAGGGTCTTACCGCTACTAGGAGGGATAGGCTTTTTCTCTTTTCTGTGAAAATTAAAAAGAATCTAGAAATCTTGGCACTCTCTTAGTGCTAACAGCTAGGTATCATGAATAGTTATTCAAGACTCAGAATGGAGGTCTTCAGAGGCTGACATTTATGTACCGTTCACCCACGTGAGCACCATCCAACTAGTATTACATTTCAGGGAGAAATCTTTTGTAACAAAAATGGTTGGCTTGGGGGACCAAAACTTAATTCTGTTCTGCCAGGGTAGCATTTTTATTCGAAGGAGCTAAAGCTCAGGATGATCAGCAGCATCTTTTATGCCCATTTTCCCCTTACTGTGTATTAAAGGATCGCCCAACTCCTAGAGAGAATGGTTGCCAGCCTTGAGGGTCCCTTTGGAACCACAGGCATCATGTCATCCTAAACAAGCATGCCTGCAACAATGAGAATGTCTGAGATGCCACCATTATGCAAAACAGCCACATCTTTTGATAGATCTCATGCATCAAAACTTTACATGGAAGCCCATTGTCACCAACTAGTTATGCATTTTACATCATCTTTTCCTTCCCTCTTTCTCAACCTGTGAGGCTGTTGAGGACTGTGTGGCTCCAGGCCTGAAGCAGAGTTCATCTGGGCCCATAGTCTCCTCCCTCCTGCCAGCACAGGCACCCAACTCGTTGCTGTCAGAGACCTGGACTGAGTCAAGGCTTCTTCAGCCACATTTTGGGGGGCAAGTGGTGGAGCCTTTCCTAATCCTACTTTCACCCTCTGGGCTTGGCTTTGATTCACCACCAATGTAGGAGACTTCTGGTCCCTTTACTATACAGGAACTGACCTCACAGCCACCTTGGTGGGCTACATTCTTGCAGACGTGAAGCCTACTAATTTTGCCTTTATTTACTACTAAATGTTCTTGTTTTGTCCCTAGTGTGTAGAGATTCTTGTTTTCTTTCTGAACAGTGCTATTTTTTTTTATTCATCCCATGTTTATACCTCCTGGTTGCCAAGACTGTGCCAGGTAATAAGGATAAAATGGTGAAGAATGGCTCCTACCATCAAGAGCTTATATACCAGAAGCCATTCTAAGGGCTTGGCATGTATTATCCCATTTAACCTTCAGAATAACACTGTGAGATGAGTTCTGTTATTAACCTATTCTACAGATAAGGCAACTGAAGGCCAAAGAGATAAAGCATCTTATGATGTCTCAGAGCTTTGAATTTGAACCCAAGGCCGACTGCCTTGTGCCATGATATAAGGAATTCCAGGTGAAGACATCTTTGCCCGCTGAGGGGGTGGCCTGGGATATGATATGCTATAGCCTCTGCCTTCACTGCTTACTCAGACATGATGGGGCTGCTGCATCTCTCTCCTGCTTTCTCCTTTCTTCCTAGGGCCAGACATGGGTCTGCTTTCCTGATTTCACCTGCTGTCCAACCTCAGGGGTCTCAGAGACTTGGTCTTCTTATAGACCGTGTCCTCACATGCCAGTGAGTGTGCGAGCCTCTGCTGGCACATTGGCTGAGCAGGGCCAGGTCTGTGTGTCTGTCTGTCTGTTTGCTGCTATGGCTGCTACTGTTCAGCTTCTTAGTCAACCTTCATCCAGTAATTTCTTTAATTAAAAAGCTAACTGTGTGTGTGTGTTGCATAAGAGAGCTAGATATTAAAGGGAGTCCTGGTGGCAGAAGCTTTCGAAGGCAAAGTAACAAGATAGCTCTCTTTATTGGTGATCATAACTCCCAAGTAGGCCCTGCTGTGATAATAACGGCCTCCACCTTCCTCAGTAGGAGCCTGTAAAGGGACCACTCTGTTATGCTATTTTAAATGTTTTTAGTTGTTTTAATATCTACTGTTGTTAAAAGTGCAGGGAGGTGACCTAAAACCATAACACCTTCTTTTGGTTGGACATAATGATAAAGTTTTCTTCATGGCATTGGAATGGGATGAGTTGATACTGTAATCTGTTAACTCATACATGCCTTTCCAGCCATTGTCTGGAGGAGAACATTAGGTCTGGCTTCTCTGTCTGCCCCTTTCTGTGTTCTGTGTTGTCGGGGTTCCTCCCATTGAATGGGGCTGTCTACAGGGGTGTTGCCTTCTTCTCTAACTTCTCCAGGAAGTCCCTTCTTGACAAGAAGGCAAACTTACATGATTATGTAGATCTATTCTTTGGTCAAGGCTAGAAAAGTTTTCTGACTTGCATTATTTCCCCCTAAAGCGGGACTGACTGCATAGTGCTTTTTGTCTAGAAAAATTCAAGAAGCAAAGTGCTTGTGAAGTAGTACTTTTGGTTACTTCCAGGACAGTTCAGACGAATGTCAGTAGTTTTCAAATCAGGCCACTTGTACCCTGGGGATTTGAGTAGCTGCTGGAATAGCTGCATCAACAATGGAGTTGTTTCTTTTTACTAAACAGTAATGATATTAAATGCCTAAGGAGTATATTCTCCCCGCTCCCTTTTCTCTCTTACATATTGGGGTTATTTATAAGATTTATAAAAAACATTCTGACCATATTTAATAAATTACCTTTGCCCAGGGTGGTGGATCTCAACAGGTTGTCTGAAGACGGCCTAAGTCAGAATCACTTGGAGTACCTGATAAAATGCAGATTCTCCAGCTCCATGGATTTAGGAAAATACGGAGCAGATCAGGTCATTCAATAATATAACTTTAACATTTGGCTGTTAAAAGGAAAATAGAACTCATTCTCTGGAATGTTCCCTCTGCTCTGGCATCCCTGGCAAGTGATTGACTGGTTTCTACATGAATGCTTCTACACGAATACTTCTACTAGTCAAAGGCTCACCATCTCTAAGGCATCTCTCCTAATTTATACAAGCTATAAACTATCACAAAAATTATCCTGAAAGAAATCACATATCTTCCTTTAGCCTACCTCCCCAACCAAAGTAGAATTTTTTTTAATATTTTTTTTTTTTTTTTGAAAGAGAGTCTCACTCACACCCAGGCTGGAGCGTAGTGACACAACTGCAACCTCCACCTCCCGGGTTCAAGTGATTCTCCTGCCTCAGCCTCCCAAGTAGGTGGGATTATAGGCACGTACCACCATGCCTGGCTAATTTTCATATTTTTGGTAGATACGGGGTTCACCAGGTCAACCAGGCTGGTCTCGAACTCCTGACCTCAAGTGATCTGCCCACCTTGGCCTCCCAAAGTGCTAGGATTACAGGCATGAGCCACTGTGTCTGGCCCAAAGTAGACTTTAGTACTTCCTCCTGTGTAAGCAAAAGCCCCTGTCCCATGCCACTAATAACACCTCTTATCATATCATATGTCTGCCCAACCCCTTGCAAACTGGAAAATGAGCATTATTTCTTATTTATCACAGTACTTTTCTTATTGAGCACTGAGCACTGTTTCTGACACATGTTGGCACTCAGTGAAAACCTGTGGCTCAGTAAACTGTTCTCATTATTTCTCTCTTTGGATCCTAATTCTGCTCTCTGAAAATACATAGAATTCATGTGATCCTGTTTCCATGTGACAACCCTTCAAATATTCAAAGAGAGAGCTGCTAAGTCTGTCTCCAAGTCTCCTTGTATCCACTCTAAACTTCCCGAGTTCCTTCAACCATTGTTCATATGGCACTGCCTCTGGATGGCCCACAATCCTCACTGCCAGAGTCACTCTCAGCTTGGGCACCCAGAGGTAAACCAACTGCTGGTATATGGCTTGCCACCACACCATTTCTCTGTGTCACCTTGGTCACCATGCTCTTTTAATTCAATCTGAGATCCATCCCTCGGTCTAGCGCCCATGGCCCTTACGTCACTGGTCTCTTCCTTTTGTCCCCTTTGTTTCTCCCCATGTCCAGCTGTCTCTACCATTTGCAAATGGTATTGCAACCCAGTCAGAGCCACATGAATCTCCCTCACCAACCAGTTTGGGTCACAGCTCTGGGTGAAACTACATCTCATAATGGCAGCTTCATTAAGACTGGGAGAGGCAGCTGCAGAGACCAGAGTATTTTAAAACAGAGGGCACAGGTCACCGAGAGGTGAAAAGAGCCTGGTCCACTCAGCACATTTTAGAACTCAAGAGATGAGGACTAAGCGGTGAGAGAACTGTGTAGAATCCCAAATCGCCACCAAGAGCCATGTCTATTTGAGCCTGTGGCTCCAGCAGGCAGGGAAGCAGCATAAATTTCAGTGAGGCAAAGCTAAATGGTAACGGACTTTAAGTTCTGTCAAATATAGTTAATTTGCAGAATAAATTGGTCAGGGCAGCAAGAGGATTTAACATCCAAATCCATTTTGAAAACAGAAGCCACATGAGTGTCCAGAGGAAAATGGAGACTCTTACAATATTCCCTTGCCAGTTGGAGTACTATTATTATTGAATAATATTTTTATTAAAAATTTCTAGACCATTTGGTAGTTAAAGATATTTATGAGCCAGCCTTTGCAGCGTCTCAGCAAGGCATTGAATTTAGGTGCTGCCTAAACCGTGAGAGACACCCGCCTGCATACACTCATATCAGGCACCCTCACACAGACACAGGTCATACTGTAACATGCAGCTGAGGTTTTGTACTGTGGAGCTGGGGCAAGTAATGGCGATTTGTCAGTTTTACCCTTTGTAGAACTATCCAGGGTTCCCTGTCCTGTGCTCTTCTTGTCCAGATTTGAAGGTAGGAATAACAGAGAGATGTTGAGGTAGGAGCTGGATCTTATAGGGAGGGAGAGGTGGAGAACAGATAAGCAGGCAGGGGTGCTCTGAGGGGTAAATGGAGTCATAGAGAGAGCGTTGCTGGGCTGATGGTTCTGCCCAAACTCAAGGGACTCATGTGCGCTCCCTAGTCGAGAAACAACTGCCGCAGGGTAGATAGAGAAAAGCAGCACTAACTCCACTCTGTAGCTCAGTGGGGCCCTCAACATGAGCCGAGGTCCGGGCTGGTGCTGGACGCCCCTTCCTCAGCACGCTCTCTGCCTCTGCCTTGCTGTGCCACAGTTGCCGTGTCCTGGGCTATTCCTGAGAGCTTTCCTGGCTCCTTCTTGGGGAGGACTAGGAAAGATGGGAGGCATTTGCTCCTGAGTGGTCTGGGGATGCACACTTGGCTTCTCAGCTCAGCCTCCCATCAGGAACAAGACTGGGGGTGCGGAGGAAGCCTTAATCTCCAGACAAGTGCACGGGAGGCTCTTTCCTGGCAGCGTGCTGAGCATGCCCACTCATTCACGTTGTCTTTCTGCTAATGGAGATTTGGAAATAGCAAATCCCGCAGGTGTTCCTCATTTTCGCCTCTCTCTCAGTGTCGTTCTCTCCCCGCACTCCCTCTCCCCATGCTGCTCTGTCTGTGGCGACACAGCAGGGATAATCCAGCACAGCTCTCCACATCCTGGAGCTGTGTCTCTGAATCTCTATGTCAGGTTTATTTTGACTTTGACAAGAAGCTGCACACAGCTGCTGCTCGGCAGCAGGACGCCGATGGAGCCAGGAACTTCTTTTCACTTCCCACTGCCCTGAAGCCCTGGTAGGAAGCTGAGGGGATGGACTGCAAGCCCCTACATGGCCACCAAGTGAGTCCTCACAGGCTGTGGGTCAGGGAAGGGCTCCCTGTGCCACAATGTTAAAGGCTATGGACACTGTTGTGGCTGGAATAGTATCCTTCCAAATTCATGCCTACCCGGAACCTCAGAATGGGACCTGGGTTTTTGCAAATGTAATTACATTAAGATGAGGTGATCCTAGACTACCTTCAATGACTAGTGTCTTTATAACAGAAATGAGGGGGAGATTTAGACACAGACACACAGAAAAGAAAGCCACATGATAACTGAGGCCAAGATTAGAGTGAGGCAGCTATAAGCCAAGGAGTGCCAAGGACATCTGGGAGCCACCAGAAGCTGGGAAGACACAAAGAAGGATATTTCCCTAGAGATTTCAAAGGGGGCATGGCCCTGACCACACCTTGATTTTGAATGTGGAGCCTCCAGAACTGGAAGGGAATGCATGTTGCTGTTTTAAGCGCCTAAATTGCTGATGGCTTGTTATAGCAGCCCTGGGAAACTAAGAGGAAGGGATTTGATAAGAACAAGAGCCTTGGTGATTAGCTCTGAGTCACAAGAAAGGCATCTGGTGAATCAAAAAGGAGGAGTGTAGGAGGCAAATGAAAAAATGGAATCAAGTACACTCAAAATTGCCAAGCGAAAGGTTTCAAAATGTAGGTATAAGATAACGCACACACAAATTTACTATAATTCAGCCGAGACAGAGGGAGCTCCTGCAGAGTACCAAGTGCTAGGCTCTAAGGACATGCAGAGGAGTACATCCTCACTTTGCCCTAGGAGTGAGTGGGACAGAGAGGCCATAAAGCCAAACGCTGGCACAGCGAGGTCGGGGCTCCTGTGGACTCAGGCACAAAGTACCAGTAGAATTAGTTCTGCAAGGAATGATGGGAGCAGAGTAGCTCTCAAAAAATATATAGGAAGAAAGGAGGGGGAGAGAGAAGGAAACACTTTATAGGGTGTGCAAAGGTAGGGGCAGCTATGGTGTCAGCTTGGTCTCCCATACCCCCCACCCCCACGTATATGCACTTAGCAAATGCTTTAGGAAAATCCCATGGAGGTGCCTTACATTCCCAGTCTTGCCTGTGGCGAGTCGTCATGAGGCTTTGGGTTGTCATTTGAGGGATGTTAGGCTAAATCCCCTTTGCTTCTCTCCGTCCTCATGTATTTCTTGAATGCGTCCAAGTGTAGAGCACTGGGTGAGAGCCGTGACAACCCAAGCATAAAGCAGCTTCTTGCCCACTGGGAACTAACAGTCTAGCTAATTAGAAGACTTCCTTTGAGGAGTGAAAGCTTCAGGACTTCCCAGCAGTTCTTGGATTTAATTCTTGTTCCTCTTGAGATGCATGGGCTGTGTAGAGCTGGATCTCAGGAATCCTTACAGAGGTGTCTGCCTCGCTGAGCAATTTATTCTTTTCATTTTTACACTAAGTTTATGATTCATAAAGGGATGCAATTGGGGTCACAGCTAAGTTTCAAAGGCTGTTTTTGTGTTTTTATTAAGCTCTTGGTAGATTCTACTGTCTCACGATTTCTTTGACCCAATCTCTCATTCCAAATGGAACTGACCATTACTGAGCAGAAAGAAGCATACGGGAGGCAGTTTAGTCAATTCGTTATGAAATTCACTGTTTCCATGCCAATGCTGACTAACACCTTTTGGCAAAGACAAACCCTGGCATCTACACCAAAACCTGTTTAACATAAACCTAATTAGCCAGGGACCTCAACCAGACCATTATTTGTTTGACAACATGCCAATTAACAAGGGAAAATCTTCAGAAAATACCACCGTATGTTATCGATCCATTTTTAAAAAGCTGTTCGGGGTATAGATACCATTTTGTTTCTGTATCCTACAGCTTCCAAATCCTCATAGTCATAATTGATGAATAAAATCATCACCTGGAGGCTCCTTGGGGAAAGGTTTAATGCTGTTTGGTAGGCAATGCTTCATGAGGCAGCAGGAAATTGGAAAACTGCATTTTTAGAAAAGAAAAATATCAACAGGGATTGGAGGGAACGTAAGCATTTTCTGGGTAAGTATCAATTAAACAAAAAATTCATTTCTCCAGAAGACACCTTTTCTCGAACATCCCAGTTAATGACATTTTTGCGGAGGTGCCCTGTGGGTGTCTGATGGCTGCTAATTATCTCACTGGACCTTACAGCACCTATAGATACTGCTCTTGAGGGACTGGCTGCAGGGCATGATTATGACAAAGACTTCTTGCTATTTCCAGAAACTTCTTGAACAGATACCAAAGAACAGGGTCTGAAGCATACAGTAACCTTAATTTTGGAACAAAAAGTAATGGTACATGCTGACAAAAGATTTGTTTTCAACTTGTGCAAATTCATTTGTAAGAAGGGACAAGAACATAAACCCTTTGGACTTGGGACTATTTCTGGATGTGCTGGACAGTTGTGAACCGCTAGTTTTTCCATTATTTAATCCCAAGAAAAGTGTGTTTACTCTGAGTTGATGAGTAGCTGAATGTGAGGTTGGAGACTGGGAAGGGCTCTTGTGTGCAGGCCGAGACTGGGCAGCATAACAAAACTGCAGAAGACGCAGGTTTTCATGCTGCATCACATGACCATCCTTGGGTTCAGATTGACTGTCTCTTGCTACCACAGCCACTGCCTTTTTCGCTGGTGATGGGGAGCATAGAGGCCAAATCCCAGTATGACTACAAGCACTGTGCCTCCCAGAGCTACATCCAACTGCTCCCACAGGGAGAAGTTTACATTTCACCCCAGCTGCTGTTTGGTACCCATGGTTTCACTGACCCAGGACACCAGACATACCCTTTTGCCACTTTGTGACATTATTGGCTACAACTTTCCCAGATTTTCTCGCCATATTGAACCACACTGTCTGCCCTTCAGCACAAGACCTGGCTGCTCCCTTTCTTAAACTTAAGTCCTCACATCCCAAGGGAATTAATGATCTTTGTATGTGTTTGTATGTTTTACAAAATTTGCAAAATGCACTTTTTGCAGTCTTTCCCCAAATCTCAGCAACTAGGTTACCTTTGAAGAATACCTATTTGTACCTGAAGGTAGTGGAACTCACTCTGGATTGATGCCCCTCTTCTTAAAAGAACCCAGAAAATCTCAGAAGAACACAGGACAGCAATGCCCCCAGATGAATTTAAAACCAGCCTATCTAGCTAGTACCTGCAGAATATATAGTGTAGTCATTTTGTATACAAGTCATTAGACATGATTTATTAATTCAACAAATACTTGTAGTCATTTAATGAATATTTGTTCAATGAATTGTTGAATACATTAGTGTATGTTACATATTAGGCATGTGGAATATTATAGTGGAGAACAAGGCATAATTTTGTCCTTCAAGGCATCTGCCATCCAGTGGTGTTGGTGGTGAGCAGGGCAGGTAAGTGAACAGGCATTGAGAGAATAAGTAAATTTAGAAAGCACTCAATATGTCCCAGGCTCGGTTCTAAACTGTCTTTGTGAATTACATTAGTTAGCCTTTCCGACATTCTTACTAAATCAGTTCATTTATTATCTCCAGTTTATGTATGAGAAAGTTCAAACACAGAAAGATTAAGAAATTCACCCCAAATTTCACAGCAAGTGGTAAGGACAGAGATCACCCCCAGGCAGTCTGCCTCAGGCCACACACTTTAAACAGCCCTTGAGTGGCCGTGGGCATGGAGCAAGAGAAGTGGACGGTGGGGGCTAAAACAAATGTAAATTTCATTAGATTAGGTGACTGGGGAGAAGAGAGAGGGAGGGAGGGAGGGAGAGAGGGAGGGAGGGAGGGAGAGAGAGAGGACACACCAGCAAGGAAGCTGTAATTTCTGACTTGAGCAACTAGGAAGTTAGCAGTGCGTTTTGCTGAGCTAGGACCTGCACGAGGAGGAACAGTTGCTGAGGAGAGTGTGGAGGAAATGACGTCTGCAATTTGGGACATGTTGAGTTTGAGGTGCCTATCGGACATAGAAGTGGATGTCCAAGCAAGCATATTGAGGTTTTGTTCCTTGTGGGAGAGATCCTGGCCAGGGATATAGAGTTGGCTGTGATCAGAATAATGCTTTCTCTTTCCTCTTTATTGGTTGATGTGTTAGTAAAGGACTAGAGAACTGTTTACAAATGCTTTGGTTTTCTTCTTTGTGTTTGACTTTTTCTAAAAATGTAAACCTAAGATCATGATTTAATATGCTTACTCCAACATGTTCATGGATATATGGAGATAGATACTTAGAACTAAACTAGGCAAAGACGTTTCAAAGATAAAAAAGACATAGTTCCCGACCCCAAGGCACTTATTATTTCATGTAGAAGTGGAGAAAAAGATGGTCAGTTTATGTCCTATCTTCTTTTCCCTAATTATTAATCCATTGCACTGTGTTTTATTTGAGCTCAGAGAGTATGTCATCATGGCAGGTCTAGCAGTTCATTTTAAGTCCATAGTGATCTCTCTGTCCAAAGACATGATTGAACATCCCAAGAGACTTATTAGAGCCTGAGTAGATGGACTTCTGTGTGAATTTTGATGACTCTAGGACATCTGGTTGGAGCAGTAGACTGGGGTGGGGGTTGGGGTAGATCCTGGAATGCAGGGTTTTGGTGGGCTTCAGGGTGGCCCGTGCTTCATTTGCCCCACATCAAGCCTTCTTTCCTGTGGATCCTAAGCTATCTCCAAAAGCTGGGATCTGTTTAGCTTGCATTTGATTTCTTTGCTGCCTAATGAACTGCTTCTGTCGTTCTAGCTGTGATGTCATTAGCATCTCATTGCCTTGGGCAGCAGCTCAGGAGACAGATTCTTAAGCAGCCTCAGAATCCTATAGGAATTGTACCAATTTACTTCATAACAACTAATTCACCTCATGGCCTGTCAGTTACCACCAGAAGAGCAGATCCTGCATGAGAATGGGTGGGTCACTTTTGTCACCCTCATGTGCTCCTGAATCTAGGTGGGCCACTATGTACATGCCTAAGGCCATGTGCACATCCACAATGACATGCTGAGCTTTAAGGACGCCCATATTCTCATACCACAGTGTTCTATTGGGGAAACTCATCCACTGTATGCTCTAGGATACAGATTTAGCCTAAAGCAAATGGCATTTATTTATAGCAAACTGTATTTGCAAAATGCTTTGCAGTTTTAGGATTGTTAACTACATTCAGGTTGGATGTTCTTCTATTTGTAAGAAACTGAAGTATCCTGACTGGACTCCGGAACCTTCTCTGACAACAGTGGAGTGAATTCTGCAGAGGTGGGAGGGAGCCACACCTGGGTATTCTTTATCAAAAGGTACCTTTGTCAATTAAAAGATTTTGAGACCTTAATTGTAGCTTATTTCTTCTGTCCAGTGAGATAGTGTACTTATTGGACTAGAATATTTATTTTGCTAAAAGATTGTTTAGTGTCTCTAACCTCTAGAGCAGTTCTACTCAGACTCTAGAGGGTAGAAGAGGGAAGATGCCCCAAAGAACTGTAATAGCTGTGGGCAGTGGAGGGGGTGAGCCATTGACTCACAAGGAAGTAAGGTGGGGTCTTCTCCCGCAACTCTCCAGGCACAAGCCTCCCCCACTGTTCACTCCCACACAGGAGGAGTTAAAAGCAAGGGTCAAAGATCAGCCTCTCCTGAAGCTTTTAGGACCTGATAGACTCTCGCTTACCACAGACATGATGGTTATAGGTGCTCTCTTTGAGCTAAGGGAGATTTATCTGGGCTTTCACCACTGGACTCCATCATTTTAAAGAGTACTTCCCAATTGTATCTTTAACTGCACATAGGAAATGCATTTCTTCTTTGAAAAATCTCCCTCACACACATATCTCTATTCTTTGCTGGAAGCTGAATAGCTTTTGGGAGCTCGCAGCTCATCCCTCCTGTGCGAATCCATCTCCTCTCCAGACAGCCCTATGCTGCATGGCGAGCGGACCAGAAGGCAGTGGGTCTTGGTCTCCGGCAGGGTTCTTTTTATATGGACCTGAAGGTTTTCCGGAGACAGAAAATATAATTCTGAATTAAAGCAAGAGTTTGGTGGGTTCCCTCCACGGATTTCTGCATCATTCCCATTCCTGTCTACTCCCTAACCTTCCCAGGAATCTAGGACTGAAGGGCTTTGAGGGAGATTCGCTGCATCTTGATTTTAATTGGGATCGCCAGAAAACAGTAGCAAGGGGAGCAGCCCCTCAGATGTTTACAGGTATGACAAGACCCAGTGATGGCCAGCTGGAGGGCAGGAAGGCCCTCGGACCCTCAGCTCCAGGCTGTTTGTGGTCGCAGCGCCCTCTAGTGGCCGCGTTTGTCATGAGACGTACACGCTTAGTAATGAGGGGAGGGGGCGTGGGGAGCTTGCCTCGGTATTTGGGGATTCAAGGTGCGAAAAAAGACATTGGTGGCATATTACTTCCCCTTTGAAGTAGTAAAACATGAAGTTTACTCCATGTTAAGGATATTGGGGGTAGGGGTTATTTTCCCTTCGGAATGTAATTTTCCTTTAATTATTCTGCCATCACCTATGCCCCTCTGTATTTTTCTCTTTAGGGTAAATGTTATGGAATTGTTTTAGTCTCTAATTTTTTATTCTCTGGTTGAAGAAAAATTGTACCTCCACAACATGTTTAAAGTAGCCATGTGTTACTTTTTCATAGTTTATTTTCTATGGTGCCAAAGTGGGATTTACCCATTTTTTTCCTTCTCCCGCTCACGAAAGTCATTTTAGACTTATATCACCATCTAGCGGTCATTTCCTGGAAATTCTTTTCCCAGACTCGAACAGATTCTCAACAAGGAGGGCTGCAGGACAGTAAGGAAATGCCTATGATTGGAAGGTGCGTAAGAGCGAGCTAGGAGACCCTCAAGCCCCCTGGCAAGACTTGCATGGCGAAATTTCAATAATCTTTTTTGAAAAGAAACTGTATCTTTACTGATTTTTTTGTTGGGGGGGGGGGTGGGGGATTTTACTTATTTTCTTTCTTTTCTTTCTTTTTTTTTTTTTTTTAGACGGAGTCTTGCTCTGTAGCCCAGGCTGGAGTGCGGTGGCGCGATCTCGGCTCACTGCAACCTCCGCCTGCCGGGTTCAAGCGATTCTCCTGCCTCCACCTCCCGGGTAGCTGGGATTACAGGTGTGCTTCACCACGCCCAGCTAATTTTTGTACTTTTAGTAGAGACAGGATTTCACCATGTTGGCCAGGCTGGTCTCGATCTCTTTTCCTCGTGATCCACCTGCCTCAGCCTCCCAAAGTGCTGGGATTGCAAGAGTGAGCCACCACATTCGCCCTTTACTTACTTTCTTAATGAAGTAGAGTTTACTGATAAAAAAGCCCTGGGTTTCTGAAATGCTTGAGCCCTTTTCCATACATTGCATGAAACAGCTTCAGAGAGACCGCTGGGCTTTGGGGAATGATGGACACACACAGAACACTCATTCTGTTCCTCTCAGATGCAGAACATGATGCTTGATAGGCTGGATCTTTGGAGGCACTGGTTGGAAGGATTTGCAAAGTGGTTCCAGAGGGTGATTATGAGCTACAACTCATCATCTTCACAAAAAGAGCTCTCTTTTATGGGGTGCAGGGAGCCCTCTGCTATTCTGCTCTTGTTTGCTATGTAATATGAACCCATTTAGAAATGTCATGAGGCATTAATGAAGGACTGTTTGTCCAGAAATCACACCAGGAATCAAAGACCTCACCCCACCCGCACTCGCTCCTGCCCAATCCATACAATATATTGGAAAAGACTGGGGGCCTGGCCAGGAGCTGGAGGAGGGGAGTCCTGGGTCAGCTTGCGGCCACTTTGCAAATACCCATAGCCACGTGGTTGACTGGGTTGCATAAACCTCCATGTCAGTGAAGATTTACTCATGGGTGAAGTGATTTGAGGGTTAGGTCTATTTGAAGGCATCATTTTTGTTTTTGGTGTGAGTAGTTATGCAGTTCTCTTATAATCTAGGACGGGCTTGAGCTTGGCTCTGGGTCGATGATTAAACAAAATGCAAGTATGTGATGAATTACATGCCATATTTATAGTCAGGGAGTTCTTTGCCTTAACGTGCTAGGTAAAGCTTCCTCATTGTTTCCTCTGGGAAACAACAATGCTGAAATGCCTTGTGATGTTTCTAAATGGGCTCATATTACATAGCAAACAAGAAGGGAATCGCAAAGAGCTCCCTGGACCCCATAAGAGATAACCCTTTTATAAAGTCAATGAGTCATCTCTACAATCACCTTCTGGAACCACTTTAAAAATCCTTCCAACCAGTCCCTCCAAAAGTTCAGCCCATCGTCTCTTGCATTCTTCATGAGTCTGAGAGGGCCAGAATGAATGTTCTGTATATACCCAGGATGTCCAAAAGCCTAGTGGTCTCTCTGAAGCTGTTTCACATTCAGAACTGCAACTGTGCAAAAAGGAGGGATGAATCTCAGAAACCCAGTGCTTTTTTGTCAGCAAACACTACTTCAATCTTCCTTTAGAATTAATAAGTTAAATGGACAATCATGAGGACTGGGAAGAGAACTACCAAGCAGTGCTTTCTTGTATAAAGAACAAACCATTATTCTCTGGTAGGCAATTCCTATGTTTGTTACCAAAGTAGACAAAAAGATTCTTTAACTATCCTTTACTCAACAAACAAAATTGATGTGGACCCATCTCTCAAGTTTTGGAGGGCAAATCTTTTTGAAAACGTCAAAATTCCCTTTCCATCTTCAATACATTGATTAATAATGAAACAGAGTTCTAGCTGTCTTCCTCTCTGACCTAAAAGACTTAAGAATCAGACAAAAGTAGATTAAAACCCCAGCTCTCACAGTCTACTAGCTGTGTGACCTTGAAGCTCTTGGCCTCATTTTCCTCATCTGTAAACTGAGTGTAATGATAGAACTCCATGCAGAGAGTTGTCATAATGGTTAAAGTAGACCTTGAACGGATCTCACTTTTATAGTACAGGCTCTCTAAATCTTAGCTATATTTATAATTAAAACTGTTATGATGATGGTTTGCCATGTACTAGCCATAGTGTTATGTGCTTTATAAAAGGATTTGCCATTCATTCATTACCCAATGCTAGACGTAGGTACTATTCGCATCTTTACTTCATAGATGAGGAAACTGAGTCATAGAACAACCATTGTTATGATTTGTGTTCTTACTGAGGTCATCAGCACAGAGCCCGATCTCTCTAGAGATTCAGTGGAGCTGATGATTCTCAGAAAAGGAACAGCCTAGATTCTCACTGAAAAGGGCCATTTCCAACTCTGTGTGTCACTGGGAGGTTGGGTGCTCCAAATTAAGTGGGATGGCAAAATCACAGAATTACCCCTTCAGTAGCTGTTTCTGATCCCAAAGATTGGACCCCAGCACTCAGGGGCCATGAGGTCATGCTAGTCCTTACTGTTTTGACTCCCTCACTGTTTCTTTCCATTTTGTGTCTGCAGGCAACTCCCCATCCGATGAGTCTGAGGAGCGGGAAAGAGACCCCAAGGTGCTGACATTCCCAGAATATATCGCGAGCTTGTCAGACTCCGGCACCAAGCGCATGGCGGCCGGAGTCCGCATGGAGTGCCAGAGCAAGGGACGATGCCCCTCGTCCTGCCCCCTGTGTCATGTGACATCCAGCCCTGACACCCCTGCTGAGCCGGTTCTGCTGGAGGTGACCAAAGCAGCCCCCATCTATGAACTAGTGACCAACAACCAGACCCAGAGGGTAAGAGGCCTGGGACTCTTGGCTCTGGGAGGCGTCAACCACAACAGAGGGCTTTTCAAATGGTGTGAGGAAGTGACAGGGTGTGGTTGAGGGCCATACTAGAATATAGATAGTGAAGCTTTTTGTTTAGCTAATCTGGGCACCTAATTTGCTTACATTTGCATGTTTGCATGTTAAGTCAAATCATTACATCTACAACACCCAGGAAAATATGATTCAGGAGTCACAACTGAGCACTTGTGTAGGGCTTTGAGCCCTACACAAAGGGCTGGAAGGAAGCAAGTAGGGAGGCACAACATTTGCCATCATCAAAGTCTTTGTTCAGAGAACCCTCATGCCCTGGGGACAGTTGTGAGAGCATGCTCAGCTCTGCCTCACTCTGGTTGGCTTGGGAGGTGGGCCAGCTTCCTTCGCTGATCCCTTAGCCTGGACCAGCTGCAGCTGGACTAGAAGGAGCATATCGGGCACAGGTTGCAAAGGGAAGAATCTGGCAGCCTCAGCCTGGAAGGGGTTGGTTTCCTGCCCATCACTCTGGCTCTAAGAACAAAACACCACATCCAGGCAGATCTTTCTGCTTTTCTATTATGCTGCTGGGCCATTACATTTCCCAACCACTCCTCTTTTGCCTCTGCCTCTCCCTTTCCAAAGATGCCAGGAGAAAATGTATGGAACCAAAAAGAAGGGCTGGAGAACTGTGTCAGAGGCCGTAGCTCAGCTCCTTTCCTAGCTCTCCAACCTCCTCAAGGACATAGAGATCAGAGTGAGTCTAAACACAAAGCAGTAGCAACAGCAACAACAACAAAAGTAAAAACAAGGAGATGCTGGGTGTGGGACTTCTGGAACTATGGCAAAGGCAGCCTTGGGGACAAGGCGACAAGGCAGCAGGAGTCGCAGCAGTGAGCTGCTTACCTGCCTGAGAGGTGTGCCCATCCAGGTGGGGTGATAATTGCTTTCTGTTTTCTCCTTAAGGAACACCTGGTGTTTGTTTCATAGGTAATGCTCAGACCAACAGGGAGGATTTTGTAGGTGTGTGTGTTTCTCTCGCCTACCCGCCTCTGCCACAGATATTTCACCGAGTGTTTGAAAATAAGGTTTTTCACAGGAGCAAAATGATAAATTGTTCTCATGGCCTACACATTTGTCTTCACTCTGATAAAGGTGGCTACAGGAAGAGGAGTGGGAGAAAAGAGACCTTCGGAAGGATGGGTCTGAAAGGATAAAGAAAGGCAGAGGGCTTGGGTCACCATGGAGACCCAGAGCTGCAATGTCTTTAAGCCAATGCCCAGCCCTCTTCTTCTCCCGTTACCTGCCCCTCTTTGTCTCAAGGCTGCTGCTGCTGATACCCTAAGAGCTCCCAGACCACTTGCCTGGGAGCAGTGGGATCAGAGAGCTAATGCAAAACCGTCCTTGCGACAGGGCATGCAGAGCTGCAGAATGGAGCAGTCATGCTGGGATATGAGAGAGTGCATCGTGTTTTCTATGGAGCATTGCGAGCAAAATGGGGAAGCTGAAGGAAGTTTGTCTTTAGCAACTCCCTTTCTGGATCCCCTACTTGGCCATACCTCAGGCCCTTCCCATTCTCCCTGCACCAGTTTTAAGAGATGGGTTGAGAAATGCTTTCCATCTGGCCGTCTTTTGAACTCTTCAGTTTCTAAACACATAGACAAGTGGTCCTAGCTGGACTTCAGTCACTGTCATGTTTCTTCCTTAGACATATTTTGTCTTTACCATCCGCTGTTCTGTTTTTCTTTCTAATTTTGCCCTTTCCTAAAGAATGGAGATGATGAGTGAAGAAGCTAAGAAGTAGAGGAGTGCCAAATCATGACATTAGAGTATAATTCAATGTATGTTTTTATTTCTATCTCTGGAGCATCGTTGGATCCATTTTCTGACCGTTGCTGGTCTCATTGTCTTCCTGTTGGGCTAAATAATCTCTGATGCTATATTTCAGTCTAATCTGTGAATATCGTAAAGAAATCAACAAATAGGTCAAACCATATAATGAACCAGGTATCTCAAACCCAACACATTTGAACTCATCATCTTCCAGCACAAACTAATACCTGTTGTGTGGCCATCCCAGTGAATGGCACTGTCTTCCACTAAGTTGCCTGAACTGGAGACTAGGGACACTTCTTAGAATTTCCTCATCATTCCCAGCATCCGTTTTGTCACCAAGAGCCACAAATATCTCTTGAATTCATTCTCTTTTTATGATACCCCCATCACAACCTGTTTCTGATACCCTTTGTGATATCAGGCTACTATCCTGTTAAAGTAACCTTCTCATTGGTCTCCCTCACAGACCACCCAGAATTATATATCTAATATGGACTTTGGATAATTTGGCATCAAAGTAATTTAATGGCTCCACAGGAATCTATTGAATACAATCTAATGTCCTCAGAACATCGTTACAAGGCAATTCATGATCCAATTTTGTCTTCAGTTACTTAGGTTGTTACCACTCTATATCTTATACTCTGCACTCCAAAATTTAACTCTTTCTACTCCCTCAAACACATTTTTTCTCCTGCATAAGGCCCTTCAGACTTCAAACTCTCTGTCCCAAGAATGTTCTCGCCCACATTTCTGCCATTGGAAAAGTCCTGCTGTTACTTCAGTCTCAGCTCAAATATCACCAGCTGCCAAGAGCCCTTCCTTACACTCCTAGGCCAACCCAAGTATCCCTTCATGTAATTCCCATTGTGTGTGTATATACATCTTTTTGTTTTTCTATTGTTGGTTTTTTTTTTTTTTTTTTTTCTGAGATGGAGTTTCACTCTTGTTGCCCAGGCTGGAGTGCAATGGCACGATCTCGGCTCACCACAATCTCCTCCCTGCAGGTTCAAGCGATTCTCCTGCCTCAGCCTCCCAAGTAGCTGGGATTCCAGACATGTGCCACCATGCCCGGCTAATTTTGTATATTTAGTAGAGATGGGGTTTCTCCATGTTGGTCAGGCTGGTCTCAAACTCCTGACCTCAGATGATCCACCAGCCTTGACCTCCCAAAGTGTTGGGATTACAGGTGTGAGCCACCATGCCCGACTTGTATCTACATCTTTTACAGCATGCATCACCTATTATCACAGCTGTTGACATAGTTGTTTCCTCCCCTCTAGACTATGAGGATGTTTTTCTTCTCCAGAATCCCAGTGCCTAGCAAGTGGCTGATGCATAGTTCGCTTTCTGCTAAATAAATGAATGAACAGATGCATAAATAGATAAATGAATGGATAGATGAATTTAGCTTGAAGTTCAACCACTCTCCTTGGAGATAACAATAACAAAAATTGGAAAATTTTATTTCTTTCCCAGAATAAGGATTAAGTCTGATAACAAATGTGGATTCCCTATGCAATGCTGGGTACATTGTAGATACTCAGACAAATGTAATTTCCCTTTCTCTTTCTTTCCAAATGGGTTCCTTCTTAATTCCTCTCTTCTATCCTCATCCAACAGTTTGCAGTTACCTGCAGCCCAGGATTCAGAGAGTAGGAACTCTTTTTTGTTTGTTTGTTTGTTTGTTTTTTTGAGACAGGTTCTTGCTCTGTTGCCCAGGCTGGAGTACAGTGATATGATCTCAGCCCACTGCAACCTCTGCCTGCCAGACTCAGGTGATTCTCCTGCCTCAGCCTCCTGAGTAGCTGGGATTACAGGTGCCCGCGACCATGGCCAGCTTATTTTTTGTAGTTTTACTAGAGACAAGGTTTTGTCACATTGGCCAGGCTGGTCTTGAACTCCTGAACTCAGGTGATCCTCCCGCCTCGGCCTCTCAAAATGCTGGGATTACAGGCATGAGCCACCACACTGCGCCCAGAGTAGGAACTCTTATGCAGTGGTGTGAATCGAAGATGGAGAGTGAAAGCTTTTGCAAAATGACATTTAGCGTATTTGTCATCACAGGTATTTGTCCTTTCTCTTTTGGATTGAAAATCTGATCCTGTTGCTCCACTCTTTTAAACACTGCAATTACTTACCAGTGGTCTTGAAATGTGGCCGCCTGCCTCACCACAACACACCAGGCCTCTGTCTTTCAGCCCTGTCTCCCTCCTGCTTGCTGAGAATGTCTTTTCTCCCTCAGGCTGTCTTTTACAGACAGACCCACCTTTTTCCCATTAATTTTAGAAGTCAAGTTCCATCCAGGCTGGTCTTGTTGACATTGTTTTTTCAACCTGGAACACTGCTTCAACTTTCATGGGTAAATAACTTTTGATCCAGCCCTCAGAGCTCAGATAAAAAGTTGCATCCTCATAGAGGCCTCCGCGTACCCCTCTGTGAGCTTATCTACTCTTCCTTGTCTCTCTTGCCACCGTATGCATTCATGGCAGCTCAACCTTTTCCTTTGAGGTTCTGACCACAGGTGTGGTGATTTGGTTATTGTAACTTTGCTTGTTTGTTTGTCATCTGACTTTAAGATTTATGCAGACAGGGGCCACAGGTGTCTTGTGCATCCTCGTATCCTTAATGCTTCACGTAGAAAATGGCCCCTTGCAGGTGCTTAGCAAATAATTGTTGATTGAAGGCTCTGCAAGGCAGTAGTCACAGTGTTGCCTTTATTCTACCTATCTCAAAGAACGTCTGTTTTCCTAGTTTTAAGCAATGCACCTTTTAATTTTGAATTTGGATCAGTCAGGCAAAGCATAAAGTGGGCGCATATGCACCAGGCTTCATGCTGGGAGCCTAAGATGTCCAGTGAGTCATGTTGAACTCAGGTTCTGGCATTGCCCTGTTCACCAGCCTGTGACCCTGGGCAAGTCACCTCACCTCTTTGACTCTCAGTCTTCTCCACTGTAAATCATGATAACCATTCATCAAAGTGTTAGCATCGAAAAGGGCCTTGTAAATTATAAATCTCTGCACAAATGATAGTTATACTCATTCATTGGTTTCTGTTTCCTAGAGTCTTCCAATCCAGGGAGGGGGCAGGATGGACCCTTATTCTAACCATTCTAACCTGAGGTAGCCTATGTAAAGTTCTGAAAGAATGGAACATAGGCTGCTGGCTTTAGGTTTAGACATTCTGATTTTTGTAGAGTTATCTCCTTTTTTCCCTTTGTCTCTTTTTCTTTTGAATTCTTTGGTCTAAAATTTTCAAGGATAGCTAGGTTTCACTTTTCTAATTCACGGATTAGATGTGAATGTGGTGAGAATGAAACAAAGAGAAGAGAATCATAAGAAACAGCCACAGCTGTAGATGTTGGGCTCACCCAGAGAGAAAGTCCTGACCTTGGCCAGCTTGGACCAGCCATGCTCCCTGCAGCAAGTCCCACCCTCTCTCTCCCCTTGGGATGGGGCTGAGGCAGCAGTGCCCCGCTGAAGGGTCAGTACTCCATCAGGATCCACGTCCTCACCAGGGTCTGGCCCTATTACGGGTTCTGTTACTTCGCTGGTCTAATTTTATTCTTCTGTCCTTTTACTTAAAAGTAAATATCTCTATGAACCCTCTGCATGTAAAGAATTCTGCTAGGTTCTATGTTGGTTACAAATTTCTACCTAAGACTCAACCCTGTTATTCAAAGACAATAATAATTGCTGGCATTTATTGGTGACTAATGTGTTCCAGGTACTATGCATACATTATTTCATTTGGCATATATTATTATATTTAATTATCACAGCAACTCTATTAGGAAAGTGCTATTTTTATCCCATTTTATTATTGAGGAAACTGAGCTTATGTAACTTGCCCAAGGTCACATGGCAGTGATTGGCAAAGTGGGAGTTCTCACTCAGGGCCGACAGCTCCAGAGCCCAGCTCTTAGCCTGTGTGTCACATTGCTTCTCCTGTTCATGATTTACTAAGAAAGAAATGCCTAATGCCTAATCACAACCCAACGCAGCATTGCAAAAATATTGTAAGCAGGTTAGAAAGCATGCTGAAGGAATGCAAAGGGAATACTGGGGCAGGTAGATAAGGATGCACAGAGAGGCATTTGGGAAAAGGCTAATGCTCTGGGCGGAGGGAAGAGTAGCCACCCAGAGGATGTGTGGTAGAGACATCATTTTTTTCTAGAGCCTAAGTTGTGGAATGATGGAGTGGCATATGAGGCAGATGGAGGGCGGAATATGACTTGCTCCCAAAGTGGCAGCCCGTTACCACAAGGGGGAACTGTTACGGTAAAGGGAGAGGGACACCCTAGAGGTTCTAAGAGGTTCAGGCTTCCCAGAAACAATCTCCTGGAATCAGAAATTGAGACTCCACAGTGATAAAGTGGCCACACAACCTGCTGCCGGAAGTAATTTAGGGCCATGCAGATCCTTGACACTCTGCCTCTTGATTCTGATGGCCTAGCCCTGGCTTCTCAACGCTCAATCTTTTCCCTGTTCTCTCACGCAGCTCTTGCAGGAGGCTACCATGAGCTCTCTCTGGTGCTCAGGGACTGGAGATGTCATCGAGGACTGGTGTCGATGTGACTCCACTGCTTTTGGAGCTGATGGACTCCCCACCTGTGCACCTCTCCCGCAGCCTGTGTATGGTTCTCTTTCTCTCTTTCAGCATTATTTTGGAAACAAATACTGAGTGTCTACTATTTGCAAAGAAATAGGCTGGGTACTGGGAAACATAAAGAAAAATATGACACAATACCTGCCTTCAGAGAGTTTTCAGTCTACCAGGGGAGGCAGCACAGATGGTTTGATAGAAGAAAGGGTGTGACAAGTGTTAACAAGTGGCATTTAAAGAAAGTGTGAAGAGGGAATGGTCAAGTCTGAACTGAAGCCGTGGTGAAGGCTTTGTGGAGGAGGTGGCACTTGAACTTCTCCTTGAAGGTGGAGAAAGTCGGACAGCATAACTAGAAGACAATGGGGAGAAAAGTGCCATTGTAATGGAAGAAGTTAGAGATCTACACTGAGAGCTTAACTAGACCAGCAACATAACCACTCATTGAACACTTACTGGGTGCCAGGCATTGTATGGAGCAGTTAGATACTGCTCATTTAATAGACCAAAAAAAAAAAAAAAATGCATTCAAATGGATTGAATGATTTTTCCAAAGTGGTAGAGCAGGAAGCAGAATTGGCGAAGAGGCATGTTCTTGGCCATTATAAATTGGAGAGGATAAAATTGAGAGATTGTCTGGGGTAGAACCAACAGGGCTTGGTGACTGAATGAAGTAGTGGTGAGGAGAAAGGATAAGTGGAAAGTGAACTTAAGGCTTCTAACCCTGGTGGCTGGGAAGATGAATAGGCCATCAGTGAGCAAAGAAGAATAAAAGAATATGCAGGTTTGAGGAGGAGGCCAGTTTCATTTGGGCTTGCCTTGGAGCTGTCATGGGGTAGTTGAGTGTATGGGGATGTTCATTGTGCCAAAAGAAAGATGGAGCTCTGCAAAAAAGTAAATACTAGGGATGAGATTTCAGTCAACCCCAGAGAAATGGGAGATGAAACCACAGCTATTAGAAAGAATGCTTCAGAACAAGAATCAAGTGGGAAGAGCAGAGGGCTGGGGATGAACAATAGGAGGGTCTGCATTTGAGGGGTGAAGAGGATGAAGTGCTACAAAGGTGTCTGAGAATGGACATGCCCAATTTCCTTCCCCTCAATGGAAGACTAAACAGAACTGGCCAAGCTGAGGGCTGGGACCTGAGACAAGAATCCCTTGTAGCCTCCAATATGGCATCTGCCATGGGACTGAAGCCACAGGAATATTGTATCTAATAAAGAGTGCTGGCAGGACAAGCTGGAAGAGAGTGACCCCAGGGGCTGGTAAGGCAAAGAAATCCTGAAGTAAGGATCAGGACCTGCAAAAGTGGAAGGCTGAGTAGGCAGGATCAACAGACCACTTAGGAAACCAGCAATGGAGAGGCTGCCCTCAGGCCTGTTTCATGCAGGTGCGGGTAGGCACTATAGGACCAGGACAGAGCAAGAAGAAATCAGAGAAAGAGGAGAATGCAGCGCTAGAGGGTCATTACAAGCCAATTTCTTCTCTTGTCCAAAGTCTTCCTTCTCTCTGTAGGTGGTGTTAGATACGTACAGCCTTTGGCTATAGATCCACCAACTTTTGGCTTCCTGTTCTTCATAGTCACAATTTGGACTTCTTGAGTTAAAAGAGAATCAAGCTCATTATTAATAAAAGTTCTTTCATTTAATATAAAGGGAGCTGCTAGGAGAACTGCTGCTGTTAGACTAATTCACCAGATAAGAGAGCTAACTCTGAAATAATACTGAAGCTACCAAATGGTTATCAGGTGGACACAAGATCCAGCCATAATGTCCTAGGGCTTATTTTGTTTTTAAACCTGTGTTTACTAGATCTTATTGCAAAAGATTAAATTGGGCTAAATTTTCATAAACAGTAAATGTCTATTTAAGAGTTTCCTTTTCTTGACAACTGATCACCTCCTTCAGTAGCAAACCTTAATTTCAGTGGGAAACGAAAATATACTCTAGTTTTACACAAGTCTGTGTAAATCATGTATGCTTCTATTTCTCACAAGAGACTGGGTTTAGTCCATATTTTCACAGAATTTGTGTTCTCAGAAGTCTAACTTACTTAATATTCCTAATACTTTTTTTTTTTTCAAAATAGCACTCTGCATATGACTCTAATTAATGAATTTGTCAATATCTGCACTGTTTTGGGTCTATTCCATCTTCAATGTCATATGCAAACTATGCACTCCTTCACTAACAGAAGAGCATGTGTTTTGTATTATTTTCCCACTAGTTGAATTCCTTACTTTTGTGCCCACAGCCTACTATAATTTATTTTTGAAACTCTTATCACATATTATTATAATCACATGTATAATTATATGCTTCTATTGTTCACTAAGCTCCATGAAAGAAGGGACTGGATGGGCTTGTGCACCACTGCATCCCCAGCAACAAATAGGTGCTTCACAAATGTCTATTGAATTAAAATTCAAGATTGCACATGGTTTGGTGTCATTCATTCTTAGTACCTTGCACAGTGATCCTTGAGACCACCGACAGGCACCTGTGAGCTGAGCAGAGGAAAGGAGGGTCAGGAATATGAGTGATCATGAGATCTGGGAACCAAGGATGAGATAAATGGCAGGAATACTGGTAAGGGAGGGAGGCTGGAGTGAGCAGGAATGGGGAACATTCCCAGAATCCAGTGGTCTTGAAAGAAACACAGAATTGGAAGAAAGAGGGGAAACCTGAGGCACATACAAGAAATAAGAAGGTGGCTGTGAATTGAAACCACGTGGACAGTTAAGAGATCCACAGCAGTGAATGCCAACAAGGATTACTAAGTTTCTATGAGGTACAGAGAGGTATGAGCCGTCAAGGCAAGACAGTGGTAAATGTGGACAACTTGTAAAGAATGAGGAGAGTATGAAGTGAGAAAAGCAAGGAAAGGCTGGAATCAGGAACCAGGATATCCACAGAAACCCAAGAGCAAAGACAGAAACTGAAATCAGAATCTGGGTAAGCAGGCAGAGGTCATCACTCCAAGGAGAACTTGACATGTGTTCAACTTTCTCTTGTCCAGTAAAGCCCCCTATGAATATTACTTCCAAACTGAACCTGTTCCAAGGTCCAGCTAGCAGATGGCATGGATAAAAGGATAGGTTAGTTTCCATAGCAAGAAGGGAAGCTGGGGTTTCCCCCACTGGCAGGGCAGATCCTGATAAGGTTATGGAAGCCAAACCAACTGTGGCCTTATTAATTTGAGATTCTGGACATGACCTTCAATATGTCTTTATATGAGCAGTATACACATACTTTCTTGATATTTTTCAAGAGAAAATCTAGAAATTATGATATTTTCCAGCCATATAAAAGGTACTACTCCAAAAGCCCTATCCTCTGACCCATGTAATATACAGACATTCATTCATCTTTGACTCACCTACTGATTTATTTATTTACACTTATTGGCTGAGTTTATAATATGTAACAGGCATTTAATACATAAAACTTAGATCTCAAGAGTCCTCAAAAACATTACTATCTTTTGAAAGAGACAGGCCCTCAAATAAATCATTTTTGCAGTTGGTTGGGAAAGAAAAGTTTACAGTATCACAATTGAGGTAGTCAATGCCCAAAGTGAGTCACAGTTGTGTCCCTGCTTCATGTTCCTTCTCATCTGCACACAGGCTGAGACTCTCCACGGTTCATGAGCCCAGCAGCACTCTTGTGGTCCTGGAGTGGGAACACTCAGAGCCACCAATCGGGGTGCAGATTGTAGATTACCTCCTCCGTCAAGAGAAAGTCACTGACAGGATGGACCACTCCAAAGTGGAGACAGGTGAGCACCTTCTACCTCATGGGCTTGTCTTGATCCAAGGTGATAGAACTAAAAACAGAGAAAAATGCCCTGCGTCATGGCTTTGCTCCAGGTCCCCAGTAGCCCAGGGCAGTGCAGGAGGAGCAGGGAGAAGAAGAAGCTGTTCTGCTTCTCCGAGAAGCAGCTGTTCTTCCAAGCAGCAGTCATCTTGTCCATTTAAGAGTTTTTGCCTGGTGAGCATCTGACAAAGCCTTGTTTTGATTTTGCTTTTTATTTATAAAAGAGGTGTCCATTTCATTGCCTGTAGGCACACTCACAAAGAAACAACAATGTAGTACACTAGTTATCCTAGCCCACAATTAGGAAACAATTCTCTGCTAACCACTGCCGTGATTACAGAAAAAAAAAAATTCCTTTGCTAATAACCTCCCTCCAGGCAAAAGCATGTGCAAACAGATGTGTTTGGCCCATGTCTTTTCCTGAAGCAAACTGCTTTTCTCAGGTCCAGCTAGAAGAGGGAAGCCTTAACTGAATGGAAACACCCCATGAAAAATGTTCCTTGCCGTAATATTTCACTACCTGCACACAGCGAAAGGTCAATATTCATAATCCCAAAAACTTATGCATGGGATGTGATCACTAGCAGGATGATGGCACCAACAATCTAATTCAAAATAAACAGCTTCTGGTGAGCTTGCCACTGAGGGTTAGAGGCGCACACAGCTGCCTTCAGGCATAGAGAGCTGCCTACTGCTTCTTCCAAGGCCCTTTGCCTGATGTGCACAGGTGTTGCTGAGGTATAGCAGGGGCCACTGACCAGAATGCTATCTCTGTCCATGCCAAGAACATTTTATAAAGGAGCGCTCAGGCCGGGCGTGGTGCCTCACGCCTGTATTCCCAGCACTTTGGGAGGCCGAGTTCGACACCATCCTCACCAACATGGTGAAACCCCAGCACGTGCCTGTAATCTCAGCTACTTGGGAGACTGAGGCAGGGGAATTGCTTGAACCCAGGAGGCGGAGGTTGCAGTAAGCCAAGATCGCACCACTGCACTCCAGCCTGGGCGACAGAGCTAGACTCTGTCTCAAAAAAAAAAAAAAAAGCCCTCAGATGTGATGTGTACCTCTTGCCCTAGTTGTGTCTGAACTAACTCTAGACAAATGGCTCTGAGTGATTAAATATGAAATAGAAAAGGCCATTACTTCTAGGTCTCCTTTCTCTACCCTAGAGATTGAGGACCAAGTCATTGTCATGTTAAGTTCTCACTGAGTTGACTCCATCTCCTCATTGCTTGGCCATCATTGTTTCTCATGCCTTTTCCATTCCTTTTCCTCTGGGCAGAAACAGTGCTGAGCTTTGTGGATGACATCATCTCTGGAGCAAAGTCTCCTTGTGCAATGCCGTCTCAGGTGCCGGACAAGCAGCTCACCACCATCTCTCTGATCATACGATGCCTGGAACCTGACACCATTTACATGTGAGTAACACATGCCTACCTAGTGACTCCTTACCCTGACAGTCCCAAGGCTTCTTACTGGTTTCTTCTTACTACTTGAGTTCCTTTAGAGTCTCAGTAAAACATTTTGAGTCTCTTAAGTCTTATCCCAGGTGGCATTATAGAGAATCTTCTCGAGTACTTTTAGGCACTGGAGTGGGGGGATCTAGAGAGATAATACGGTCCTGTCCCTTGAGGAGTTTGCAACATAGAGTGGAAAAATATAAAAAACTAACTTTGACTTAAGGCAGAATTAAATAATGTAGATAGAAAAGCAAAAAATGAAAAAAAATTGTAAAAGAGAAGAAAGAAGTGATTAATTCTAACTAGAGTGGATGTCATCTAAACTGTGTTGTGTAGAATTTCAACTGACAGAGTCACGTTGGAAAGGGTATACTAGGCTCAGGACACTGCAAAAGCAAAGGTGAAGAAGCATGAAGGTGAGTAGCAAGTAGTCTAGTAGGGCAGAGGCAGATGGAAAGGGAAAGGAAGAAAGTGAGACTGGAAAGATAGAATGCTCTAAGTCCAAGGAGTCATTTTTGAGGAAAGGCATAGAATACCAAGAACTCGCTTTGGAAAGCTAGCTAGCTCCGATGGCATTGAAGTAATTTATAAAGGTTAGAAATGGGCAGCATTTTTCTTCAAAGAAATGCAGTGAACTGTATCATGGCCCTTGGAATTACCCTATTCTTTCTGTGAACTCTTCCCCATTTCTCCCTGTGCTCTGGAAACAATTGTAAAATGTTTGTGACGCAGAGATGTAAAAGATGCCAGAAGAGGAGAGATAATGATAGAATCTAAATCTTGATGGAAAAATTTGGGTGCTAAGGCAGAATTCATAGTGATGTTGTTGTAGGACTTCATGACCCCATCAGTATGCAAAACATTTAACAGTTTGCAGAGGAGGTCGCGAGAATAGAGTCAAGGTTTCCAGAATAAATCATTTCTATTTCCACAGTTAAAGAGTTCAGAGATGAAAAGCACTAGAAATTTGAGTGGCATTGATTGCAAGATGAACTTCAGTGCTCAGGCTGAATGTCTTCAGTATAGGAAAAGGGGATGTTGCTATGGGCCATGCATGATGAAAGTAAAGTACATAAACACAAGTGACGTTCTAGAGGATTTCGACAGTATATATAGACACAGATGAGAATACTAAGACCATGTTGGTCCATTTTTTGGGTGATTCCACCAATGCCATAATTCTCTTTGGCTCTTTTGATGGGGGGCAGTTGTGGCCCCTTTATTGGAGGGGAGCGGGTGAAAGGAACAAGGATTCGAGAGTGCAGACCACCTAACCTGCTGTAAGGCATCTCAAACTCAGTGAATTTGAACTATCGTTTATAGTAAAGACTCATAGTCCTTCAGTTGTGACTAAGTCACACTGTTAATTAGGAATTCCAAAGTTCCTATGTACAAGAGGTGGTATTAGGAGTGCAGCCATTACCCACTCTGTGACCCTCCTCATGTTGGCCTGATTGGCTGCATTTCTGATCAGAGACCGAGGCCAACACTGTCTCTCACTCCAGCTGTCTTTGATGATCTCCCATTATGTCCCTCCTACATCTTATAAAATGCAAATTATGAATGCTGATTTTTGAAAAGTTGGAGCCAATGCAGGGGATTAAGGAAGAAACAGCAAATCTCCACCAGGTGGCGCTGCAGATCACAAGAAGAGGGCCGTGTGGGAGGCCACGAGTGACATTCCTCTCCCGGAAGGATCCAGGAGAGCTTCAGCCCCGGGATAGGGAGAGAGGCCTGGATTAAGAGTTGAGAATACATGGGCTGCGAGCCTGGTTTTTTGTTCCTAACTACTAAATGGCTGTAAGCAAGACACTTAAACTTTCTCTAAGTTTTCTTTCTATAAACTGGCAGGAGGGCGGCCTTCATTAATGGAGTGCTGACTACGCACGTGGGTGCCTCACACTCAGTGTCTCTGAGAATCCTCTCTGACTCTGTGGGATTAGGGGTATTGTTTCCATTTTATAATTGAGGAAACAGGTGCAAGAAAACGGAGTAACTGCCCCAGAATCACACAGCTAGTTGCTTGGGTTCTGCAAGCCTTCCATCTTACTCCCCACTGCTCTAGGTTACTGTGAGAATCTCAGAGCATGACCTCATTACCTCATATTAAAGCAGAGAGCTGGCTCTGCACCTGAGATCCACAGAGGTGGAACAGCATTTCTGCTTAGCTGGCTTCCTTTGTCACTCTGTATATTTTATTTAATGCTTTTCAAAACATTATTCTGAGAAGGATCCATGGTACAAAAACAGTGAAGAGCTCCTACTTGAAAGAGACCTTAAAGTATGTTTGGTCCAGCATTCTTCATTTTACAGATGAAGAAACTGAGGCCAGGGTAGGGAAGTGACTCACGAGCCTTTCAACCCACTGCGCCATCATCACAATGCATGCTCACAGGAGAGCTGCTCTCTTTCCAGATGTGTGACAGCAGACAGATAATTCAGAAAAAAGGGAGCCAAATCTGAGGGATGAGCAGAAACCACCACGCCCAGAGAAGGAAAGTGGGAAAGTAGCAGACAAGACAGTCAGTCCTTAGCAGGGGCTTACGAGTCCTCCACTCACATCGAGTTTCAGGCCTTTAAGACCCACCTCTAGAAGCAAAGCTGTTCTGTGTCGGTGCGCACGCACATCGGCCTGCGTCGGGGTCATCACCAAGTCTCTAGCCATGGGCTGAACAATCCCAGCCAGGCACGGTGGAAGAAGCCCAGAAGTTTTGGACAAAGCAGTAAATACACTTACACATGAGCCCTCCAATTGGGAACAGGGCTTATCTCTTCTGCCCAGTAATCCCATCTAACCCTCTGAGGGTGCTGAGTCTTCAGCGGTAGAAACGATAACGCTAACGGTAAGCTGAGGCATTTCCACATGAAATGTGTAAAGTGCTCCCCGGGCCATAATGGTTAAATAAACTGACCGCTCTTTCAGTGGCACTCCAAGACTGAGAGATTTGGGACTACTGAATAATGGCTCTTAGATCAAGCCCCAACCCTCCTTGGAAGGTTAAGTGAAGCATCTCCTTTTCTGATACCTGCTTCATGTTAAAAATAAAATACACTACTCAAAGTGGAAAGAGCTTGAGAACTTAAATTTTGCCCCATCAGGGTAATGTGAGAATTAATGTGAGGACAGGTATTTTCATCCTAGGTCAGCATCCAATACAGTTTAGCTGGAACTTACAGCAAGACAGGCCACAAGGCAGAGCTTGGGCAAGCATGGAGAGGGAAGAGGTGGGGACTGAGAGAGAAGGGGTCCATCTGACAACCAATTAGGATGTTTCTTATCATAGTCCAAGGACACTTAGAAATTAAAGGTCCAGGGTTAAGGAATGGTGGGCTACAAAAGGTGGCTGGAATGCAGCCACAGATGGCCTAGGGCAGGTGACCTTTTGACATATGGCAGGCAGCATCATGTGGCCCAGAGATGCACATAGCCAGACTGCAGCGCTGAGTTCCAAGGCCATGCTCAGGGCTCTGGAAGTCAGGCAGGAACAGGCAGAGGAGGGCCAGAATGACAGGGGATGGGACACTAGGCAGGCAGGGCCTCAGCAATGGAAACCAGGGCAGGGGCCTAGACATGGAGACTCAGACACACAGTCAGGGATGCGGGCACTGTAGGAAGAGGGAGAGTGAACTGCAAGTTCTCATCAGCGTCAGGAGATGGGAAGTCCCGTTCTCTCCCAGGCTGATGCTCTCGGGCCAGCATGGTCACGGGGCTGGGGCATGGGCCTGGCCCAGTCCTCTGGTCCTTGCACCTTTGGGGCCCTTCCTGAGAGGGAGGTCAAGGTGGTCTAGAGCAGGTGGGCAGAGGAGGGAGTTGGTGCCTGACCTGAGACTGGATTGTGGGACTGAACCAGGAACAGAGCTGGCTCTACACAGGGCTGGTCAGATACACCAGCTGGGGTTTGGTGGCCCCATTCGCAATTCTAGAAACAGTACCAGAAGCTGATGAGGCATCAGCATATGGTGTGTGGGGCCAAATGATGGAAAATTTCATGGCTGCCACTGCTATGGGTCCAGCCAGCCTAGCATTGCCACCGGGAAGCTGTAGGGGCTGGGTGCAAGGGGCCCCCTCTGACCTTAGAGGGGAAGAATGGCAAGGAGACAAGGGCGAGAAGACCTTGGGTTTGGAATCAGGGTCAGGCTGGGTTTGAGTACTAGGTAAGATCATTTATCAGATCTCAGGAACAGGGGATGAGGCAGAGGCCAGTGAAGTGGATTGAGCCACTGTGTTGCAGACAGGAGTGAAGGCTTGCACACTTGGTCCTGGTCTGACAGCAAGGAGGGGCCGAAGTCCTGCAGGAGGTCAGCAGGTGTGGCCCAAACTACTGTGTCCTGAATCCAGGCAGGTCATCACATTCTGAGTCCCAGCAGACTAGTGTTCAGGTGGTATGGGACCCGCCTGTGTGAAGCCCCCGTGATTCGCATGAGAATTTGGAGAAAGTAGAGAGAAGGTAAATGATGTATCACGGCACACAGGCTCTCACACTGACCTTTCTGTGGATGTCTTTGTGGGGAGGGAGTGGTGGACCATGGTTGCTTTTTCTCTGTTGAGAGAAATGCATATTTCTTGCTGGTATCATTAGGCAATTATCTGTATCTTTTCTACTTCACCAGTGTGTCTGTTCCACGCCCAGCTGACATTTAACTGGACTACTGTGTCTCGGGGCCTCTCTCTCCTTTTCACCTCTCTCCCTCCCTGTAACTCTGCCAAAAGGAAAGAAAATCAATAATTGTCAATAAACGCAGCCTCCCGTGGTGACACAGCAGAAAGTAAAGCGACAAGAAAGGCAACATTAATGATTTTCTTTAGACCAACTGGGTTGGTTATCAGAGACCCTTGGTGCAGACACTGGAGCTGACGGTCATGGTTATGTTCAGATTCCCTTCTCAGTGGCAGAACCTAGAATTCCTCTGGGTTCACTGCACATGGCACAGCACTGAAGAGGACTAATGTGATATATGCAGTGTCATGAACCATATTATCTTTCAGGTATTTCTGTACATTGTTGTCTCATTTCGTTCTCATAGTGGCTTACAAGTAGTCTTATTATCATCTCCATTTCGCAGGCATTCACTGTAACTATGTGGCTTCAGACCCAAGTTCTGACCATCCGTTTCCAAAGATGTAAACTGTTTCCCTGAGTGGTTTTCAAAGTTTCACAGGCACCAGAGTCACCTGGATGGCCCAGGAAAGCACAGAGGTCTGGTCCCCATCCCTAGAGTTTCTGATTCAGTGGGTCTGGGCTAGGGTCTGCTGCTCCCAGTTTCCCAGGTAACGCTGGTCCTGCTGGTCTGGAACCCCCACTTTGTGAACCAGTGCCTGAGGCCGTGATGCTTTCTGCCAAAAAATATACCCACGGCAGCAAATTACAACCCAAGACCCACTAGGAAGTAGTGAGGGGCTCTGGGCTGCATCTTTTTGCCTGGAATGGTGGCAGTAAACATGAACCAGGATGATGAGAGTATCCGGGTCTGTAGTCACCCATCCAGGCAGAGCTGGGCCATGAAGTAGGGCCACAGAGATCTAGTCTCCAGCCATACTGTTTCTGCTAACCGTGCCCTCCCACTCCCTGCCAGGTTCACGCTGTGGGGAGTGGACAACACAGGACGGCGCTCCAGGCCAAGCGATGTGATCGTGAAGACCCCATGCCCCGTGGTGGATGATGTCAAAGCTCAAGGTAAGAGGCATTGAAGTTAGCAGGGTTTCTGAAGGGATGCCCCAGGTACTCCCCCTTGCTATGAGGACAGAGGGACCAAGAGAGCTGAATGGAGCAACCTGGAGTTCAGCAGGGAGGGAGAATTCAAGGCCCAGTACAGGAGCTTTGCCTTTCCAGAAATACTCCTCAGCTGTTGGCAAAAGTCCTCATCGTATTGCATTACTCCACATAGTCATAAGTCAAGGAGCCCATAGGAGACACTGGTGAAGCCCCCTAGCATACATGATCATATGCCAGGTGCTTACATACATAGTGAAGTACCTGTGATCTCTGCCCTCAAGATACTGATATGGTCATTTACTCTGTCTACAGGTTTTTGTACACCTGAAAGTTTATTTTGAATCAACATGTATAGCAAGGCTGCAGATTTGGAGTTAATTGCTAAATCCCCCCATCCCTGACAAAAATGCATCAAAATTTTTAATTCTATATTTTGAAGTTATTATGGGCCAGTTGTTTGATAAATAACTGGCTGTCTTCAGTACATGCTCCCCTGCAGGATCAGTCCCTGTTAATTAAGAAAACCTTGTCTTCAGTCAGCATCCCTTGCATAAAGCTTACCTTTTCCTCATGACAGTACCGGGCTGGTCTTGACATCATCCCCTGTTCTAAGGTTTTTACACCCTATTTATAACCAGAATTTTATTCATCCTGGTCAACACTTCTACAGGACTCCAGCACTAATTTAAGTGATCTTATCAACCACTAACATGGTAGTATTGAACAGATAGTATTTGCTTATTAACAGACATTGATGCTGAAAGTTTTAGGTTGTGCAAGTTTCAGTAGTTTCAGTAAGAGAAACATTGTGTCCAGTCTGATTTGCTGACATTCCTTAAATCACCTTGTATAAGGCTCCTGACTCCAGGTGTATTAGATTGACAGGAGGGACATAATCCCAGAATGTCCAAGGGGTGACATTATGATGATGCAAAATCACAGGTGAAAGAGTGACCTGGATTCCCATTAATTAAAACCACTAATATTGTAGCGCTGTACAAGGTCTGAAAAGATTTTCATCTTTAATCTGCAGAGCATGTTTAAGGTAGGGTTATTTCCAACACAGACGTCTGATCATATCAAGGGCCCTTCTTAAAACTCTTTAATGTATTGCCATTCCTCTTGTGACAAAAACATTAAACAGGTACATTAGGACCTACATGGAGTGGCCCCAGCCCACTTCTCCAGCACTTTGGCCCCCTCCCTTAGCCGATTTCTGCATTCCAGCCTCACTGCCTTCCTCAGTTCTTCCAACACCATTTTCATTCTGCCATGAGGCCTTTGCACACATGGGTCCCATTACCTAGAATTCTCTTACCCTGTCAACTGATGAACACTTCTTAGTCTGCAAATCTCAGACCAAGTGTCCCTCCTTCAGGGCAGAAGGGACCAGGAGCCATAATGAGGTATCCTCACAGTACCATGTTTCATTCTTCAGAACATTCATCATATTTATTATTATAATGATGTGTTCAATGCCTGTCTACCTCACAAGACAGTGAGCTCCATGAGATCAGGCTCCCAGTCTGTTTTTGTCCACTGTTAAATCACTAACACCTGGGAGGCAGTGTGGTTGACCAACTCATTGCAGAGAACCTGGAATCAACATCCCAGGTTCAAATGCCTGTTTCCCATCTAACCGCTTGATCTTCAACAGGTTACTTCACCCCATGCCTCAGTTTATTCATCTGTAAAGTGGGAATGGAGGAGGTAGTATCCTAGCTAATGAGGTTCTAGTGAAAATTAAATGACTTAATTAATGTAAAATAGAAAAAAAACCCCACCCAATGCGTGGCACATAATAATTATTCAGTAAAACCTGCTATTATTATCAGTAACCAACCATAGAGCTTGCTGTCTACTAGGAAGTCAATAAGTATTTACTGAATGAATGACACAGTACCCCCATGTTATAGATGCAGCAATTGAGGTTCAGAGTAGAGTAAGTAAAGTGATCAATATCACAAAGCATCTGGCAGAACCAGTACTCACATTTGTTACTTTACCCAATTCTCATTTTGTCCAGGTTACCAAAAAATGGTTAGAGAGTTATTATGTCAAAGACTGAAGCACTTCCCCTTGTCTCTAAATACTGATGAAGAAGAAAAGGCTTACATTTTGAAAGACCGTTCAAGTTACATACCGAAAATCTCCCTTTTTAGACCCTCTGGAGTGAGTGCTGCTTGCTTGTAGGATTTAGACTGAATGACTTTCGAAGGTCTCTGCAATTCCCTGATGGGGAAAACTGGAATTGAAAACTCCCAGATGAGAGACTGTCTGGAGAGGATCCATGACACCCTTATTTCATTATCTGCTGATTTCTTCTTCTAAGCCAGAGAGAGGCAGGTGGTGAGAAGGTGCCTCCGCTATTCCTGTGTTGGAGAGTATGCTGGTGTCCTTGCAGGTAGCACAGCCTGCAGTGAGTCGTGGGACATCAGGGAGTACGCAGCAGGTGGTGGGACATTAGGGAGGTGATTAGCAGATGGAGGGGATGCAGCATGATGCTACCTGCAGAGATGGCTAGGTAGAAAGTAATTCTAGAATAAAGAGTGGCCCATATAGGGAAGTTTGCTGGGAGCAGACAACTACACAGTTTTCCATGTGGGGCTCCTTTGGGTCAGCCCAAGCCCTCCAGAGTACATCA
Source organism: Papio anubis (assembly GCF_008728515.1). Classification (NCBI taxonomy): domain Eukaryota; kingdom Metazoa; phylum Chordata; class Mammalia; order Primates; family Cercopithecidae; genus Papio; species Papio anubis. The sequence goes on from NC_044976.1 coordinate 185,069,048, forward strand.
AGACGTGCTCTGCCTCCTTGTGCTTCTTAATAAAGAGAGTTTCTGAAATCCCAGCAGATGAGCTGGGAGCAGAAGAACCAATTTAGTGTTGAGACAGTGAAATAACACTCCCAGGGCCTGCTATCCTTCAGCCAGGAAGGTGTCCTGTGCAGGTAAATCCAGAATTAATGAGTTAGACTAATTGAGGGCATCCTTGCTAATTAATACAGTTCTAGCAGTTCTACCAAAATACCATATGCTTTGTCTTCCTCACACCCAGATGGTAATCATAAATACGATCTTGCTGCACTCAGTTCTAAGTTTAAATCTAATAACAAATGGGAATTACCTTTTAAGTGACCTGGAGCATGACTTCAGCTCCTCATTATCTAGCTAAAAGCCAGACTTCATCCCTTATGTGAAGATTTATCCTAAACTAGATACTTTCTCTGAAGAATTTTCCTGCATCATGACACTAAAGCCACTGTGGAAATAAGTTTCTACCGATGTTTTGCTGAAACCAGCCTCCCACAGTAGGTTCAGGCTCATGTGAGTAATAAGATCAACCCTCTTGGCTAGACTCTAGGTTGGGGCATGGCCTTCTGAGAATTCTCCTTCATGAAGCTTCATCCGTGGAAGGCTAGTTCTCATCCATCCCTCCCTGATGCCCGTTCTCTCTTCCTGATGCAGACATAAATGTTTATCCATCCCTTTATTTGCTCCTTCCACAGCCATTTATCGAACCCTGCTATTAGATGCTACATACAAAAGTAATTAGAATCAAAATCTGTTTTCAAGAAATTTACAATCTGATTTCATGAGTTCATTACATCATTCAATATACCTTAAGCCCTTACTAAATACCTGTCCTAGGCAGTTGGAGCCAAACCTCCTGCCTCATGGAGCTTATATCTTAGCAAGGATGACCACCAACAACAACACAGTAATGTGTGTAATATTTCAGATGGCAATATGTGTTATGGAGATAAATAAGCAGGGCTGTGGGATAGGAGGTGCAGAGAGTGGAATTTTAACTGGAGTGGCTTGGGAAGGTGAGGGAGTAAGTCATGCAGAAATCTAGGGGAAGATCTTTCCAGATCGAGGAGCAGCGGTACAGAGATTCTTGGCTTGTGTTTGAAGAAGAGGAAGGAGGCACAGTGGGAGGGAGAAGAGCAGGAGAGGAGCTCCAAGAGTGTGGGAAGGATCCTGCAGGGCCTGGTCATCAAAACAGGGCACTGGACTCTGCCTGGGATTGGATTGGGAAGCCCTGGAGGACGGTGAGCAAGGGGCTGACTTGATGGATGGTGGAGTGACCCCTGCCTGCTCTCATGCTCTACATCCAACCCACTGGCAAATCCTTCTGGTTCTCCTTTTCATTATTGGAGAACAGATTTCACAGAAATACAAAGGCTGTAGAAGGAGGAACTTCCTCTTGTTTTATTTTTCCCCACTTTTTAACACACTATATTTTACTTATTTACTACGTTTATTGCTTACCTGACCTGACTGTCTCCTACCACCAGACTGTAAGTGCCATAAGGGTGAGGATTTTTGTCCAACGTAGCTCAAGGACATAGAAAATTGTTAGACACATAGTAAGTACTCGAAAACAATTTTATTTAATAAATGAATAAATATAAGCTTACTATGTCCAGACATTGTGCTTTTTAAAAAAAACAAAAGGTTTGACATTTAATATAGCTTTTATTCTCACAAGAATCTTGGAGGGTATGTATTATTAACCATCATTGAACAGGCATGGAAACTAAGACCCACAGAGGTTAAGTAACTTGTCCCCAGTCACACAGTGGGTGTGGCCCAACTCCATTTGTTGCCATGGTGCCTGGGCCTGAGAGCCTCAGTCTCAGCCTTGTTAATTTATCCTGCCGCCTGAGAGATCTCAGTTCTTTTCTAATCAAGTTTTTTGTGATGAGACTGTGTAGACAGGCTCTTTGCCATATTTTCACCTGCGTCTTATGTATTTCCAAACATCATGATCGTTAAAGAGAGAAAAGACAGGTATCTGTCTTGAATAGCTTGAGGTTTCTGTGAACCTGCAATTGAGTAAAATTATAACTAAAAATACCTCTACTATTTTCCATTGTTTGAGTTAGTGAATTCTTGAGATGCTATGAAGACTAACAAAATAAATTCTCTCAATTCTTTCTGTGAAAATAGGAGGAGCCAGAAATATTCATGCGCTAGGAGCCTGGAGCATAGATCTTTCTGAAAACAGCATCTCACTTACTGATGTGAGCTCTTAAGCATACCCAAGAGCTAGAATATTGTGGTTTTAGGAGATTGGTGGTGGAAACTGGTCTCATCCCACGTGCTGCAAAAGCTGGGAGCCTTTAGTCTTCTCTAGCTGGATATGACTGCTATGTTATGAGAATGGTTGGCATCTCCTCAGCCATCACTGCTCCTCAGCAAAGGGCCTGGCATGTGGACTGTTCTTTCTCATCACAACAAGTAAGCATAGACTGGCACCAGTGCAGGAGCGGGAGAGGAAGTCCAGACCTGCCTATCTCAGCTCTGGTCTTATGACCAGCATTTTTCCTGCCCCTGGTCATTCTTCTCTCAGCAAGCGCTCCCTGCCTCCCATGGAACACAACACAGCTCTTAGAAGAAGAGTCCCTCGGCCTCTTCTTATCTCAACTTCAGAAACGACAGACCGCCTGCACAGCTACTAGGATTCCCTCTTTCTTGACATCTGTGGCCCAATCAGGGAAATGCCCTTGACTAGAGAGGGTCATCCCAGATTTTCCATCCCATGACTCTGCCTCCTGTACCTTAAATTGGTTATACATCACCTATTTCCACGCATCAGTACACGATAGCAATGGCAGATAGGCGTAGTTTTCAATTTTGACTCCATCTCACACTGGCAGTGTGACCTTGGGCAGGTGGGTAACTTGACCTTTTCCCAAATCTTCCCATTTGTAAAACAGGCACATTCATATCCATCTTTCAGTGGTAGTGTGAGAATTGAAATTCACATGTGCAAAGTTCTTGGCAATCATAGGCCTTCGATAAACAACTAGAGATACCATAGATATTTATTTTCTAAATCACTATCCTCTTTGTTTCTTGATTCCATTTTTAACAGTATGAGAACTTTAGCAACCTGAAAATCTAAGTGGACTTCTATACTCAAGTTATTTGCAATGCAGCTAAATATGCTGGCTGCAAGTTTGGTTGCTACAGGATTGGTGTGACCTGGTATAGAGAGATATCACTGAGAAACTCTTCCCCAAAGTAAATTTAAATTGTTCCCAAAGGTTTAAGTTCTATTCATTCAGGTAACATTTTTGGATCTAGTAGATTGTCTGACCTTGTGCTAGCCACTCAGGATATAAGGGCGTAAAATCTGGCTCCTGTCCTCATAGGCAGCAGGTAAGACAGAAAAGTAAAGAAATAATTTCTGTGTCTGGGCAGGATAGAGGTAGAAATTTTATTCATTCAAACTCTGGAAACTGCTACAAGGATGACTTTGTCATGACCAGCAGTGCTGAAGTCACTTGGAAGTTTGACAAGGAATCAGGCTGCCATGCCTGCGAGCTAACAGGCAGTCACATTGGCCAAGTTGTGGCTTAGGAACCTGTGGACTTCATTTCTTCATCCCCAGAATTAACACTGCATCCAAGACAAAGCGTTGCTCTCCAGATCTTAGTTTCTCAGCTGTTTAGTGAGAAAAATGTAAATACATCTCCTTTCTGACAAGTTAAAAGAGAAAATATTTAATGATGAAGTACTTTGAGCTCTGTAAGAAAAAAATGCCAAGTCTATACAAAATCATTTCCACTTTGCCACATCACCAACTTCAGACTTAGCAATTTATGCCTTTGAGGAAGAAATATCAGAGACATAAATTCAATGGAAAGATTACTCATTTACACTAGATTCCATTTCTGGGTCTCCACAGATCTGCCTCTGCGTCTGGTCTAGGTGGTCCTAACAAGGGTTCTGCTTTCCCACAGTCATGAGGCCACTTCAGACTCTTCATGTCACTCGCAAGCACCGCCTGACAGTGCCTCACTTCATCCCTGAGCCGAACGCCCACCACTCGCTGCCAGGGCTGCCCTGCTGCTTTGGCAGGAACCCTGGTATGCAAGCATGTGCCACCTAGAAGTGTAGGGTTGTTAATGACCCATGGGAACACACTCAGACCAATCACGGATGGAAGTTGGAGATAAATTCTTTCCTTCTACCCCTGAATGACCCACTGGAGATCCAGTGAGTCACACATCCTCTCCTGCAAAATGTAGCAATCAGCTCATCAGGAAGGCATGACCAGCTCCTTCATGCTCTCCCTTACATTTACTTTCTCTTCTTTCTTGCTTCATTTCTCTTTATCTTCGCTCCTGCTTCCCTGGAATTGCACTTGCCAAAAAAGTGTTAATATATGAGCTTTTTCCTCAAGCTAGGTATTTTTAGAAAACCTGAGTAAAAAAAAGAATATTGTAACTGAAACAAACCTTAGAGGTATTCTAGTCAAAGGCTTTCATTTTAGAATAGAAAACTGAAGCCTGGTGGGGCAGACACAAAGTGAATTACTCAAATCACTTTCTTCAGGCCTTGGGTTCAATACGCTTTCAGTAACAGCATACTCACAGACACATAAGCAAACATGCATATATGTATATACACACACATTCACATACACACATTTATGTGTATGCATATACTATATGATATATATGCATATTATATACACATTATAAATGATCTACATGTGTCTATGATATATCTATATGATATAGATCATATATAATGTATGTGTATACATACATTATTTTGTATATATGTAAATATGAACTTATTTTCCTTTTCCTGCTTCCTCAGAAATAGCAGACAAGATCTACAATCTCTTCAATGGCTACACCAGTGGGAAGGAGCAGCAGACCGCCTACAATACCCTCCTGGATCTGGGTTCCCCCACCTTACACCGGGTCCTCTACCACTATAACCAGCACTACGAGAGCTTCGGGGAATTCACCTGGCGATGTGAGGATGAGTTAGGTCCCAGGTAATCAATAAACTAAGTCAACCCTTTTAAAGACTTCTTGAAATTTTGTATATCTTGTGCTGTAATACTGCATCCATGAAGTTGTAGAGATTTCCTGGATGAGCTTAGGCAATCAGAGAAGTAAGTCCCCTGATTTAAGACAGTTCAGCCCATGCAGATTAGTTTTGGATGAGCTCTATTTAAGCAGTCCAGCCATGAATGCTTTTCCTGAACTCTGAAAAACAATTTTGCTCTTGACCTATTTTACCCTCCTTTTTTATCATGTTGACATTGCATTCTAAAACTCAAAGAGCCAAAAGCATGGTCTTGTGAAAGAAAATTTGGAATTTTATTAAAGAAGTTATCCAAAAATATTTTTTGCATTTAGGTTTTTCATATATTATATGCATTGTAAATACTTGTTTTGAGTTAAATTCCACATCTCTTGAAATGCAACATGAGAGTAGACAAAGACCCATCTTGACGTCAATCTTGGCCAGAGCTAGGGTCACATAGTGTGTGCTAACTTCTCTTGGCCCCAAGGGCCACAACTGCCTAATACTCCACACCCACCGCTTTTAGGTTGCACAAACAGAATAGTGTGCTTGGAAAGTAAGAAATGAGAAGAATGTGCACTTTCTTCTCTTTCACTTTTCTTTTGTTCTGTTAATCATAACTGTATATTGCTGCTTTGAGAAAACAGACTTCCCTGGAAAGATTGAATTTTTGGATAAGTATGATAAAAAGGATTTTCATATGGAATGTTATTACCTATATGTCCCCAAATTATTTAGGTGCTCATGCAGAAACAATAAAAATAGGGGAAGGGCTGTGAGAATAGAAAAAAGAATGAATGAAGGAAGGAAGGAAGGAAAGAAGGAAGGAAGGAAATGAAGAAAATCAACACTATAGAATCCTCTGTCTCTTAAAGAATTCTTTCACTCCAGCCAACAGGGCAGAATGAAAGTACCACCCAAAAGTCATCCCATCCATCTGACCTCTGACCAAACTGGAGAGAGAATCAGCCTCATTTGGCCTGCTGTGACTTGCAGTTATAAACTTTCCCAGAAGACCGTCATTGAGGACATTCTATTTTCTTACTTTTGAAGGAAAGAGGAAAATTAGATTTATATCCTGAAATAAAATGATTTTATGTGTAAGATCTGGCAGGATTTTTCTACAATCCATAAATAATTTCCTGTTTATAAAGAGTGATAGTTCTTGGGCAAAGAGAGCCACCACTATAGACCAGAGAGAAAAATCTAAGGGATTTTTAATTTGCTTTGTCTCAGTTTTGGTAAGAGACAAATCCTGGGTTAGAAAGTAGATACATGTTTTAAAATGTCCCCTTCACTTCATACCCTGTCTTTGTCTTTACCTTATTCTTACTCATCCCTAATATCAACTCCATTCTCTAACTCTCTCCTCTCCTCTCCACTCTCTCTACCTCCTTCTCCACCCACTCCTTTCCTCTCTGCTCCCCTCTCCCCTCTTCTTCTCCCTTCCCTTCTCTCTTTTGACATTTATTGAGTGTATATATACAGTTCTTTGTCAGGGAACATAAATGTCACAATTTGAAAAGCACTAACATTGCATATATCATCTTGATTTCTAAGGGCATTTGGAGTGCTTTTAAAATTTCTCTCTTGTGACTCAAGAGTCAGAAGCAAAATTGGTTAATGAAGAAAGTGAGCAGGGGAAGAAATGTAGATCTTGTTGTAAAGTAAGGCCACCACTGACTGCACAGTCTCCTCCCAGGAGGCTCCTTCATGTGTAATACTAGTCTTTCATGGCTATATATTAGAAAACATTGTGTAGTTTCATTAGTCTGCAGGAAATAAAATTTGGCTTTTTAGTGTCATGGATCTCAGAGACAACCACAGGAAAGGAAAAATCCTCTGTTTTGAAATACATCAACCCACTTTGGGGTTAATTGTGAAGATGAGCAGAAAAGGGTCTATGGCTGCTTACTTCCTCTGAGCAAACAGAGGATTCCCTCAGTTCACCACAATCCAATTTCATTAAAACTCAATGAGGCCTCCAGATTGAGCTGAGGGTTGAAAATAGTTTGAGAAAAACACTGGTTGCTCTACGAATAAGAAAGAAAGCCACAGGCTCCAAAATGGTCAACGGCAATCCCAAATTTATTATTGTTATTATTATTTAAAGTGAGCACTGAAAGCAGCAACAAAGGCTGTATGGGCTAATTAAATTCATTCTTTTGGAAGGATGATGGGAGTTCTTTGTTCATTTCTTGAAGATGATGCCGATGTTGTCCCTCCCTCTTCTGCCTCTCCCCTTTCTCCACCTCCCATGAACTTGTCAACAACTAATGGCATACAGTAGGACAGACTGAGAGGCAGGGCCACCAGAGTTCTTGTTGATGACAACTTTTGGAAAACCTGCTTGGCCAAACTGCAGAGGCTGATAGGGAAAGTACAGATCATTCGCCCAAGATGATTTAGTCGGCAGGCAGAGTGTTTGTTTGATTTCTTTTGACCCACTATTGAAGTTGGAGAAAATATGACTGTACCTCCCATGACTTCACTCCACTCTTAGCCCTTGACTTTGCTGCTGAAGCTCAAACCCTTCCTCCGATGGACTGCAATCTCCGCCCTTCTCCCAGCTCACCCTTTAGAAATGCAGGGAGGTCATCCCTTGGTGATGCTCTCTGCCAGGACAGTAGAGGAGAAATGAAAGGCATGTGGCTATTGTTCTTTGAAACCTCTCTGTAAATAAGGTGAATAAAATTTCAGTTTCTGGAAGGAATTATGATATGGTTTGGCCGTGTCCCCACCCAAATCTCATCTTGAATTCTCACGTGTTTGGGGAGGATCTGGGGGGAGGTAATGGAATCATGGGGACAGGTCTTTCCCGTGCTATTCTTGCGATAGTGAATAAGTCTCATGAGATCTGATGGTTTTAAAAATGGGAGTCTTCCTGCAAAAGCTCTCTTCTTTTGTCTGCCGCCATGTGAGATGTGCCTTTCACCTTCCACCATGATTGTGATGCTTCCCCAGCCATGTGGAACTGTAAGTCCAGTTAAACCTTTCTTTTGTAAGTTGCCCAGTCTCAGGTATGTCTTTCTCAGCAGCATGAAAACAGACTAATACAAATTGTTGATGAAACTAGAAAAGAGTGGTTCCACACATGAGTTAGACTAGCAGTCAATAAATGCTGCAAAGAATAGTGTTTATTGAGTTTTCCAAGTCAGTAGTCTTTGTTGAGTTTTCCAAGTCACAAGACCTTGTTCAAATGAGAGTATCTTCCTTCATGGGTCTCTGGTTACTTGCATTTTTAAAGAATAAGAAAAACACAACTGAATGAGGTGATCCTGATCTTTTACTCTTCCTGTATTCAGAGTCAAATCCAGTAAGGTCTGAGGACTGACTCTAGGCTTTCTTTATCTATGACACCAGAAGTGAGTGCCAATGGTCTGCACCAGTGACATAGTGTTGCTAGTCCTTTCCCCCAAACTAGATGCCAGAGGCTCTCACACTCTGTGCTCCTGGCCCAGGGAGATCACTCCTTTCCAGTGTGTGCAACTTGAGGCACCTTGCTCTCCTCTCTCCCTTCTCTCTCAGGAATCTGCAATGGCTCAGGTGACTTTCATCACCTTCTTTGTTTTCCCTCTCCTTTGGGGCTAAGTGACAATGATAATGGCCTCTTCACTTTCTGAGGGAGGTGGAGAAATGGAGCATGAGCTCACCTGGAGGTTAATTAGGTGATATGTGCAACTGACAGTCTTCATTTTCCCAAAGGATAATCCTGTGTCAACATGAACTGAGGGTATTATTGTCCTTGCCTTTATTACACTACAGCTACTTCCATCCAGGCATAATTGGTCACATCTAATATCCTTTTCCGTTCAACATAATGGCTGCTTCTACTAGTTCAGAAGCGGCCTTGGAAAGGGAAATATTCAGTCGAGCACATTATTTGTCATTTAGTAATGATAAATGACTAGCTTTAAAGAAACTTGATTTGATTTGTCTTTCAAACCTGCCAACTCTATGATTTTTAAAAGGCATGCATTTCCACTAAAATATTAGTTTTTTTAAATTTTCTCTTCTTATTTTTCCTTACTACATTTTGTCTGTTTCTTTTTGGTGCTTGCTCACTTTGAACATTTATCCCGTTCATTCATTCATTCATTCATTCATTTGCTTGACAGATATTTATGGAGGGCTCACTGTTCTAAGTGCCAAAGGTAAAATAGGGAGAAAACACACCACACTCTGCCCTCTTGAAGTTTAGAGTCTCACACTAACAGTAGCTGTGTTCATCCAGACCCTCTCTTCTTTCTAACTTAAGTATCCTCTGTGCTTGATCCATAGGAAAGCTGGTCTCATCCTTTCCCAGCTTGGGGACCTCAGCAGTTGGTGCAATGGACTCCTTCAGGAACCCAAGATAAGCTTGCGGCGCAGCTCACTCAAGTACCTGGGGTGCCGCTACAGCGAGATCAAACCCTATGGACTTGACTGGGCGGAGCTCAGCCGGGACCTCAGGAAGACGTGTGAGGAGCAGACCCTGAGCATCCCCTACAACGACTATGGGGACAGCAAAGAGATCTAGCACCATAAGGTCAGGGAGCTGCTGCCAGAATGAAGTAGGAAAGAGGAGGGATCCATCTGGGTTGGTTTGTGGATTTTTAATATTTTTTAATGGAACATTAAAACCTCCACAGCAACATCAAAACCAGGGAGAAAGTGATCCTTGCTCCCTGCAGAACTTCTTCAGTATGATGTTCTCCATCTGCATGATTGGGAAATCTGCCAGCTAGTGGCTTCATGCAGTGCCATATTTCTTTAGAGGATTACTTTGGGGTTTGCTTTGCCGTTACTTTGTTCCATTCATTTTTTTCCCCGAGAAGATTACCAAAATGCTCAAGAGCTCTGCTGTGATCCCCATGAAAAGTCTATTAAGTAGGCACCCTGTGCTCACTGAGTTCCTAAATCCATTGCAACCAGGGATAGAGGTGAGGTCAGAAAGTTGTTAGGCCTGCCTCAGGCCCCACGCTGAAACATGCCTCAGGAAGCATCTCACTCTGGGAGCCTTGGCCCTGCTCACAGAGAAAGACAATTAGAAAACTGGGGAAGGTGGCCCCTGTCTGTGCCTCCTGGTTTTCTTCCTAGGCCTTGCTGTCACTATTTCCATACCTGAAAGGTGTAACCAGCTTTCATTATAGGCCCCAGTGGGCCACTTGGGTTTTGAGATCCTTCCTTATTTTAAGCCAGGACTGGGATTAAATCTCCCTCTGTCAGATCTCTGTCCCCTCCTCTGAACAACATGATCTTTGAGAGGGAACAAGATGCCATCTGTCAAATGCACCTTCAGAAAAGTCTACCTGGGAGACTAATTAGCAGTCCACATTCTAGAAAAGACTTGGAGTTTATTATTTTTTTTAAAAAAATCCATGCTTCCTTTGGATGGACTTCTCCAGCCTACCAATATATATCCTTGTGCCTGGATTATCTTTAACCCCCACACCTCTTAGATTGGGCAGATAAGGCTTGACGGATGTCTTATGGGGTCCAGGAGGGGTCAACACTTTCATATCAGTGTTACAGTGAACTAAAGCTATTATTGATCACAAAAAACATCTGTTCATCCCCACCTTGCTAAATTTGCTTGTGTTGCTAGTTTTGCAAATCGTTTCTCTGATAACCATAAGCAGGAGGATTCCACCATGGTCACTGCCCATCCAGTTGCTGGGATTCTGTGTAGGGAAGCACCACTGATGGCAGTTAAGGACTAGAGTGTTGTTTCCATCCCACCGCCCAAGCATTGGCATGGTCACGAATAGTGACCCAGGCAACAGGAAGCCCAGACTTTCAGAAAGAGCCTGGCAAGGCCCTGTTAACTAGCAACGGCCTTAGCCGTCCCATACAACTCAGTGGCCTGAACACACACCTTCAGCCATCATGCCTTTGACCAGGGCTCCTCATTTGGAAACACATGAGAAAGGTCAGGAAACAGATACAGGACCTATAAGGCTAGTCATTGAGCTATACTGGTTTTTTTTCTAAATAGTAATAATGACAGGCAACATTTATTGAGTGTTTGCTGTATGCCAGGCACTGCTCTAAGCACTTTAGGTGTCATTGAATTCTCACAGCAACTCCTGAAGAAAGTGCTATTCTTGTCTCCATTTTAGTGTTGAGGAAAATGAGGCAAGGAGGTTATACAACTTGCCCCAAATCCCTCATGCACTTAACTCACACTGAATTTCAGTGTGAGTTCAGGCTGTTGGTCTCCAGGGCACAGGATCTTAGCTACCCTGCAATACTCCGTTCTGTTTCTGGTATCATCTGGCACACAATTGTCCGAGCTCTCAGCCCAACAGGGAACCTGCCCAGAGAGCTTTACCTGTCCCAAGCATCTGTGGCATGGACGTGTCCTCTGTGCAGTGGAAGGAGGAGGGGCCAAAGTGCGCCCTTGGCCTTTGGAGCTAGAGCACCCTTGGGACCCTCAGTTCCACTGCACGTGGCCCTCCTCCCCACCCTCATGACTGAGAAGGAAGCCTGTGATGAGGCTGAGATAAAGCACAGGGTGGTTTCACTCTCCTGTCTCCTTATTTCCAAACACTGAAGGATTTATTTCAAACTCTCTAATGCACCTGCCTCAGAGATTCCCCTACTTTCAAAGAAAGGATCAGCAGAAAAACTGACTGTCCCACCTGTGGCAAATGCTGGAGCCTCAGTTAAAGTGCCTCAAGGGGCAAATATTTCACCATTGCCAGAGAAGATGTGACAGGCCAATCGGACGGGGCCCAGAGCATCTCTTTGCTGCTACTGTTTGCCATCTTTCTATTCACGTCTGTGTAGAACATGGTGCTTTAAGCTTGAGTGGAAGGAGGGTGAGGCTGCCGATGCCTTCGTGCCCAGAAGTGGATGATGTGGGAGTTGACAGACCAGGGAGAGGGTGAAGCAGGTATCAGGGTCCCTCCTCTGCACCCTCTCCTTCTTTTTATTTTAGGCACACTATCTGCCTCTCTCCTATCTTTCCCTCAGTCTCCCAGGTTCCTCTACCTTTACCTTTGTCTTTTACTTCTTTCTGTGACCCTCCTTTTTTAGACCCCTCTTTCCCCAAGACTTTCTTCCTCCAGTTTCCCCTTGAGTTCTCCCCACTGAATGTGTGTATGTATGTGCACACACACACACATGCGTGCACACACAATGCACACAACTATGACTGGCTCCTACTTACATTCAAGTTAAAAAGGCTGATATGAATGGGGCAGGGGAAAGTCTTAGGATGGTTGTACAATTGACTGGAGGATGTTTTCCCCTTGAAAGACACTATTGATCGCACCCTGCTGACTTTTCCCGATGCTTGCCAGAAGGAACCCATCCTGGCTAGAAAGGGTGATGGTGCTGGACCAGTATTCAACCTCGAGTTTTCAAGCTGCCAAACAGGTCTTAAGGGAGGTGCTTATATCTCACCAACACTCTCCCAGCTCCCGTGTCCCCAAGACCTCTGGAGTTTCCTCTTGAATGTACATGAACCGCTGTAATAGCATTAGACTTTTAATTGAGTGTGCAATTGTTTTCCATGGAGTTTGGTCCATTCATTATTTTTTAGTTAACTACACTTCTTGATATTCAAATGTTCTATTAAAAAACTGAGTATGAAGAAAAACACTTTACTACTGTAGAAGGAAGAAAGAATATCATGTGACCATCTTCAGGTATAACAGTGTTGTTTAAAAGAGAATTATTGTATGATTATAAAAGATGAAATAATTAACTGAATAATAAAACAAAGCTATTAGTAAGTGTCGGGTATGTGGATGTTATCTTGTGTCTTTCAATAATCTGAGTGAACTGGTTAGACTCACCAGGGAACTTGTTAAGGTTTTAAATGTTACACTTCAGATTCCAGACATATGGGCCTTATAGTCATCATTCTAACTGGAAAAAAAAAAAGAATCAAATATTTCATAGCAAATTATAAACATTAAATAGTAGTGAGTCCCATCTTCTCTCTACAACCTTCTCCAAATAAGTAGCCGGTGAAATATATTTGTTGCACAGCTGCTATATTTTAGACACTACACATGATGCAGAGGACACAGGCTTATTCTCTATCAGAGAGCGTGGCATCCTATGGGGAAAATTAGGCATGGAACTTATCACCACAAGGGTGAGGAAGACTATGACAGAAAAGTACAGGATGCTGTGAAAGCTGCTGAAATTTATACTTTGGCCATTTAAGAAAAACGTTGAAGAAAAGTGTTGCAAAAGGCCCTCCCAGACACATTCCTGTCTTACATTGTGTAGGGGCATTTCAGACAGGCTGACTTATGAAATGCTTCAAGATGGGAAGCCCAAAATATGTAATCTCTTTCTTTCTCTCTACAATGCCACTTTAAATAGAGATTATCTCAGCTGCCATCGAAATATGTGATTCTATTTAAATTCTTCAATAATCAGGTGTTAAGTGCCTGGGCTTAATAGGTCCCCTTGAAAAGTAATGATCAGAATCCAAGTCCCTGCCCAAGCAGGGGCAATTAAAAGAAGGTGATGACTGTAGCAGTTTTAAAACATGGCCACAGATTCTTTGACACTCCTGCCATATAAAGTATGATCTACTGCCTCTCTCCTTGGATCCGGGCAGGTTTATAAGTATTTTGGCCAACAGATGGTAATGGAAGTGACACTATGTGACTTTCAAGTCTGAATCGAAAAAGGCCTTAGGGCTTCTGCCTTCTTTGGAACTCTTGCTCTTGGAGCTCCGAGCCGCCACCTAAGAAATTCAAGGCCATTGTGCTGAGACCACCATGCTGGAGTGGTCACATGGCAGGGCTCTGGTCCACAGTCCCAGCTCAGATAACCTTGCCAAAGCACCAAACAGGCGAATGAAGCTGTATTGAGACCCCAAGACAGGTGGTATCCCGGTTGCATGCTACCAAGCAACCTCCACCAATACCACATGAAAGAGAAGAATCACCCTGCAAGCTCCTCCTGAATAGCTGCCCCCCCACCAAATTATGTAACATAATAAAATGGTTATTGCTTTAAGCCACTAAGGGTTTTGTTTCTTTGTTTGTGAGATGGAGTTTTGCTCTTGTTGCCGAAGCTGGAGTGCAATGGTGTGATCTCGGCTCACTGCAACCTCCACCTCCCAGGTTCAAGTGATTCTCCTACCTCAGCCTTCCAAGTATCTGGGATTACAGGCACCTGCCACCATGCCTGGCTAATTTTTTTTTTGTATTTTCAGTAGAGATGGGGTTTTGCCATGTTGGTCAGGCTGGTCTCAAACTCCTGACCTCAGGTGATCCACCTGCCTTGGCCTTCCAAAGTGCTGAGATTACAGGCGTGAACCACTGTTCCCAGCCAGGGATCTTTTAAATAAAAAGAATCCAATCAGGGGTCAACAGTGCCTTTCCATCCACTCAGTGACACAACATTTAGGTAAGCCCTGCTCTGGGCATGAATTCACTGTGGAAAGGAGATGAGAACTTATGGAGACTGGGCCACATCCACAATGTCCCTGTTACCAATGAAGTGGGTCTCTGCCTCCATGGAGGGGAGCAAGAAGAAGGGTGGGGCACTGTATCCTAATACTTCTGAGGGGGTGAATCTTAGAACCCAGATAGGAATTCCAGGAGAAGAAGAGAATTGTTCCAGAGCTGGGAAAAGAAAGACAGAGAAGGGAGTGGACAATTTGGGACAAGGGAAAAACATTGGAAGAGAAGAGTTTCTTCCAATTTTACTTTGTTTTTCTGTCCCTTTGTATTTGGAACTTTTTGGATGCAAATGTGCATACCCCATACTTATTATGTGCCAGGCACTGTGCTAAACACTTGAACTGCATAATATTCATCAATCTTCATTGCAAGTCTGAAGTAAATACTCTTAAGAAAGAAGAAGCAGAGTCTCGGTATCTTTATATATCTTGCCCAAGTTCACAGCTAAATGGAAGTCCAGGCATTTTGACCAAGGGCTGTCTGACACTAACCCTTACACCATACTGCCATCATTATTAATGAGTTTGTTTCTCATTCATTGTCCTAACAAGGGAAAGACTCATCCCACTGAGATTTTTGCAAATCGCAGCCCAGTTACCCCATGTCAGACAATAAGAGAGAGTGTGGTTGGCCAGTGCAAACTCAGTAATGCCATTAGTAAATCAACTCAGGGCATGTAGATTCCCTTTACAAGCTGAGCAGATTGTCTCTTCTTGTTTGTTTAGTTGTTTAGCTTGGTTTGGGTTTTTTATTTTATTTTCCATCTGTCACGTGAGGATTATTCAGAGCCAAGAAATTGTGACTCTCACTCCGTATGTTCAATGTTGCCTTTTACTATGCTTTAATGGTTCTTTTTGTCCCAGTCTCTGTTTTCTGCATGCATCCATGGTAACACTCAATGCTTGGGTGAGAACTCAGGGAACAAATGCCTGCTGCCCTGAGGACAGCATAGCTTGATATGTTTTGATAACCTAATGCCTCCTAACCCTGCTCCCACCAGCAACTCCTATTTTATTGTCACATCAAGTAAGCAATTAATGAGCAGTTTGGTTTCAAACGAAACCTCAACATTGTATAATAAAATTTTACAATTTCTCTTGACATATGTGGGAGTCCAGGACTTGGCTCATGTCTGCACTATTCCAAAGTGAGAAAATAAATAAATAAATCTCTTTGTTCTGGTAGTTTGCAGTGTCTGCTGTAATTGGATTGATTCCCCTAGAGATAGACAGGTTTTTTTTTTGACATCATGTTTCTTCACCAAATCTGCCTTTTGTTAGAGTCTATGATATGCTTGCTCACATGGGAGTACAAATTAGTGTAATTGATTCCTTACTATCTTTCTCAGTGGGAGAACTTTAGCCATATTTTGTGCTTAATAATTAGGAGCAACTTGCTTTGTTTCAAATAATTCAAATGTCAAGTGCCCCTGAGGCTATTGGTGTCCCATGAGTCAGGCAGTGTTCCCTGAAATACTGACTTAGAGATGGAACCGCCTCATGCCCTGTCCCTGTGGTGTGGAAGGATTTAAGTGCCCACAGATAAAACTAAGGCTGAATGTGCCTTACATGCCATTTTGCCCCGATGACCACTGACTATAACAGTAATGCACATACTCCTAATCAACCACTGCCTGTTTGTTCTCCGATCCATTTCTCAACCTTCCACTGTTCTGTATCACATAGTGCTGACTCTTACAAACTATTGGAACTTTTCCCAGACTCCTTTGTCAACAGGCTTCCAGTGTGTTGGGACAGTCAGAGGAGTTGTAGATGATTGGAGGAAAGGAAGAAGAAGGCAACACGGGTATTTCCCCTTCTCCCTGCCTCAGATGGTGTCTCCAGCATCTTCTTCATGACCTCTGTCTCCTCCATGTGATCCTCCATCCCCTCAAAGCAGGAGCTGCGCCCTGATGTTGCTAATCTGATAGGTTGCTCCTATTTGTCCTTCTACAATCCCAAAGTCTTTCTAATTGATTTCTCGCCTAGAACTTCCTCTGTGGAATTACCTAAAATGTATTCTGCTTTCCTGACTAGGTATTGATTAATACATACTTCAAACTAAAAGTTAGTACATATCATCTGACATGGAAATTTTGTAACTCTTTAGGATTTGAAAGACAATCTAGAAGATAACAATTTTATGCCAAAAGTAAGTACATTTTTATGAATTCTAAGATTGATTGCAGGGGTGACGAATAGGTTTCCACTTGAGTGCGAAATTTGATAAAGCAGCAGTGACTGCCTGGAAAACTGACTTGAAAAAGATTCTGAGAATGGATCTGTACCTGGCCAGAAAGAGTGATGGAATGCATGATCAATACTTCATACAGATATTGAAATGGCAAATAGCAAGATATGTGCCGTGCATTTGTCTTGAGTAATTTATAGAGCTAAAATAGGCATGGAATACTCAAAGTCCGTACTATTTAGGAAAATCTATTGTGTATGCATCACATATTGTACATAACTTATGGCATATACAAAGGTGAACATAAGTTCATTACATGTTGAAAATGGAAATAGAGTGAGAACAAATGTTTTTGAGATTTGCTAACCCCACTACTTACACATCAATTTCATAGCATTTCCCTTACGTTTTCTGAGCTGCCATTTTTATGTATAAATCAGTATTTTTTTTAAAGACCTAACAGTGTTGATTTGGTATCTTAGATGGCAGAAAATGAAAAATTTCAGTCTCCATCTGTTTCTGTCACTTGAGCAACGTATCAGTAGGGCTGCAGTCAAGACTTTGACAGAGAGAATTTAATATCAGGAATTGGTGAAAAGGTTCTGGAGAACCAAACAAAACAAAAATATCTGAAACACTGAGAAAGTATAGAGGTATTAATACTAACTGCAGGACACAGCCACAACCTTTAGGGCTGGGAGAGCAAAGGGAGGAATTTGGTTGACTCAAAACTAGATTCCTTCAAAAAGGAGGGGTCATTTGCCTGGTGCCGGGACTTCTTTGGAAGAACATAATGAGGCTGGTTCTTTATTTTCTTTTGTTTATTTATTTATTTATTTTTGAGATGGAATCTTACTCTGTTGCCCCGGCTGGAGTGCAGTGGCACAATCTCAGCTCACCGCAACCTCTGCTTCCTGGGTTCAAGCAAGACTCCTGCTTCTTGGGTTCAAGTGGTACTCCTGCCTCAACTCCTTGAATAGCTGGGCACCACCATGCCTGGCTAATTTTTGTATTTTTAGTAGAGACAGTGTTTTGCCATGTTGGCAGGCTGGTCTTGAAGTCCTGGCCTCAAGTGATCTGCCTGCCTCGGCCTTCCAAAGTGCTGGGATTACAGGCGTGAACCACCGTGCCTATCCGAGGCTGGTTCTTTAATGCACAAAGATGAAAGAGACAGGAATACACTGCTTTTGCCACTGTGAGGAGCCATTGGTTGGAAGCTACTGAGTTGAACATCCAGCCGACAGGAAGGCACCAGCCCCTCTCCCTTCTTCCTTCCAGTCTCCCTGATGCCCCCATCGACAAAAATCTAACATGGACTGACTGACAAAAAGGAACTGGTTTGTAGTGTTCCAAAAGCAGCATCACGAAGCAGAGGACAGATGATGGGTTTCAGCCATGACACAGTAGCTTACTAACTGCAACAAGCAGCCTGAAGGTGGAACAAGATAAGACTCTTGAAATTACTTAGTTCAGTGGCAAGAATATGCCTAGCAGGTGTTCAACTAATATTATCACTCTGGGATCCTCTTCAGTGTCCCTTAGACACTGAAATGAGGCCACATGTTTCACCAACATTATCCTTCCCCAGTTGCTTTCTCTTTGTAACAGGATAGGGTAGCAAGAAAACATGTTCCAAATTTCCATTGCTCATCATTTTTTTTATGTGCCAAAGATCTTTTGAATCTGAAATTAGACTTCCTTTAAGAGGTTTGATTATCATATGTGAGGTTTCTTTGTTGCCGAAGATGCTATATTTTTAATAGCAACTAATGTTTATTGATGATTAATTATGTACCAAGCACCATATAAGCACTTTTGCATAGCGTCTGTAGTCTAAATCACCAAACAACCCTATAAAAAGATACTACCACTATCTACATGTTACACATGAGATGTTACAAACTTCAGTTCCTTTTTGTCAGGCTTAGATTAACTGGTCTAGGACCATACAGCTGGGAGCCACCATTAAGCATGGGAGGCTAGGATATCCCCTTCTTATCACTCTGCAAAGCTGCCATGTAGCTCACTTAAATCACCTTCCCTTCTACATTCGTTCAACATGGTGAGTGAACTGAACTAACAGCAAAATTTGATAAAATGCTTTTTTTGTTTGTTTTGTAATCTAGGAGGAGGGAGCAATGCACACAGTTCTTGCATACAGCAAAACTGGGAGCCTTCTGATAAACAAGACGTAGCAATCTTTTTTATATTTCCCAGCCTTGCTGCTGCATCCAGGTCATTAGCACAGAGGCAGTCCTGCCATGGAGGAGCCATGACTATGGCTCTAGGCCTGTGCACTTTCAAGGCTCCTGGTGATGTGTGCTTATTGGCATAGGTAAAAACGGAAACTCCAGAACTCCTCCCATCTTTGAGCTCACTGAAATTTAACCTACACTGGCTTAACCTACCAAGTATAACTATCATCCTGGCCTGGCCATATTCTCAGACAGACCATTCCAGCTACTGGGATGTCTATACAGTCAGAGGACAGGCACATTCTACCACACCCATTTTGATCTGCTGCATGTACATCATGGTAACTCCTGACCAGGAAGGTCAGTGTAATGCACTTCAGACTTCTGGATCTTCCAAACAGTTTCACTTTTGGGTATCCAATGAAGGAAGATGTTTTGATCCTCACCCTGTAGCTTCTATGTCCCTTGGCAACTAGGAGGGGATCAGAAAATGCCCACATAGAGGTGTTGGTGATGGAGCTGACTAGAGTAGGCAAAGTGGGGGGAACATAAAGAAAGGGTATCTGGTTGCCATGGCAAGCCAGCAAACACTCAAAAGAGAGAAGGAGTGGCCTAGGACTTAATGAAGTGCCACTGGGTTTAAGCAGTAACTGGAATGTCTGAGTGTAGCTGCATTCCTTCCCACAGAGCCTGGGGCCAGCCCACTAGCAGGGACTATCCGTACCTCTCAGGAATGCTCAGGATAAAGACAGCCGCGGAAAAGACAAGCAGGCCTCCCAGGTGTGGGTTTCCATACTCCAGCCACAGAAATTGGGGCCTCCCAGAAGAAATTTGGAAAACTCCTCAAAGAGCCAAAAGGGACTTGATCTACAAATTATTTTTTTCCCTAAAAACTCTGACACTGACATTCTTTGGGGTATGAGAAGGCACTTTGAAAGTCCTTCCTTACAGAAGTTTACTTCTGGCTTTCTCTTTGTTCCCTACCCTACTCTAAGATGGTATTCTCACTGTGGCAGTGGCCCTGGGGTCTGAGAGACCTCACGGTTTGATCAAACGGAAGACATGTTAGCAGTGGGACTGTAGATGACAGTGAGTTGAAGAGGCAGGTCTGGAAATATGCTGGATCCAGAAAAGACAAGATGATAAATATATGGAAGGACTGGGACTGGCATGGCACTGGCAACTGGATTTAGAGAGGACAAAAAAGCCTGAGGTCAAGGCAGAGTTGGGTGTCAGAGTCCAGTGGTTGAATGAAACATTCACTAGCCAGGAGATTCCTAGAAACTCTGATAAGAGTGTAACAGTGAGGTCAGCTGCTGGCCAGGTAGCCGATGAGGAAGGAGACTTGGAGGCCCCCCGAAGAGCCTGGAAAACAGATATTGGCAAAATCTCAACTTGACTTCACCTCTGAGTCTTGCTACTTAAGTTCCCTTCTTCAGACTAACTCTTCTGTCCTATGTCATCATTCCTAAACCTTAACTAGCTTAGAGGAAACTCATGTCTAAAGTGTGCCATGAATGGAAACTAGAAACAAGTAGTGAGATTTTGAGCACTTATGAAATGCTAATAAGGTGATGTAGGGTACTTCACCGAAAAAGAAGGAACAAAATCCATTTACTAATAAATATGTAATCAAATATTAAATATTTAAGAATTTAAAATGTAATCAAATGTGTATTAATAACTGTATTTTTAGCTCCAGCTATACTAGGGAAAGAAACTTGTGCAGAGCGTTTCGTGTGTGCCAGATGCCTTGAAGGATGACTAGATTGCCCATTTAAATGTGTAAAACATCCAAGAAAATTTAAGCTTATCCCTCAACTTTACAAATGGGCCCTAAAAGACTCAATCATCTGCTCAAGGTCTCCCTGAGCTAGGATTCCAACTAGGTCTTGATGTTGAAGTCTGTACTCCCTGGATGAGCACACATGAATACCTAAGTGCTTGCAATGTCTACCAAAGATCACTTTGAGAGAGACAAGGGCTGAAATACAAAAATGCCTTGTTACCTCCGGGGACTTCATTTATACCTAGAGAGAACCTCTGCTACTCTCCCCAAGCAATGACCATCGCCTGGGGCACTCTTCCCTACATGAAGGTAAACTATCTAACTCTAAAATTATGATGGGTGGTTATGGATTGCTCATTAGCGAGTGTGCTGCCCAGGAAGAGCCCCGGGACATGCTCTGGCATTAGCATGACCCTCTAAAATGGTGGAGAAATTGCACTCCCGCTGACATAGTTTTTAAAAAATTTTTCCTCCCTTAAAACTTGGAATCAAGGTCACATTCTATTAAATCTGGGGCCTCAAACTGGAACACGGCATGGCTTTAAATGAAATTATACTTAAAACATAGCCAAAAGTTCATAGAACACTTAATTGTATGTGAGCGTGCATGTGTGTGAGGGAGAGGGAGAAACAGAGAGAGAGAGAAACATTAACCAGCCTGTTAAAATAATGTATATCCCAGGCCAGAAAGTGCACAGGAATTCAAAAGCTGACCAATAACCATCTCCACTAATTTGTTTCTTCTTGGTTCTTTCTGTACCAGGGGTACTTCTGTTTACTTAGGGTAGTGATACACAGAAAAACTATTTTTGAAGTGCCAGCTCCAGGATAGGCACTTCACATTCATTGTAGTAAATCTGCATAACAATTCTGTAAGTTGGAAATTTATTAACATCTTGCCATTTCACAGATGGGAACACTGAGTCTCAAGCCATGAACTAATTTGCTCAAAATCTCCCAACTTGATCTCGGGTCAAGTTGCCTCTTAGACCCTCTATCTTGTTTGATCGACAGTTGCTAGTTTTTCCCCCCATCCACGTGAACTACTTACACCTGAGATGTTTATGTGCACCTGGTAGTCTATTAGCTGGGCAAAAGCATGCCTCAACATAAAACTGATCTTCAAGTCCAGAATACAGTGATCAACTTGAGAATGAATCATTTTGCTGCTGTGTACTCCAAACCCACAGTCTTCTATGTTGGCCTTGCACTACCATCAATTCTTGAACTATTGCTCAAGAAGTGATCAAAACATAAAACTCGTATCCACAGATCAACCCACCCATCAACTGCAAACACACAAATACAACATGCTCTTTTCTTTTGGTTTTCACGTGCATCAAATCGGAGTTGAAATTCAATTCGACACATTTCAAGGTTTTATTTAGGGCAGGAAAGAACACTATGTAAGGCAGCGCCAGAGATCCAAAAATGGGTAATACAGTGTTTTCAGAGCCACCACATAAAGGTGTGAGGTTGTGTCCTGCCCAAGGCTGCCTGATCCAAGGAGTGAATATGTCCAGAAATCCAGCCATGCTACCTGGATTTTCAAGCCATAATCTCTGATGCTGACTTGCCTTTATTCAGATAAAAGGATACCTTTTTCTAACTCTCCCAAAAGGCATCAAATGGCCTAGTGGAGCCCCAAGTTCACCTGCTGTTAAAGAGGTTACAATTGAATAGTGAAGAAAGACAAGAACACACATCTAATAAAAATATCAGTCAAATATATTGATTATCCTAGAAAAGGACAATAGGGGTTATGGGAACCTTAAATCTTATCAAACAGAAAGATGAAGAAAGTCTTCATGAGATTAGAGATGTGTGAGAAACTCTTGAACAAATGAGCAAGTTTTTTGGCATGTGAAGGTAGAAGGGAAGGCACTCCAGGTTAGAAAATAACATGAGCACAAAAGTGGGAACTTCAGGGACTGGGGAGGTATCACGTTTGGCAAGGGTATGGAGTATTTGTTCAGAAGTAGGGGGAGGTCAGTGTAAAAGGTTGACTGTGCAGTGTGAAAAGTCTGTGTTCGAAACTTAAGGACACACAGAGACAGCAAACTCTTTCCATGAGTAATGGGTGACTCCACAAGAGCTGTGCTTTCAGAGGAACAGTGTGGATTCACTGTGCTGGAATCAATTGGAGGGGGACGAGGCAGGTGAGGAGGACTTGCTTGGAGACTTTACCATGGCCTGTTCCAGAAGTGATGCCAGCCCCAGCCAGAGTGAGAGCACAGCAGATGGAAGGAGGATGATGGATGTGAAAGATATGAAGGATATGCATAGATTATTTACAAGTACAGAGAAACTGCTGTAGAAAACAATTTTACTCTGAGTAAAAGCCAGAGTCATTACCATAGCTAACAAGACCCTCCATGGTCCCCTCCACCCCTCAACACTTAACACTGACCTCACCTCTCTCCCTCACTCTGCTCCAGCCATACCAGCCTCAATGGTCTTCCTCACACACACGAAGGTCTCTCCCACCTTATACTTGCTTTTCCCCGTGTCTGGCTCATTCTCCCTCCCAGGTATCACTTGGCTCATTTCCTCACTCCCTTCGCATCTCCAAGAAGCATCCATGGACCTTCCCTATGTGAACTAGCTCCTCTCCAGCCCTGCCACTCCTTACCCCAACTCACTGCATTTTTTTCCATAGCAATCTTCCACAGCTGGCATACATATTTGTTGCCTACTATTTGTCTCCTTCAACTTCAAGTTTCTTGAGGACAGAAACTTTGTTTTACTCACTATAGTATCCCTAGTGCCTTGGATGTAATAGTTGTTCAACAAAAATATATTGACTAAAATAATGATATTATCGGCTATGTGAGTATTTTTAACTGCATTAAAGTCAGAGAAGGCCAGATATAAAACACATAGCTTTGGGAGATACTGAGTTCCTTGATACGAGGTAAATTCATAATGAAGCAGGACAACTCACTGGAAGGAATGCTATAGTGAATAATAATGAACTTTTGGAGACCCTTTCAAGCCTGAGAACCTGCAAAACTAAGTATGGTGCTTTATGTGTGTGGTTTCTCAGGAAATGGAGTGTTGTAATAGAGCATGGCGGGTTAATACACGAACTCTAGAACCAGACTACTGGGTCCAAACCCTGGCTCTGCCACTTACTGGATGTGCCATCTTGGGCTTCTTTGTGCCTCTCTCAATATTTCTCATGTCTCATTTATATTAAGTGCTGCACTGCTCTCCGGTCACTGTCTGACTTCCCAAAGTTAGGGTCCCAGGAATGACTACTTATCTCAGCTACCAAAAAATGGTTTTATGAAAGCTACAAGTCAGTAAGAGATCTTTTTATTTGTTTTTTTAATTTATGGTTTCAGGTGTCTAGATGTATAATTTGTAGATGATTTATTAAATGTATTTTTCCAAACTAGAATAATATAACCCAAAATATCCACCTAAGCATGATGTAACATTACGTTAGCCATGAGATATAAGTAGCATGATTTAAAAAGCAAATTGAATTATATATGTGCGTAATACTTTAGAACTGAACTGGCTAGTGGCATGGCTAGCTACATGTCGCTATTTAAACCACTGAAATTAAGTAACATTTAAAATTCAGTTTTTCAGTCTTATTGGTCACTTTAAAGGCTAGATGGCAACTTGTAGTACCTAGTGGCTACCACATCAGACAATGCAGATGTAGAACATTTCCATCATTGTCGAAAGTTGCATTGGACTGTGCTATTGTATAACTGAATGAATTCAGCAATTCAATTGTCTTTTGAAGAAGATAACCAGTGTTCCACATAGCTAATGCAACTTTATAGGCATATTCCGGCTGAGTTAACAAACATTTCCGCCAACTCCAAAATTTTACCCTAGCCCACTTTCTTTTCTTCAGCTCCATGCTTTATTTACAACCTTTACCCTACAGATCCCTTTCGCTTCTCTCTGAATCAGTGGGATAGAACATCTTCTGCCAGCCAAACTACTTGGGAGTCTCCATTAGTTCTAATTGTCCTGGGAACATAACTAATGATGGCATATATCTTAGTCTCTCTCATGTCAGGGAAGCATGGTGTTTGAGAATTTGAAGCCACAAAAGGGCAGTTCCCCCACCCCCGACTTCCTTTTCTTCGCCCTCAAACTTTTTTTTTTTTTTTAAGATGGAGTCTTATTCTGTCGCCCAGGCTGGAATGAAGTGGTGCAATCTCAGCTCACCACAACTTTTGCCTCCCAGGTTAAAGCGATTCTCCTCTCTCAGCCTGATAAGTAGCTGGGATTACAAGTGTGTGCCACCATGCCTGGCTCAATTTTTGTATTTTTAGTGGAGAAGGGCTTTCACCATGTTGGCCAGACTGGTCTCGAACTTCTGACCTCAAGTGATCTGCCCACCTCGGCCTCCCAAAGTGCTGGGGTTACAGGCATGAGCCACCATGCCCAGCTGCAAACTTTTTGAGAGTATAGTCTATACACATCATTTCCATCAATCACTCTTTAACCCCTTCCTGTCTGGCACTTCTTAAGCACTATGCTGGGTATGGGGCTGCAAAAGTAGATATTTAGGAAACTGAGACTCAGAGAGATTCAGTAACTAGATGACTTATCTAGTGAGTAGTGGGCCCAGAATTCAACTCAGATTTGTCAGCCTTGAAACTTTGTGGTTGTCATCCTTGCAGATCATTATGCTGCTGCCCATGGGTCACAAGTCACCAATACATCCTACATACTGACTTTCTAGGTCCAGGCTCAGTCATCCCTGTCCGCAGCCTCCCTGTGCCAGGTCACCTATCAAGGTAGAGAAAGCATGAACAATGTTGAGTTAATAAGCGATATTTCCCCATTGTGAAGACCACTTGGATATTCTAAAAAGCTATCTAAATTTTCTTACGGATTATTCTTTTTTTTTTTTTTTTTTTTGAGACGGAGTCTCGCTCTGCCACCCAGGCTGGAGTGCAGTGGCCCGATCTCAGCTCACTGCAAGCTCCACCTCCTGGGTTCACGCCATTCTCCTGCCTCAGCCTCCTGAGTAGCTGGGACTACAGGCACCCGCCACCTCGCCCGGCTAGTTTTTGTATTTTTTAGTAGAGACGGGGTTTCACCGTGTTAGCGGATGGTCTCGATCTCCTGACCTCATAATCTGCCCGTCTCGGCCTCCCAAAGTGCTGGGATTACAGGCTTGAGCCACTAATGGTTATTGATTTGGTACCTACGAAGTCGTTACTTGGAAGTCATTTGTACCCTAAGATAACTTGCCTAACTATTCAGGAAGCACTTTGAGTTGCACATATTAAATTGTGGTATGGGGAAAATTCTCTAACTTGAACAGTCTTTTATGTGTATAAACATTTTTAAACCGGCAATTGTCTTCAGAAGGGCATGTTGACGCAACATAATTGGTAGTCATTAAAAAGTCAACACTGTCCCTTTTTTCACTCAGTTTTTTTTTTTTTGCATTTGAATATTTGACTGTTGTGTAGACAAAGACAAAGAAAAGGAAGCTTGTCTATACTAAATTATCTTAGAAGAAAATTGAATTTGAAGAACATTAGCAAATTGCAGTTAATGTGAACTATTGTCATTACTCAGAACTATCTTTCAAGGGTTAGAAATGTTTTTATTATATGCACTTGGAATAAAAATTTGACCTGTAGATTTCTTTCAAGAATGTGCTTCATCATTGCTAATGCATAGCAGTGTAACCTAAAGATTGAGTGGCAGGACCAGATTAAAAATGAAAACCAAACTGTCTTCAGCAAGGAGCCAAATGTGGCAAATCACACACCATAGTGCACTGACCACCAGACTGAATTCTGACTGGAAAAGATGTACTCAATCTCAGGTAGTCTCACCTATGGGAGACTTGAAAATAACCATCTATTTTATAAACTAGCCTTGTGTTTTGCCAGGCCAAATATCCCAGGTACATGTAGAAGTTTTTATGGGCATGGACCTTTAGGGGTTACAAGATTCTCACCACCACTACCCTTTCCTTCTGAGCTAACCACTGGGAAACCTGAAATACTAAAAGTATTTCAGTGGTCTTTCTGGAGCAACATAGAAAGCAATGACCCAAAGTCAGCTTCAGAGATGCCCCTCATTACCTCACCCAACCCTACCCTAAGCCCTTCATCATCTGGATGGCCTGAATCTAAGAGTAGTGAGTCTCCCAGCTGACAGATGACTCATCATGTCATTTAAGTTTGTCAGTCAATGGAAACCAGAGCTCCAAAGTCTCTGTCCAGGACTCTCCCCAGGGAAGCTATTAAGGAAAATGCTGCCTTGCCAGACATTTCTGTCCAGCTGGCCTAACTGGTATGTGCAAGGGCATCTGCTTATACTCAGGGCCTGGCATGAGGAGAGGGCCCTGGAAGGGTGCTCAAGAAGGTTTGCCCTCAGTTTTCCTACCATTTGCTATGAACAACAGGCAGGAGAGAAAATCGGCTTAGCTACTAAAAAAGCCACAAGGAAAGCAATGAGCACCGTGAAACATAAACCGGTAAAAAGACATTAAACTTTCACATTGCAAATGGATCTGGGTTTACTCTTTGGCCTAGCAGGCTGAACACTGTGCAGTAGAAAATGTTACATTTGGGGACAAAGAACTCGGATTCCCACCCCAACGTGCACTTAGATATGTGAACTTAAATTTTCCTGTAACCTCACAGACACTCGGTTTCTTCATCTGTAAAATGAAAAGAAACAAAACAAAACTGTCCTTGCTCTGCCTAACCTGTGGGTAGCCATAAACCATATGAAAACACTTAGTAAATCATAAAGAAGATGCTTTTTTCTCTCTCTCAAATGTTTATTTCTAACCACAAACCTCTCTCCCAAGTCCAAGCTCACATTCTCAACTGTCCATTCCACAGTTCTTTCCACATGGCTCATACGTGTGCTGAGATATCTACTCAGCCCTTCCAGTAGCCAGGTGGTGACTGGTGTGGCCAGAAAACTCTGCAAACTGGCCCCAACTGCAGAAGCCTCCTCTAGGGTTCTGAACACTGCTTTGGATGGCATTTCCTATCTGGCCCTCAACCTGAGTTTATTGAAAGAGCAAATGAATACTCTTCCTTTAAAAGCCTGCTCCTGCTAGCTTTCCTCTTGACAAGCTTTCAGATTGTGTATTTAATGCAGAGGCATCATCCTTGACATTTCATTTCACCTCTCTCCATCCTATTAATCACCATTTTTCTTTTCCTTCTAACATCTTGGTGTCCCACAGAACCAGGCTAACTCCCTTCATATGATCTTGAAGAACTTTCTCTACCAGGCTGTGGCTTACCGTTCTTATTTGTGAAGTGAGAATATGTTATTTGCAGCTCTGTTGTAAGAATTAAGTAAGATTCTGTATTTACCAAACATATGGTACATGCTAGCTTAGTTCTACCTTCCAGCCAAGCTGGATGCCTCACTGATGTTCCATAATGCACACCGATCCCATTCCTACCTCCACAGCTTCAACCCTCTTATTTACCTTGCCTGGACTCTCCTCTCCCCACCCCCATTTCTGCCTGTCAGATCATATGCATCCTTCCCCAACCAGTTTCTAAATGCTGCCTACCTTTGGCATCCAGGAGTGAGCCCTACTTCCTCTGAAGTGTAAGTAATTCTTGCACTTTATTTCAAAACTCAGGAAACATTTGACATTCCTACCTCACATTCTACTTTCATATATGCCATGTCTTCTTATGGGCTTTCATGTTCATCTTCCTTACACATTCTATTTACTTAACAAATTATTTTTAAATGACTAAAAGAAATGACTAATCAATCAAATAAATAATGACTGTTGCCCGGACCCGGCACAAGACAATGGAAAGTGATTAGAAAGTGATGAAATGATTTAAACAAAGAGACACCAAGACACATCATATTTTGTGTGCTGATTTTTTAATGAACATCTTATAGTCTTACAAAATAACTGGCTGTAGCTGTTTTACATTACAATACAGTAGATCAGCTCCTTTCACTACATTCCCAATCAAGCCATCCCCTTGGGTGTTAACTAATGCACTCAATAGTGATCACAAAGAATACAGGAAGTGCCAAGTTCAATGCCTTATAATAGAAAGAAGAGAAGAAGAGAATCAGGAAGAGCTCTTTACTTTCACAATCCCCTTACTTTCATTTCTGTCAGAATCTGCCCATTCTCCTCACCCTGTCCCCTTAGCTGCCTTTCTGATTGGAAGCTGTCATGCCAGTTGTCAGAGCCAGCTAGCCCTGGGCCACCTGGGCACAATCAAACACACAGAAGAGTCTCTGAGAAAGGCTGTCAATGACCACATGGGTGGATAAGAGCAGCAGAATGTGGACCACCACATGGAGTGAGTGTGAGTTGATGTTACTGGGATCTGTGACCACAGCGTCTTAGTCCTTCCACTTTATCAGTGACCTGAGTTGCCCAAAACATCAGGTCCCAGGAACAAAGACTGGAAGAACCTGCTGTCTCTGAATAGCTATAGCTGACTATGGCTGGGAAGCCTTATAGCCTAAGAGGCTTTTCACACACAACAGGAACTTTCCTTTTGCCTTCCCAGAGCAGTGGTGAATTGCAGAGAATAAAATATTTTAAAAAGAAGTTTAAAACAGAAATGTTCTTACTGTTGCTCTTGTGGAGAGACCGTATAAAGACACACACTGGCGTGAACCACAGGCTCCATGTTCCTGAGCTGAGTAATGCCCAGGATAACAATTCCTCTGCATCAATCTCAGACAAGGTAGGATTCCCCAAGGCAGAACTTAGCACACGTCCAGCAATTTGGACATTTTCCCCAAGAAAGCAATTTTATAAAATTTTGAAAATAGAGTGTCTAAACTTTTCCATTGTCCTTTGCATATTGAAGCCTATCAGAATCCCAATAATAAATATGTTTGTCTTCTTGGAGGCACTAAGCATGATCCAAGACAATGAATGGTATCTGAACGACACTTTCTTTATGCTAGTGATGAGAGGACAAAAGGTTTTTTTTGAATGGGTGAACTCTGCTCTTTCCTTTTCCCAATAACTTTGCCACCCTCATTCCACAAACCCACAGATTAATGTGGGTACATCGCCTTATTCGTGTTTTACTCCCTTTCAGGGTATTGTTCTTCCCTACATGATAGTGTGGATAATATTTCTATAGTTGTGGTAGTATTTCCTATTCCTATTTGCACAGCCATTGCTCTAGTGTTGATGGGAAGAGTAGAAAAACTGTGGTCAAAGCAAAAAGAGCAGAAGGATGGGAAGAGACCACAGTTGAGCTCTAAATTTTGTCTGTTCTTCGTTTCCATTGGAGAAGAAACTTCAAGGGAGACAAGCCTCACAGCCTTCCTAAAATGAGTAAAACTAGAATGTTAAACAGAAATTGGCTCCTTACTCTCTTTCCCTAGGGTCTAATCCAGAAACCGTCACAAGAAAATGTAACTGCAACAGACTACATCCCAGTGAGCCTGGGACGTAAATAGAGAGAGGCTTAATGTGGTCATTTCATGTGCAGTCCATCTATTGGATAAGAAAGGGTAAAAACAACAAAATGGACCTTAAATAGCTGAAATTCTTCTGTCTCCCCACAGAGTGTCACCCTTGCTCCGTGCATTTCTATAACTTGCTCAAGTCAAAATCTCCGGCTCACAGATTTTGTACATGATACTTCAAGAGAATTTATCTCAGATTCTTCATTGCTCAAGGGACCCACTTTGGTCTTCTTTGGAGACTTGGAACAAGGACCGAGTCTCCCTGGTCACTTCCATTCTCATTCCCCGGGCCTGGATTTAACCCTGACAGTTCTTGCCTGTTCTTTCATCTCCTCCTACCTTTCTCCTATATCATTTCCATAACATTTTTCCCCCAGAAAAATCAACATTTGGTCATGTGACTGTGAGTGATGGCCAGACTTGGAAACTTCTAACAAGAAGTGGGACTACAGGCCAAGTATGAGGAGCGTGTGAGTTCCTGTAATCCTGGTGATCAGAGAATGGGCCATAGTACAAACTTGCTGACTGGCTGACAGCCACACTTGGAACAGGCATGTATGGAAGTGCAGAAAATCCTGGGTCTCACCAACTCCAATTGGGAGTTCTGAGAAGTGGACACAAGTTAGTATATTCTTTGTGGACAGATATTCAAGAACCATAGTCTAGTTCTCCTGGACCCATCACCAATGGTACTCAGACCCAACTTCCTATGCCTCTTAGTACCACCATTCCAACTCTCCATCTCCTTGGTCATAAAATGGGCCCAGCTCCCAGGTCATAACAAAAAGATGATTAGCTTTACATGCTAGCATCCAGAATTTCATTTAACTACTGTCTCTCCTTCTGCACTTCCCATTCAACCTGCCAATCCCCATCCATAGAAAGATGGGAAAATAAGTTGCCTTTCTGTCCTCAAAGTCTCAGCATTCATTTTGAATGTGAACTTCACAGCAGCATGTGTGGAACAATGAATAATTTTTAGCTTAGTAAACAGCAAAAAATATAATATATATAATATATTTATATAATTATGTTTAAATACTTATAAAGAATTAATAACTAACTTCATTATTTAAGGGCAACTACACAAAAAGAAAAAAAGCCAGTTGAGAGCAGACAAGCTCTGAAACATGGCAATTCATTCAAAATGGGCATTAACAGAGTATCCCTGCCAATTTCTCCTCTAGTAGTTTGGTAATGGTTTACAAGTTGGGTGGGACTGAATAGTTGGCAGGGTGTAGAGTGGGGAGCAGGGTAAGAGTTGAAGAAACGATTTAATAGAATATAAATGAGGGAGGAGGGTCCTTATGTATCTATTGTATTTCCCCTTCCATGTTAATCAACTGCCACTTTAAAGAAACTTTTGCCTATGATTCTCTCCTACTTGGGCTATTCGATGAACTAGTTGGCACCTATCAATATCCTCTGGCATTTCTTATAAGATCCTTCATGCTCTTCCTCCTTCCTCCATTTCATGACTGTTCTTCATTCACCCTTTGTTTCCTCCTGGGTCAGCCTCTCTTTCTTACTGCCTCTGAGGCAGTGGAGGGAGGGGCTTGCTTGTTCCCACAGTTACTGATTTTCTTCTGCCTTGGGGTCCCGGCAGGTGCACTCATCCAGGTCACAGTCAGCAGCAAATGGAATGACCTAGGGGAATGAAAGGGAAGTTGAAATGTGATAGCTTCACACTTTTCAACCAGCTTTCACTTTCCTCACTTGGTCCCAGAGGAACTGTAGAATTATGTGCTAATATCACAAACTGGAAATTAACACACAGTTTTCCCACTCACACATCATGTCACCATGTAGCTTTGGCAAGGTAATTGTTCCTTGCTTCACTTTTCTCATATACAAACTGGGGAGGACAATAGAAACTACCCCAGAGGGTGTTTGTGTGATTTAAATAATATGAGTATAAAGCTCTTCTATATTGCCAAGCATTTATAACTACTATTCTATCAGTTCTAATATTACTACTCATATCTAAAAATCCTGCTCTTACTGTTACTGTCACTTTCCCTGTGAAGTAGGAAAGATGAATAGGTGGCATTAGCATTTTCTCTTTACAGGGAAGGGCAAGAGATGTGGGGTGACTTAATTCAAGGTAATGACACTACTATGTGGGAAGCCGAGACTAGCTACAGACGAGCTCTCCAACTCCAAATCCTCAGTGTTCTTGGAACAATAGGAACATCTTTGCCACCCTCATAAAGGATGAGTTTTTGCTCTTCTTGAGCCCAGGATATACTTTGGCTTGGTGGAATAATACATCTCCCCACCCATTGTTTGTGGCTGTATTGCCTTCCTTCTATGTAACTATCTCTTCCTTATGCCAGAGATAGTCTGGAAAAAGTTACTCTCTTCTGCTTGCACTGCTACAAACAGATAAATGCTACTTTTTGAGTGTCCATAACTAGCATCAGAGAAAATTGGGCATTTGGGAAATGTGATATAAAAGTGGCAATGATTTTTCCCTTTAGGGCATTAACAATCTAATGAGATAAAAATAAATAGGCATATCACATACAATACTAGTCCAAGCACACTAAAGAGATGGGCTTAGTGTTTGGGCAAGTGGGTAGGAGAATGGGTGGGGTTGTGTGGGGAGATTTTCCAGCATATTTGCACATTACTTTAAAATGTGATTTAGGAGTCATCAGACGGGCGAAGTGCCTTTTCGATCCTAATTCCTGTGTATGCTGGCCACAGGCACTGAAATTTATTACAGACAATTACTAGATTTTCAGAGTGTGAGATGGGGAGAGAACTGCTTTATTTTTTCCTAAGTTATCTTGTCTTCCTGTACAGAGATAGCTGGCCTGATTTCTGACCTTCGGTCCAAGCTCTTGATCTGTTTCTTAGTTTAGTATTTATTGGTTTTTATTGCAAAAGAGAGCCAAATTAAATAGTGATATGATGAGCCCCTGAGCACTCTGCATTAAATAAGTTGATTCACATAAGTGGCGAGAACAGTGCCTGCCACATATTGAGTGAGGATTAAACATTAGCGAGGAAGAGATGTAGTATTCAAGTCTGCATGTAGGTTATCATGGTAGGTGTGGTTTTATCGTGGAGACACATACAAGGAAGGAAATAACACCTCTTGCTTATTTCAGATTTATCATATTGACCCAACTAGCTTCAAATACCTTTGGAGCACTTAGATTTTTATCCATATTATTACAAAATTTCAGCTTATTCTATTTTATAAGGCTTAGCTTGAGCCTATCTGCTAATTTAACAGAGCCAAGAATGACAGGGATAAAGGGCATTAAGAAAGGATTATTGCTCAGGATACAATCCAGAGAGTGCTCAGGTGATTGGTGGCAGCCATTTAACATGTGTCTGCGAGATGCTTGTAATACACTACATAAAATTCTTAATGTAATTATGAAGACGGATAGTAACTGAACAGCACTTTGTTGGTAATCCCACCTCACCCAGGGGTAAAGACGATTACTTTCCCTGCCTACAGAGACATTTCTTGGCCAATGATAAGCAGGTATGAGTCTTTCCGTAGCAAAAACCATGGCTTTTCTGAAAGAATCACTGAACCGACAAAGAACTAGGGTTGTCTAAGAACCTATGCTACCCTTAAACCTGTCACTTTAGAAGCTCCAATGTTTGTCCATTATAGTTCCCTCCTAATTGTTGAATACAAACCCATTATTACACACCATGAAGGAGAGCTAGCTGAAGACCCTGCCTTTATTACTGAAGCCACTGCCTCCCCCATCTCCAGGTTCTCTCACTCACCTTCTTGGAGGAGAGTGTGGAAGAGCAGCAGTCTCCCCCGTCATAGTGGCAGTAGGCTCGGTTGTTGATAGTGTCACACCAACCATCTGCTTGGAAGGGCTGTAGGGAGGTTAGAAGGCAACATCTCAGTACAGTCTTATTATGTCTTGTTTAACTCTGCCACTCCTCCCATCCCAGCATAATCCATAAAACTCCAGAGATATTACAGAAAAGCACCAAAGGTGCAGGATACAGATTGAACTAACATTTGCAAGAAGTTGAAAAAATCTCAAGTCCACTAGGTCCAAGTAATTGTCACATTTCACTGGCAGCACTGCTCCTGGCCTGTTCTAAGGTCTGAGATAGGTCATTTAAACTCTTTGATCAACTTTTCTGCCTTCTTGTAATAAGAGGTCTTTATATTATGTAGGTTACAAAACAGTTCCACATATTTTTAACTCTGTTGAGCATGGGAGAAAGCCTGTGCAGTAGTGCAGTTGGCGCTAAAAGTCCTGGTTTTTAATGAGGAAATGAGGATGCATAGAGACGATAAGAATTGCCCAGGTCACATAGCAAGTGTCAGATAGAGCTTAGTATTAGATGTCATGTATCTTGACTTTGTAGTGCTTCTCACATATTAACCTCCACCCCTCTCCTGGTGCACTGAAGACTGATACTTAGAGACCTGAGTAGTCCTTGGGTGCTACAAAGACTCAAATGGTATCTGTCTAGCCCGCAGTGGTGCTCGGGTTGAGGACACCAGTGCTGTAACACAAATATTCCCACAGGTACAGCCAACTCATGCACAGAAACTAGACACAGGGTTAGAGCAGAGAAAGCTGTTCTGTTTCCATCCACTACTGTTACTGCAGTAAGTCAGCACGAACTAAAGTGGGAAAGGGGTCCAGGCCAAACCAGAGTTAATGGAGTGTTTCACCCCAAAAGAGAATGTACAATAAGAACAGCAACAAGTTGTTAAAAAATAGCTCAGCAGCCCAGTGCATTATTTCTCCAGAAAACTACCTCTGGAGGGAAACGCTGTCCTGCTGTATCCTGGAGGGTACATCAGCCAGCCCACCTAATCAATAAATGGGCTGCTCCCCATCCTGAGCGATGCTCAGCCATAAAGTCCTAAGAAACATCTTGTGGTCAAACTCTTTGGGCCACAGAACTCTTGAGTTCACTCAACTCAAAAATGGCCATTAAATAACTCTCAGCAATTGAGTTACATCAGAACAAGTTTATCCAAGTTATTACTTCAATGTTTTGATTTATTCTATGGGATCCTGAGGTCATTTGAACATCATTCCAGATGTATACCAGTTTGCCAACTGCTGAGAAGCTGCTACTTGTGGGGTGGAACTCAACAGCTGCTGCACAGCTGCATAGCAATGTCAGTTGTGAGCAGGAAGTGAAAATTAATTCTGTTTTCAACACAGGCCTCACTGGGATAAAAGACGAAGATTCTGTGATGAGCATTTGTCCTTAATCCTGTAACCAGTTATTCTGGCTCTAGAGAACTTGGAATTACTATAGAATCAAGACTCAGGTCCTGAACTGCAGCCAAATAATCGAAGTCAAAGATAACTAGTGTATCCTTAACACCTATAGATGCTCTTGGGTTCTCGCAGGATGACTGGATACAACTGTGAAGTTTCCCCAGAGTTTTATTTTTCTTTTTTCAAGTGTTTGGAGTGTATCTTATTCATCTAACGCTACATCTGTTACTTTCCCTCCAACCCTGACTGACTCATTGGCAAAACCTAATAAGTTTCTTCTTTTTTTCCCATGTAATTGTCTATCAAAATCTAAGAAGCACCCAAAATACTTTTCTTACATGTATAAGTCTGGTATTCAGAATGGAAATTAAAGGTATATCTAAAGATATCTTTCTTTTCATAAGAACAATCTAAGTATTTGAATGGGTTAGTAAAGGATCCCAGGGAATTTTTCTTTCTAAAGTCTTCACCAAGGGTCACTTCTAATCTCAAAAACGTTAGAGAATGTATGTTGAAAAGAGCAGTAATGACCTAAGTGACCTTCTCCAGGCCGCACTGGACTTCCTTTGCTATAGCCTGGGAATTACTTCTAAAAGCTCCTTCTCTTCTGCTCTTAAAGAGTCATCTGGAAAGAGCATGAAGTTTATAGAAAAGAGCAGAAATACAGAAAAAAGGCTGGAAAGATCCAAGTGTTTAATTTACTATATACCTATTAGAATTAATTGCTCCTCCCCCAACCTGCCAAAAACAACTACTCCACCCTCAACAAACAGAGTCTCCTATGGCAACATGTGCCTGGGAAGCTTGACAGTTTGAGTCCAAGGTTACAATGAAAAAAATAGGAAAGGAAAAATGACTAATTGATCCCAAATTTAAAAATATCTGAAGATTGAATATAGACTAGAAAATTTTAATTTCAATAATTGAAAGATGTCAGTCTTAGGATATCACTCTAACCCACAGGCATCTTTTCCAAGAAAAGGTACTGGGCTTGGTTTCTCTGCACAATGTGTACATAGGTGAACTTCACCGCCCGTATGTATACCTTGCTTATCCTGTAACATCAGAAAATAAAGCGTTTCACATAAGTGCACTTTTCAAATATCTGAAGCTTATCCTGGTAAGGGTCACTTTTTAATTTTTATTTTAACCATCTTGGTAAGAGAAAAATATCTTTATAAAACACCCATCTTTTTGCCTTTTAACAACATATAGAACCCAAAGTCATTAACATAACTCTATATTAATTTCACTGTATAGAAAAACTCTCCCCTTTGCTAAATGTGCCTCCTTTAAAACACACACACACACACACACACACACACATCCCTCAGAGATGATTTATCTTTGAGTCAGAAAGGCAAGCCCTATTATACCTATAGTGAATACTTAAATCTGAGAGAGCACTTGGACTACTCCTCTTATGATGTATGAGCCTAACGATATCGATTTTCATTGCTATAGGAAGCCTTTTCTTGCCATGGCTTTTCTAACTGTGTTCCAGGCAGATGAAATGGACAAATAATGACTGTGTGCAAGCAGTGGAATACGAAAAGGAAAGGCTGTCAGTCTGCCCTACGAATACCGCTTCAGAAACTTCTCAAAAGCAAACGTAATTTCTTCTGCATGTTATAAAACCTGGCGAAGTTTCCCATTTTGAGGCTGCTGTGTGGAGTTAGCCATAGAGATAGTGCGGCCCTGTCTGCTGTCTATGGGTATATACAGTCATCCATTCAATCATTCCATATTCTTTATTCCACACCTATATGTGCCAGGCATTGTTATGGGGTCACAGAGATAAAAGAAACATAGTTCCAGCCCTTGGGGGGACCCACCATAGAAATTTTTTTTTTTAACTCATGTGATAGCTCAGTGTAGCATCAGGATGTGAACAGGAGTTAAATACCTAATCCAGATTTAGGGGGTGAGGGAAATCTGCTTTCAGGAGCTGGCTCCACAACATCTAGGCCCTATGGAGAAGAGCTTAGGACTGGATGATTCTGAGGAATCTGAAAGATCCGTCTAAGAAGAAGAAGAAATAGAGGGGTGAGTGGTCTCAGGCTGCCTATTACAGAGCCCAGGCTCTGGAACAGTTCCACAAACATTGACTGACTGGCTGGTAAGATCTCTCTTTCTTGAACCGGATTAAGAACATCGTTCTTCCACAGCTTGCAACAGAACTCAAGACCACGTTGATGTTTTAGAAAGGTTAGTTTGGACTTTAGAACTTCTGCTTTACTAACCTACAGGTTGGAATCTTACCAAAAGGGACTGTATCTCTAAAGGCAAGGCATGGGACTGAATCCTATTTTATTATCTTGATGAATGTTTTAGACCAAGAGAGGATGCTAATCAAATTTTTGCTTGAGGCCAAGCACTATTTTCTCTCTTCCACATCATTTTCAAAAAAAAATCTTCTCGTTATGTGAATGACAAATCAGAGCCACTTCAATTTCTTCATATTAATTCGGTCCTATCAGGCTCCAAAGAAGCTCCTTTCCAAAGCAGGCATGGTGCAGTGCCTGATGGAGTTCTTGCAGCAAATAGAAGTTCTATGTAAATGTACACAAATCTGTACACTAATTTTCTTTTTCTCTGGCTCTTCAATGAACGGTGACTTCTGGCCTGATCTTCAATCTCCTTTGCATCCCATGATTTACCTTGTTGTGCCTACATATCCTGGGCTTCATATGCAAATAATGCAAAGAACATTAAGACTAGAGCCCTAGTACAAGCTCTCTCTTAGAATCTCGGGGGCAGAACCTGGGGGGGCCTGTAGGGCTCCTCAGGGACTCCTGATAATGAGACCAATAGTTGCTTATCAAAAAGATGAAAGACTGCCAGGCACGGTGACTCACACCTGTAATCCCAGCACTTTGGGAGGCCGAGGCGGGTGGACCACCTGAAGTCAGGAATTCGAGACCAGCCTGACAAACATGGAGAAATTCCTCTCTACTAAAAACACAAAACTAGCTGGGCGTGGTGGTGCCTGCCTGTAATCCCAGTTACTTGGGAGGCTGAGGCAGGAGAATTGCTTGAACCTGGGAGGCAGAGGTTGCAGTGAGTCCAGATTGTGTCATTGCACTCCAGTCTAGGTGACAAGAGTGAAACTCTGGCTCAAAAACAACAACAGCAACAACAACGACAACAATGAAAGGCGAGTGCTTGTGAGAATGTGGAGGAAAGGGAACCCTTTCACACTGTTGTTGGGAATGTAAACTATGTGATCCAGCAATCCCACAACTGGGTATATATCCAAAGGAAATCAAATCAGTATGTTGAAGTTATTTTTTTGAAGGACGATAGATATATGAAATTCTAAGGCTAGATAACACCTTGAAGATTATTTAGTAGACAAAATTTATTTTACAAATTATGAAATGAAGTCTAAAAATGGTGAACTGTCTTGTTTTCAAGGATAGTTAGTAGCAATCCTGGGAACAGATTCCAAATCTCTAGATATTAGGTCTTCTGTTCTTTCTACTATGCCATACCACCACTATTTGATGGTTTCGTTAGTCTTTTAATTTATTGGGAAAGAAGGGTAATTTAAATTCTTTCGGCACCTTTACAAAAGGGGCGTGGTACAGGTATATTAAGTGAACCTAGCAATCTAACACAGAGACAAAGAAATGGTCATGCAGAATCTCAATTCCTCTGGACCCCCACAACTTCACTTCCTCTTTTTTTTGAGACGAAGTTTGCCTTTTGTTGCCCAGGCTGGAGTGCAGTGGCGCGATCTCGGCTCACTGCAACCTCTGCCTCCTGGGTTCAAGCGATTCTCCTGCCTCAGCCTCCCGAGCAGCTGGGATTACAGGATCGAGCCACCACATCTGGCTAATTTTGTGTATTTCTAGTAGAGACGGGGTTTCACCATGTTGGCCTCGAACTCCTGACCTCAGGTGATCCACCCGCCTCAGCCTCCCAAAGTGCTGAGATTGCAGGTGTGAGCCACCACACCCAGCCCACAACTTCACTTCTATTTTTCTCAGCTGTGGGTCAAGGTTTATCCCAAATAGGCTGCCTGGCACTGTTGCTCCTTCTGAGACTTGGGGCTTGGTATATTCCCCTAGAGGCTGACATCCCCAGGAGAAAGCAACACTATGCTCCAATCACATCAACAGATGCCTGCAGCCCAGAAACACCTATTTCCAAGACTCAGGATGCTAAAGCCAAACGTTTTGCTGCTCATTGCTGTCAGGTGCGGAAAAAAGGAAATGGTGCTGTTCCACTCGTCCTCTGTTCATTCCTTGGGATGGAGGGTTCCAATGATGTCACATTTGTGGGTCTGCAAGTCTTCTTGGAAAATGTAAAATTCAAATAGACATATATCAAGATGGATTATGCAGGAATACTTTCTTAGGAACAATCTTCTCTGGAAAATTTCATCTGGCTTCCAGGACTCAGAGGGCTGTCCCTTCTCTGAGTTATGGTATATTTTATCCACATATTTATTATAGAGCTTAACCTCTGGAATGTATTTTCAAAGGCTTGGGATCTAATCAGCTTTGTAGTCCCAGCTACTAGTTTAGTGACTGATGTAGGTTGTTAACAAATAAATAAATATGATTGTCCTATTTTGAAGTGGGAGGCAAACTACTTTTCCTTAGCATACTTTATGACCAGATCCTTCCTTTTCATTATTCCCGTACTGCTAGAAAATTTGCTAGGTATGTTACTTTATAAGAATCACATAACTTAGACACAGGTCCAGATTTTCTGGGCATCTAGTCCATTTCTTACTATAAATGCATATACTGTAGACACTGGAGTTGAGATAAATCACATATATATACCCATACACATATATATACATATATATGCAGGTCATGTGTATGTATATAATATATATGTAGATCATCTTCTAGGTGAAGAACATGGTACACATCCATCCATTTGGAGGCATATCATACTTACATTTCAGCCAGGAAGGAGGACAAGGCAGTAGAATATACTATGTAAAAATTACCCCTCTATAAACCATCTAAAATGTTAGATAAAACATAATAATATTCTCTCAGTTTCACATCTGGCATCATAAGAAGAAAAAGAACATTTCCCAAAGGCCAAAAATGAAGAAACTGTAAACCAGAGCAGAAAGAAAGCAGTAAACCATGGCTGTCCTAGGAATGTTTGCAAATATCTGTGATCAAGTGGTTGGGTTTTAATAGGTGATCTGGAATAAGGGCCTAGGTCTTGGCCCTTTGTAAGGTAGGGAGTTTTTATGTGACCCTGTTAGTACTTTAATAAAAAGACAGTGTTTATGAGGACTGATATGGAATGACACAATCACATTATGATGCTCCACAGGTAGCTCGGCTCACTTGGGAGCCAAGAGATTTGCTCCTGCCTACTAGCTCTGAAGTCTACACGATTCAAATCCAGGCCTGGCTAAGTCACTAACAGTAAGACCTCAAGGATCTTCTGTGTTTTCAGCCAACAGTTGAAGTTGTACGGAGTATCTCCTGGAAGGGCAAGGGTGGAATCTACAAACAAGAGATGAGAAGATGTAATTGAAAGGAAGGCAATGAAGATACACATCCTGCTGGATGATGAGAGGGATGCCGACTGCACGTCTACTTGTGTGGCCTCTCATGCATCACTGGCCCATGTGTGGTAGGACATCTTCTGTGTAGGACCTCAAACCACTGCCTGTGCAACCCACTAGACCCTCTAAAAAGGCAACTATGTACCTCAGCAGGGGCTGAAAGAGAAGCCTGATTATAATCAGCTTATCTACATTTGACACCAAGATCAAAGCAAAGTCTTAGAAATAATCAAATAGGACAAAAAGCAATCTCCTCTGAGAGAAGTTAGATGAAAAAAGAAAAGCAAGCAAATGTAAGATAAAAAAGACACTTTCACCTGTATTGACTTCACTTACTCCAAGGTACCCAGGGTGTCATAGTTCCTGCCCCAGAAACGATCAAGGCTATAGAGTATGGCAATTAAAAGCACAGGATATGGCCAGATTCAGTGGCTCATGCCTGTAATCCCAGCACTTTGGGAGGCTGAGGTGGGTGGATCACCTGAGGCCAGGAGTTTGAGACCAGCCTGGCCAACATGGCGAAACTCTGTCTCTAGGTGCGGTGGCACATGCCTGTAATCCCATCTACTTGGGAGGCTGAGGCAGGAGAATCGCTTGAGCCTGGGAAGAGGAGATTGCAGTGAGCCAAGATCACACCACTGCACTCCTCCTGGGCGAGAGTGAGACTCTGTCTCAAAAAAAAAAAAAAAAAAAAAAAAAGAAAGAAAGAAAAGAAAAGAAAAGAAAAGAAAAAGCACAGCATATGGTTTTACATAAACCTATGCTCAGATCCCAGCTCTGCTCCTTACCAACAATTAGAATCTGAAAAAATTTCTTAACAACGAGCAGCAGTGTTCTTGTTAGTGAATGAGAAAAATAGCACCTACCTCACAGAATTGCTGCAAGAAATAAACGAGCAAATGGAGGTGAAACACATAACACAATGCCTGACCCATAGAAAGCATTCAATAATTCATAATTTTGTGAAAGCAGCAAGAAAACTACCATTGCTTTTACCATTGCAGGTTGGTGCCTGAATTGTCTCCCTAGAGACTCTAGTCAGAAAACTTCAAGATTCTGCCACCAACACCTTAGAGTCAAAACCAGTCATGCTTCATTCCTGAGAGCCTCCTGCCCCATTCACTTTTACCACCAATGCATCTACCTGAGTCATGAAACAGACAGTCAGGTGACAAGGGAAATAGTTTTGAAACTTATAAAAACAGAAAAGGAATGGCCTGATTGGCTCCTGGAAACTAGGGCTCTCTTCAAAAACCACAGTGGTGACTTGGGTGTCTTAGTCTCTGAAAAAAATCCCAAACCATCACACAGACATTTCTTCTCTGATATGTGCTGAAGGAAAACAGGAAGGTGAGGAGACTCTCTGGGACTTACTTTTCAGCCAAAACTAACCTCACGGCCCCTTTCAAATAGTTGCAAATAAAGACAAAGTCACACAAACTCTCTAACTCAGTGCAAGCACACACTGACCTGCTTCCCCATGTAGTCTCTCCTCTGGGAGAGACACAGTTCTATATGAGTGGTCTTGCTCACCTCAAGGCCAGGAGGGGGGCAGTGCTGGTGGATGGAGTTATAGTCCCAAAGGGTGAAGATGGGCAAGACAGTGTTCACATGACATTCGTGCACATTTGTGCAAGAAAAACACCAGCTCGAAGTTGAAGCCCGGCTCCTTAAGGACAGAACATCCCTGCATAGGGCCCTACTGAAAACAACAGCACTTCTGCAAGAAGTGGCCCTTCTGTTGAGAGCTGCAGCCTGAGCCTTTCCTGATGGGAATGTGTCTTTGCCCTCCTCTGACGCAGAGGCCTTGCTGATGGTAAGGCGTTGGGTACCCTTTGCCCTATCTCTTCCCTCACCTGTTACCAAACTATATAAGACACACTTTGAAGGCTGTGAAGGCACCCAGTGCTCCACTCCCCTGACCACCTTTATTCCTTCTGCACTGGATCACTCCTCGACCCTTCCACACCAAACCCAACTCCATGTCCTAAAACAAACAAACAAAGAAACAAAAAACTTTTGTGTGCTCCTCCATCAGTGTTTGCTATCCTCCATGTGACCCCTTTTTCTCCAGTGAAGCTGATCCTGTACAATTCATTAGTCAAGATTTTATTCCAGTGATTCCCAGTCCTTCGCTTTGCTGTCAAAGTCTGTTTTTATGGCACTGTCACCCCTCTTCCTCCTCTAAGCACACAGCAATGCTTCTTAAAACGCTGCAGGAACAGCAGCAGTCCATCAGGTGGACTCATCGTGGGCTCCTACAAGAATTAATAATGACATACCATCAGACTTCACTGGTGTCTTCATTGCAGGGCTGATAGGCCCATGAGTTCTGATAATTTCCTTTTTCTTGCTTTCATGGTGGGAGTGATGGCCTGCAAGGTCTTCAGATACAGTCTTACTGCATGACATTTGGCTCTCTTCTTTAAACAATCAATGGATTAACAATCGTTTGTTTAGGGAATATCCTGCTTCCTTTTCAGCTAATTGGAGCCAACCAACTGTGTTTCAAGGTCAGGCATAGAAACATTGAACACAAGAGGCCGCAACTCTGCAAGGACCATGGGGGCAGGAACACTTCCATTTTCGTCTCTTTTCTGTTCCCTCTTCCTCCATCAGCAATAAACCCTGTGCATCAGCACAGTATCCAGTACATTACAATAGGTGCTTAATGAATATCTGATGGATTAAACTAGTGAATTCTCTCCAGAATTAACTCTATAAAACTAAAAACTCAGAACAGTTCTTGTTTTTCACTCCTCTTACCTTTCCTCCAGGATAAGGTAAACATTCCCCCTGTCATCTATTTGTTTGTCTGTTTTTTTAAAAAAATTTATTTTTTAAGAGATGGTGTCTGGCTATGTTGTCCAGGCTGGTCCCAAACCCTTGGGCTCAAGCAATCCTCCTGTCTCAGTCTCCCAAGTAGCTGGGACTACAGGTATAAACCACTATGCCCAATTATTTCCCCTATCTTGTCCCCTTGCCTCCCAGGTATTTGTTTTCACTATCAATTACTCACCCCAAAATATCACATGAAAATAGCTTGGAATGGCCTTCCAGTCAGAGGCTCATTCACAGTAGACTCTTCCAGATATCAGACTTAAGGCTACAGATGAATGAAATTGAGAGCAGAATTTCAGGCCACTGCAGGCACCCTGCCCAGTAAGGTGGGACCTTCCAGTGCTTTTCTCTGGTCACCTCTCTAGGTGGCCACTCACTGTGCCCCCCTTCTCTGGGCCCTTGGCCAGCTGTTGCACAAGGGCTACACCCCACATAATTGAAACATGAGGTGGTACATGCTCTGTCTGGATGGAGCTCATATAGCTGTGGGAGATGAAAGGATGAGGAGACAGGTACAAGTCAGGGATAGATAACCTGCAGCTGGGGGAAGAAAGGAAAAGCATGTGACCCTGCAAGAAGGCCTGGGACAGTCTCTTAGGTCCTGTTTGGACTTCCCTCCGTCTCTGTCTCCTGGTTCCTCGGCCAGCCTTCAGTTCATGGGAGGCTGAGGCAGGCCTGAGCTGGTGACCAGAATATTCCACCACAGCCCCAGCATGCGTGCTCACCCCTGCCTGTCCACCACATGCAGGCACATGCCAGGCAGCCCAGCATTTCTTGGCTCCCCGAGCCCGCCTGTGGAAGGTGACTGGGAATGCAGACTGTGGGAGGAAATGACCATATGCCCTGTTTGGATTAAATATTTTTCTTGGCCCTCCTGCTGTTTGCTGAGCATCTTTTTTTTTTTTTTCTTTCCCATTCTCTCTCATTCTCTCCCTCCTTCCTCCTTCCATCCTTCCCTCTCTTTCTCAGCAATCAAGTACACTGAGAGGAATTTTGAGGAGAAAGCAGAGACTGCTAGGGTGAGAATTGTTTAAAGAAAGCACAGTAGTTGACAAGCCTTTTCCCATTCTGATACCACATCCAGCTCTTTACAAAGATGAAAGCGTTTCACTTTGGGGTAAACTAGCTTTAATCTACATTTCTTTGAGTTTTTGTTAGTGTTCTTCCTTCCTTCCCTCCCTCCCTCCCTCCCTCCCTCCCT
This sequence comes from Papio anubis, assembly GCF_008728515.1. Classification (NCBI taxonomy): domain Eukaryota; kingdom Metazoa; phylum Chordata; class Mammalia; order Primates; family Cercopithecidae; genus Papio; species Papio anubis. The sequence continues at coordinate 185,113,934 of NC_044976.1, forward strand.
CCCTCCCTTCCTTCCTTCCTTCTTTCCTTCCTTCCTTCTCTCTCTCTCTCTTTCTCTCTTTCTTTCTTCTTTTTTTGACAGAGTCTTGCACTGTTGCCCAGGCTGGAGTGCAGTGGTGCAATCTCAGCTCACTGCAACCTCCATCTCCTGGGTTCAAAAGATTCTCCTGCCTCAGCCTGCCAAGTAGCTAGGACTGCAGGTGCCCACCATCATGCCCAGCTAATTTTTTGTATTTTTAGTAGAGACGGGCTTTCACCATGTTGGCCAGGCTAGTCTCGAACTCCTGACCTCGTGATTCACCTGCCTTGGCTTCCCAAAGTGCTGGGATTACAGGCATGAGCCACCACGCCCAGCCTTTTGTTAGTGTTCATAGCACCTGTTTTCTCTCTTTTATTCTCTTTCATATCTATGCAATGCTTGTGCATATGTATGTGTATGCAACTGTATATATATATTTGTACGTATATATTTGTATGTACTTATATACACATACACATAGATGTGGTAAATACATATGATACATATATATGCTTCTCTCTTTCTCATGTATTATATTATGTGTATAATTAATAATATATAATCTATATTATAGATCTGTAACATAAAGTATATTTTTACGTTATACACACATATAGATGGACACAATTTATCTGAAATCTTCAGGTGTAAGGAGCAAACCTAAAGGTAAAACTGTCTTTACAAACTACAAACCATTATATAGAAGCAAAATGCTATTTTTATTTTATATAGGTGTGTGGTATATACTACAAGGTTTGTACATATGATTTTATGAACCCTTGGAATAACTCTGTTATTGGACCCATTATCATGACCATTTTACAGGTGAAAAAAATAAAAACTGGCGCTGTTAAGGAATATGTCTGATCATAATGTGCCTGATCATGATGATAAGGAATGTGTCCGAGGATAGAGCCACTGTCCGGTGTTCAGGCCTGTACCCTGACCATCCTGATATGCTCATGCTGCCTCCAGCATTGCTATCATGTATTAACAATATGCCTCACTCTACTGCTCGGTACTGTACACCTGGTCTAACCTCTCACTGAAACTATGAGAATGAGGCAGCCATCTTCTGTCTAAGGAAAAGTCGGTGTCACAGATAGCCATGAGAAATGTATTATATAGTATTTTTTTAAGGAAAAATAGAAAACTCTTTTATAATTATCCAGAAAAAATCATTCACATTTTGCCAAAATTACTTTATACAGTAAATTAACATCTATTTTACTATAAGCCAGGCATAGGGTTAGTTGTTAGAATCCTGGCATAATTGATCAATACATATTTAGTGTGTCTGCTATGTACAAGGCACCACGGAAGTTTCCTGGGTGACAAAGTATTTGCCTCAAAGAAGTCATTGTGGCATGAAGTGCTGTGTAATACAGAATCTGAACTGCACCTAAAACCATAGGAAAGAAATCATAGGTAAATGAGGGTCAGTTCCCACAGTAATTAATGGTACCACTAATAAGAATGATAGCAGTGCAGAAAGAGGACCTGCCTGTAGCATTTTAGAAAAGCTTTATGGGGTATATGGGATTAAACCTAATCTTTGAAGAATGGATAGGATTTTGGCAGAGAAATGGGGAGAATAACCTCAGCAGGAAGGCCAAATATAAGCTGACATTTCAGATGGAGAAAGAAAATATGTATCTGCGTTTTTCTGCTTCAAATATTAATGATGCAAGTCTGGAACTAAGTAAAAATCTCCATCCAAAGGAATTTCGTCTGTATTCTGAAGACAATAGGGAAAAACTAAAGGTTTTTTTTTTTTTTTTTTTTTTTTTCAGAAGAAGAAATGATAAAAACTGTGTTTTGAAGGTTAGATCTGGGGATGATACAGGGAACGTTCAGAAGACAACCGCAGGGGCCAGGGCCAAGTAGGAGTTGAGTTCAAGCAATATGAATGAAGAAGAACAGAATTGGCTGGTCATAACATGGAATAGAAAAAGGCAGATAAGAGGGGTATTGTGAAGGAAAGTTGTCAGGACCACTTGAATGGCCATATGTGGGCAGAAGACCAGTGGAGATGAAAGCTTATCTACGACATTGACTATTCAAATTATGATACACTTTTCTAAAATAATTTGATCACTGAAAATCTATCTAGAAAGTATCCTTACCACAATCAAAGGTCTGAGTCATGGGACATAGATCTTGATCAGGCAGCAAGACCTGTCCCAGGGCATAGTGAGAAGCTTTACACATTTTCCTTTTTCCTATATATAAAAACACAGGTCTAGAGGGGCACCACACACTTTCTATCCTGTCCAGTTTCTGCCAGACTTTTTCTACAATTTAGACATAACCGTTTTATCATCCCCAGCAATATCCAGGACCAGTTGACCTGAAAAATGGCAAGAGGGAGGTGTCATATTTATTCTAGAATGTTTTCTTGCCAGTAGTCTTGTTTCTTTTAGCTTCAGTCTAATATTTAGTTCCCATGTCTTTGGACAGTTCAGTGTGTGTGGCTGATCATTGTGCTTCTGATCCTCAACCTGCTACACCATCCTGATTTATTCGCCCAGCTGTTCCTTTCTCCCCTAACTGGTTGGTCCATCCAGTCTCACTTTCACCCATATGGAACCTATTCTCTGTGTGAGTGTCTTGTTTACATTCCCTTTATCTCCAGGACGCTTGTCTGTGTATCTTATCCACTCATCACTGATTGACTGCATCTGTTTTACAACATGTTCTCTGCTTTCATTTTCTTGGTCTCTGATCCTTGCTAAGCAGAGTTTATTGGCATATCTCCTTTTCCATTTATTCTGGCTTAAATCTTGCAAGCCCAGAAAGGGTTCCTAACAGGTGGTCAGCACCCCATCTTCATCTCTCAGTTGTATTTTCTAAAAGTCATTTCTAATTTATACATCATTTATTTGTTCCTTTGCTTTTAATCTTCCTACTAGTCTAAGAACGTGGACTCTAGAATCACACTACTGAGGTTCATTTACTGAGGTTCATATTTGCTAGCTCAGGAGATTTGGGAAGTTAATTAAATTCTCAGCCCCTCAGTTTCCTCATCAGTAAGATAAGGATGGTAGCAGTGGTGATAATTCCTCATAGTGTGACCTGGAATGCTAAAAACACTAAATAATGTTATTAAATATACTGAACAATCCCCAGCTGTCTTTTTTGTTTGTTTCGTGAGCTAAATGTGCCTGGATACTCTTTGTATCAATGGTTCTCTGTCTGTGAGAGTGGAGCGCAGCCCTCCCAAAGTGGCTACCTAATGATATGACATTCTTCCTCTTTCTTAACGGTGTTCTCTAATCTCGGATCTTACCATTTACCTTGCCCATCTATGGGGATAGAATACATAACGTGGTTTCAAGGCAAACAAAATATACAATAATCAAAGTTATCTGCAGTACCTAATTATGTCTTAGATTCTATTGGTAGCTGACGTATAGCAGCAATGCTGTATCTAAGTTTGTCTTGAGTCTCCTAGTCTCTCCTTTCTTTTCTTATCATCCCCACCTTCATGCTGAACTCGTTGCACCTTCTAACGACCCTCATAACCAATGTCTCCATCCCTGCCACAGTATCTGCATATTTTCCTATTCCTCTGGAAAGCAGCTGACATACTAGAGGGTCAAGGACTAATATGTATCTGCAATTAAATAAAAGATAAAAGAATAAGGCAAGATATGAATTTAATTACAAAAACTTTGGTACTTTATGAACCACATTTGGAAGACAAGTACTCAGGGGAGAAATAAGACCATGCATAACACCCCTAAAATTACCTAGTAGAGGTAGGTACCTATAAAACACAATTGGAAATGCCAGCTCTGTGTATCAGGGCATTGTCTGCCTAGGTGAAGTAAGTATGAGCAAAACACATAAGTTATTTGGTAAATTTATCAATTTGACGATTTTAGTGATGGATCAATCCAAAGAATTCCCAGAGATCCTGTCAGGAAGAGGAGGTAAGAGGAGGAAAGGCAGGAAGCAAGCCTCTGAAGAAGCACTAAGAAGTGAACAGATCATTAGCTTCTGTTATTCAGTTACCAGTCAATTCTACACAGGGCTGGCCCTCAGACTGGGCCCACAGGACATGGAACCAGGTCAGAGGCAATCTGGCCAATGAGTAAGACGGGCAGCCTGCAGGCACTCCAGTCTTAGCTGTAATGTCATCAGGGTCACAAGCAGTTCCAAAGCCAGAGACCATTCCCAGATCCTAATAGCATTTCAGACATGCATCACCAAGTTTAATATTTTTCACATTAGAAAGACTTCGGTTGAATCTAATCTCATTTTTAATTAGTCCTCACATCGCCTGGTGAGGCAGATTAATATGATTATCCATATTCCACTGATGGGGAAAATGAGACAAAGGGTCGTGCCCCAAGGTCACTTGGGGAATGAGCAATAGAGGTGAAAATTAAACTTAAGTATTTTAAACTTCCAAACCGGCAGGCAAAGATGAGGACATTGGGGAGTCGATTTCATCTCTGTTTGTTCAAAGGCTTTCACATCTGGTTAATGCATATTCAATTTACTACTTGGTTTCTCTAATTAAAAAATAAATTAGAAATAAAATACTAATTCTAGCTCTGAACTGCAATATTCTATATTTAATGCATAAGAAATTTCCCAAGAAATATATTACAAGAACAGCCAAAGAAGAGAATAAAATGAGCATCACTTAGCCAAATGTGAATATTTATTAACTACTTTTAGGGTATTTACTATTAAATTTGATTGGGTGTGTGGCAGTATAAACACAGAAAAATTCAACATGGCCCCTGCCAACTAGAAACTGGTTAACCAGACATTCAAAATAGATACAGCAACAAAAACACATACAAATAGCACACACCTCCAACTATGCAGGCAGCAACCAGGTCTTTTTGTTCCCCACAGCAGATGTTCAAGCAATGTGTGCTGATAAACTGTTGACTGAGCTTATTTCAGAGCAAACTGAGACAGTTTAAGAGGCAAGCCCACAGTACTGTCATCCACCACTGCCACCTTTCCAATCCCGTTTACTTTATCTTTAACTCCTCTCTCATCATCACACCCAGCAAACAAATACTATCCTATTGCAGACATAATTTTGTATTCAGGCTCTTTTCTCCTCTCTGCACTTCTTCAGTTTGGTGAGGTGGCTGTTACATTAGTTCAGGTGAGAGATGGTAACACCCTGACCCCCATGGTTCAATTTTGCCACCGTGATTTCTTCTTAAATTATACATCCTACCTTTTTTTCTCTCTTACAGAGATACTTAATGCTCACAGATATCTCTGTGGTCCCTTAGGTTTTTCTGCCTCACTTATTATGGGCTTGAGGACATGTGACCATGTCTGGTGAATGGGAGGACCAACAGAAATGATGCATTACTTTTAGTCCAAGGGAGTCAGGAGTTACTGGCCTCACTTTGTATTTCCCCTCTGTCTTCATGGAGGCAACCATGGAGATCACATTTTGAAAGGGCAGAGTAATAAGATGGAAGAAATGAATAGCTGCTCTAAAGAGTTATACCAGACTTAATGTAAGTGAGAAATGTAATGGTAAATGACTGCAAATTTAGGGTTAATTTATGACCGCAGCCTACCCTGATTAATTAATATTCTTCTATTTATAAGCCTTGGATCAACACTGGCTACAGAATAAAGCCCAAATTGCTTAGATTGGCATACCAGAGATCTAATGATCTACCTTTTACTTACCTCTTTTAACCTTCGTCATTCCATACTTCCTCATCTCCCTCAAGATCAACTTCACTGAGCAGACTAATAATACTTTATGTTATATGTCATTGATATTTAGGGATTGTTTGTTATGTGACATTATTGCAGGAACACTTGACTAATACAGACAGTAGTATCAGAAGTAGGATGCTACCATAACAAACAAATGAAAAACCTAAAATATATGAGATTGGCTCTGGAATGGAGGAGCAGGAAGCAAAATAAATGTTTCAGGAGGCTGGAAAAATTATGTTATTCATTTATGTGGTAGCAAAGTATTTCATAAAATGTTTCCTATAGTTACTTGAGAGAGAAATTATATTGTTAATTGTTATTACTTGCAGGCCAAAAATTTAGTAATGCCCTACTGGCTTTGAATAAAGAGGTTTTGAAGAAGAATATTACTAGGATTAGTTGGTGGTTATTACCTTAATTTGATAAGGTGCTGCGAGAAGAGATGAGCACTGAAAAGGTTATTGCTTTGCCAGTAGAGTTGACCGGGAATATAAATTATTAGAAATTCTAAAACTTGTAGTACTGAAAAATAAAACCTTTTCTCACCTCTGACCAGTAAAAGATCAAGTTTAATAATAATCTGCATTGGAAAGGCCTTCTAAGACGGAAGTTAAGACAACGCTAGGCAAAAAAAACAAATTAAGCAGTGAACTATTACATCATTTGTTAGGACCTTCAATTGGATTAAATCAACACCTAGGAGATTCTTGCAGTTTACAAAAGGACTCTGAGGAAACAGACTAAGAACTTCATCCAAGAGAAGCCTCACAAGCTCAGAATACCTGTATTTACTGAGAGAGGCATTTCTTGAAAAAACTTGCGAGTATAGCTCTTGGCTTATGAATTTTACTGGAATTAAATATACACAAAAATCAATCAAGTTTGTGGGAGTTGAGGTGCCAAAATCACTATCAGCCTGGATTGAAGGAGACCTACTGTTAGAGACCTTTGGGCCCACTATATCCTACAAGGAGGAAGCAAGCTAAGAAAGCTACTCAGCTTCCAAAAGTGGATGTTCTTTACTGCTCTTAATACACGACCAAATAAGATAGTGGAAAATGAAGGACTCCTTAGAGATCAGAGCCAAGAGCCATGAAGAACTATCAACTAGGAAGTGACACCCAGGGAGTAACCAAAGGTTTCTAAACAAGAAGTGCTCCCTACTCTCCCAGTTGTGGTTTTACAACTTTTGCTCAAAGAATGACAGGTGGCCTTTATGCGCCTCTCATTCTTTCTCCTTGAAAGGGAATGTTTATTGTAGTTATTTATTTCTGCTCCACTTTGCATGTGGGGTGAGTGGGGGGCAGGGAGCTTGTGATTTTAGTATATAAGACTCCAGATTAAGAGAAGCTACATTGCAATCTGATTGATATCAATCATGAGATTCTAGATTTCAAACCTGATGCTAGGACTGGATAAGACTGTTGGAGTGTCTTGGCATAGGGTGGAGTGAATATGTTTAATGAATGCTTGTGACTGCAAAGGCTGACTAGTAGATAATATTCTTTGTCTATATTCTTTTTACTCACCCTTCCTTTGCCACGAGTCCGATGTCAGCAGAGCATAACTTCACTCCCTACTAACTTTGGACTCAGCCATGTGGTTTGCCTTGACTAGTGGAACATAAATATATGTGACACATGCTACACTTGACAAAAAGTTGGAAATGTATGAGCATGCCTTAACTCACCCTTTTGTGCCCATGCTGTCTACCATGAAAAGAACATGCCCTGTGTAGCTGCCGACGCTGAAACTCTAAAGCCTGGGTCCCTGAGGGAGAGACCACAAATCTGTGGTCTTGAACCCAGACCACAAACTAAGAGAGTCACTTTAGCCAACTTATAGATGCATGAGTGAGAAGTTGCTACTAAGATATTGATATTTGTGGATTATTTTGTTATGCAGCTTTGTTACAGAAAAACTTGATGACTGCTTCATGCCATTTCCTTTCACATCTTTGCCTTTCATGCCTATTTATTCTTCAAATCTACTTCAAATGATTACCCCTCTATGAAACTTTATCCATGGAAATGGGATAAGTTATTTGCTTTATTCCCTGTGCTCCCACATGCCCTTGTTCATATGATTCTATTATCGGCTTATACTCACTGGATAGTAATTTGATGTTTTTCTCTCTATTGTATACACTGCGTTGGGAATTACTGATTCATTTTTGTAATCTCAACACATAGTAGGTACTCAGAAAATATAATCTTCATTGAAGAAATAAATAAATGGACTGGAAGCAGTGACCATAATTTTGTAACCATGGTGTAAGTTGAGAAAGAGGTTATGACATTCCTGCAAATCCTAGCCATTGGGGGGAGCAGCAGACTTGTAGATTGAAAAATGGTATGATGCACATACAAAAAAGCTGGATTAATTTTTTTTTCATGTGTTGGAATTTGGAGCCTTTGTTTCTGTAGCTAAGCTTGGAGAGGTGGGAAGATGCTTCACATGCATGAAGTATTGTACATTCCTGGGTTAGAACATGTTTCCTTTGGGGGTTGTTGTGGTTTCTTTCTTTTTCTCTTTTCTTTTTTTTTATTTTTTTTTCCAGCTTTGGAAGCCTCTAATGTTTGCAATAACAATAACAACAACAAAAATATGAGGCTGGCCAAGTATGAATCAGGAGAGAATTTGCACATGCAGTGGGTGTAGGAGATGGGAAAAGAGGGTAGGAGGCAAAGGGAGGGGAGAAGAAAAGAAAAATGCTGTTGCCAGGAGTTTAGCAGAAGAAAACGCCATGCACGACATGTGGCTGGCACAGTGGGCAGCAACATCTGTTCTCAATGAGGATCCCCAGTGTACGCTGCCGTGTGCATGTGCATGTGTAAGGAAACACCCCAGCTGTGTGCTTCAGGAAGCCTGATCGTGGCTCCAGTCTCCCTATTCTGAAATGCTGCCTCAGTGGCGGCCTCTCACCATGGGTTAGATCTCCAGCCAACTTATTCTTGCAAAGTATGTTGCAGGCTAGAATGAGCTGTGGAAAACAAGCCCAAGAAAAGCCACAAGAGCCTCCTGACCCATTTGAATCTTTCTCCTGCCAAATTCTCATTACTGATCTTAAATAGAAAGAAAAACAATGTATAAGATTGAAAAGACTATGGAGAACCTACTGGAACCAAGAGGCTTACTTAGGATCACTGGACTTTGGAGACAAGGATGAGGCAAGTCCATGTTTTCAAAATAGGTGCATGGTTTTTTTTGTTTTGTTTTGTTTGTTTGTTTTGTTTTGTTTTTGGTTTGGTTAAGCATCCAAAGACTTATTTGCTGTTTTCTTGTCACTCTGTTCAATGAAATAGAGGCCAAATAAGGCAGAAGATTTGTATCCCCTATGGAGTGTGGGCATCCCCCCAAGAGGAGCTTCTGAAGGAAAGTTACCCCAAGTTGCTCAGCTGGAGCTGGGGGGTTACTTGGAAGCCCGAGATCCGGGCTGTTGTTAGTCTCCTTAATCAAGATCTGATATCCAGTTTGGGGGCCTGCACTTAGGTAGATTCAAAGAGATGCAAAAATTAGTTCTAGGCTTTAAGCTGGACTGCACTGAAAGGAGATAAGCAGAGGCTGTCTTTCTCTTTATCAGATCATGGTGCAGCTTTATGTATGCAACTCCTGGAAGGCATTCTGCTTCCTTGGTCAGGACTCCCAGTGGGCAGCACACAGGATGTATCACCTGGAGTATGGCCATGCCTCGGCTCAGCCTGGGCTTGCTTCAAAAGACTTCTCACACAGGGATGACAATGATGATAATCCCAGGTATGTGTAGCATTTTAGTGTCTACAAATGCTCTCACAAACGTTTTCTCATTTGAGAGCCAAAAGAACTGTATACGTCAAGCAACGGAGATACTTTTTCATAAGAGTTAAATGTTAAATGACTTTGATTGAGGTCACACGACCAAAGAGAATAAAGGCAAGAAGTGAAGCCAACTCTTTTTTCCCCAAAGCACAAATAGCCTTCAAATAGCTGAAGAGACCCTCAAAGACCAAACCTCCTCATCCCCAGAGTCCCAGCACAGAGTGATGCTAACTATAGACTTAATTTAACAACAACAAAACTGTCAATAGAAAAGACTTTTAAAGGACTCATGACATTCAGGATCTCTTGCCAGTTTTACTCTTCTCAAGTCAGCAAAATTGTCCTTTTTCCATCATGGTCAAGTGGCTTCTGAAGATCCCTGCCCTGCGGCTGACCCTCCCCCTGACATGTGGATGCCCTTAACTTCTTATCTCCATCATTCACTCAAAAACTATTGATCATCTGCCATGTGCCAGTCACTACGTCACTGTATTAAGGACTTGAGATATAACAGTGAATAAAATCAGCAAAACTTACTGCCCTGTGGAGCTTATATTCCAATGGGGAAAACAGACATTAAACACAACAAATGACTCTACAGCAAATTAGAAAGTGGTAATTCTACTAAATAATAGTGCCAGTATAAGGGAATCGGGAGTGGTGGGGAGATGGGCAGAGAAAAAGAGAGTGAAGATGGTTGCAATTTTCAATCACATGTTCAGAGAGGGGACATGTGGAGGGCTAGGTAAGCCATTGCAATGATTGTGGCTTTTATTCTGGGTGAAATGGGGAAATGCCACAGGGCTTCAGCTGAGAAGCATTATGATTTAACTTATATTTTTAACAGGACTGTCTGCCTGCTATGCTGGGAATAGGCTGTGAAGAGGCAGGGGAAGTAGTGAGACCAGTCAGGAGGCTCTTGCAATAAGCCATGTTGCAGGTGATGATGGCTCATACCAGGGGGCAGTGGGTCAGATGGTAAAATGTGGCTAGTGTGTGGATATATTTTAAAGGTAGAGCTAATAGAATTACCTGATGAATTAAATGTGGAACATGAGGGAAATGGAGAAATTGAGATGACATCAAGAATTTTGTCCTGAGCAACCGGATGGAAGACGTTGCCATTGACAGGAATGGGAAAGTCTACACGGAGAAACAAGAAACCGTTGCATATACAATACCTTGAATTCTTGAATTCCATCTGCTACTGTATATACTTTGTCTTTAGTTATTGTTACTCCCTTCTCACTTGACTGAGAGGCAGCAGTATCTGTAATCCCTTATATGCCCTCTTTATCTTTGGTCTTCATGCTCTCAATCAGATTATTACTCAAAGTCAATAAACATGTTCCAGTCTCTTCATCTCAAAAGTCTTTCCATGAACTATTTTCCACTCAAGTTACTGCCATCTCACTTCTTGTGCTGGCCAACTTTTGGCCAGCATTTAACACTCTTCAATATTTCTTTTTCCCTTAGGCCTCTCTTTTTAAATGGTTTTCCTAAGACCATACCTTCCTTTTCTTCCTTCCGCCTCTCTAGTCATTCTTCCTCTGTCCCCTTGACTGGCTTCACTTCCTCTGCTAACTTCCTGCCTCTATGTCTTTCCCCACCTATCTCCTCTCCCCATTCACACCCCTGCATGACCTCATCCATTTACCTGCCTTCAATTAGCATCCATACTTTCCTCATTTCTCAATATAAGTCCTCAACTGAGACTTTGTTTCTGAAATCCAGATTTTTATTTCCAATTCTATGGAACAAACTTGGTCTAAAGCCAAATCCATTATCTTCTCCTATAAGCCTGTATCTTTTCTTTTCTTTTCTCTTTCTTTTCTTTTCTTGTCTGTCCTTCCTCCCTACCTTTGTTCCTTCCTCCCTCCCTTCCTTCCTTCCTCCCTACCTTCGTTCCTTCCTCCCTCCCTTCCTTCCTTCCTCCCTTCCTTCCTTCCTTCCTTCCTTCCTTCCTTCCTTCCTTCCTTCCTTCTTTCCTTCCTCCCTTTCTTTTTTTTTAAACAGAGGTAAATGGCATTCAGCATCTACCCAAGCACCAGGGAGTTAGATTCAGAACCTCATTTCCCCCACTGGATGGAATTCTAGAATCCATTTTATATCTTAAAAGAAAAGCTTTCAATGATTACCTCTTCCTATCTGTACTATTTTGGTGCCAAGTCTGGGCTGTCACTATTTCTCTCTTGAAATACGGACACCATCTCCTAGCCATTCTGCTTATCACCCATCACTCTTCCACGGACTTCATTTCCAGCAATGTATCACATCTGATCTTATCATTTCCTAGTGATAAAATGTGTCAGGCTTCTCAATGCCTTCATAAAAAGTTTACATCCCAAGCATGGCAGCATTAAACACTCTTCCTAATCTGGCCCAAGACTCTCTGCAGACTCCAGGTTTCCACATGCTCCATCCTCTAGTGGTTCTCTAAATATCTTGTGTTTACAAACCCCTGTGCCCTGTGCTTATAGTATTTTCTCTGCCCATGGGGCTTTCCACTTTGTCCCCAACTAGTGGAATTATTATATTCTTCAAGGCCCCATGAGTGCTACTTTGTTATGAAATCTTCCCCAAATTTATGTTCCATGCCAACCTCTTGCCTGCTTCCCAAATACAACCACTTTCTTTTCTCTGATCCCCTAGCACTTAGAACATACCTCTCCCCAAGGCAGAGTGGGGATTCCTAGGAGATAGGGTCTGTGCTTTCTACCGATTACCTTTATATTCCTAGGGTCTAACATGATTCATTCACAATAAATATATAGTCCTTGAATAAGTGTTCCTCTATCTAAAATTTATACTTTCAAGAGTTAACCATCTTGAAGAGATCTTTACTTGACTTTAGGTGAAATAAGAATTTAGAAGACACGACAGAGAGAAAAAAACAGCAAAGTAAGAGGCATCATCTTTATCAGGTGCCTCTTTTTCTTCCATAAAGGCACAGATTCTGTTGAAGGAAGTAGTTCGTAGTAATAGCACATTGGTCACTAAGCATCTACTATCTCTCAGGCTTAGAGCTGGGAAAGTGTGAATACATGAATTTGTTTTTATATCTTTCCCTTCCAGAAGTTCCACTAAAATATTAGTATAAAAAAGGAACAAAAAAGGCATGAACTCATAAGAAAAAAGACAACAGGAGAGATGATGGTAGCTGATAAATAAGTCAACTTAGAAAACTGGAAAATGGATAGATGAGTAGTAGCTGACACAGCAGATGCAGGAAAGCAGAAAACTAAATACCTAGAATACCTAGAACCAACAGAAAGCTCAGGAGTTAGAGGCATCTGGTACCTTTAAAGGCAAAAGTGCAGGACTGTGTGTGTGTGTGTGTGTGCACGCGTGATGATGTCAGAAAGCTAAAACCTCATCTATTGTATTAGGGAAATCAGGAGAAAAAGTCCTAAATCAAAAAATTAAGATTAGCAGTAGAAGCATTATATATTATATAATTTATATATATATAATATGTATATATAAAAAATTATTTTCACTATGCATGCTATTTGCTGCAATTTACAGTATATATATATATACACACACACACACACATACATATATATATATATATATACTGTGAAATATATACACCATATACAAAAATTAACTGAAGATGGATTAAAGACTTAAATGTAAAACTCAAAAATATAAAACCCTAGAAGAAAATCTGGGCAATACCATTCAACATAGGCATGGGAAAATATTTAATGACTAAAACACCAAAAGCAATGGCAATAAAAGCCAAAATTGACAAATGGGATCTAATTAAACTAAAGAGCTTCTGCACAACAAAAGAAAGTATCATCAGAGTCAACCGACAACGTACAGAATTGGATAAAATTTTTGCAGTCTATCCATCTGACAAAGGTCTAGTATCCAGAGTCTACAAGGAACTTAAACAAATTTACAAGAGAAAAACAACCCCATTAAAAACTGGGCAAAGGACATAAGAGACACATCTCAAAAGAAGACATACATGCAGCCAAGAAACATAAGAAAGAAAGCTTAACATCACTGATCATTAGAGAAATGCAAATCAAAACCACAATGAGATACCATTTCATGCCAGTCAGAATGGCTATTATTAAAAAGTAAAGAAACAACAGATGCTGGTGAGGTTGAAGAGAAAAAGGAATGCTTTTATACTGTTGATGAGAGTGTAAATTAGTTTAGCCATTGTAGAAGACAGTGTGGCAATTCCTCAAAGACCTACAGGCAGAAATACCATTTGACCCAATAATCCCATTACTGGGTATATATCCAGAAAAATATAAGTCATTCTATTAGAAAGATACATGAAAGCATATGTTCATTGCAGAACTATTCACAATAGCAAAGACATAGAATCAACCAAAATGACTATCAATGATAGACTAGATAAGGAAAATGTGGTACATATGCACCATGGAATACTATGCAGCCATAAAAAGGAATGAGATCATGTCCTTTGCAGGGACATGGATGGAGTTGGAAGCTGTTATCCTCAGCAAACTAACGCAGGAACAAAAAATCAAGTCCACATGTTCTCATTTATAAGTGGGAGCTGAATGATGAGAACACATGAACAGAATGGGGGAACAACGCACACACTGGGACCTGTTGGGGCAGGAGTGGCTGGGGGAGGGGGAGCATCAGGAAGAATAGCTTATGGATACTGTGCTTAATACTTAGGTAATGGGTTGATCTGTGCAGCAAACCACTATGGCACATGTTTACCTATGTAACAAAACTGCACTTCCTGCACATACACCTTAAACTTAAAAGTTTAAGGAAAAAAAAATAAGGTGTAAGAAAATTAGTAAAATGCATTGCTAGCACTCCGTCCTTGTAATAAATAAGTATTTAATAAAATAATTTCACTTAAATGAACATCTATGCTAGTAGAATGAATTGGAAATGGTTCAAATTTTATAAACTTCCTGAAAGAGCTTCTCTATTGGATTATTTAATTAAGAAGTTATAACAATTACCATGATGTTAAATTGTAAAATAAGCAATGCCTTATAGGATTCACGAATAATCTCAATATTGTATTTGTGCCATTATTAGAATGCATTTAAAACACATCTTTGAAGCACAATTAGAAGTCTTAGTTGAGCAAAGTCCCTGTGAAAAGAGGAGAAGCTAGAGTTATCCATAGACATAATTTCGCATGCTGTCCATTCCTATAACTTCAGCGAAATCATCGAGAAGCAGTTGAAGGTCTGGCAGGTTAAAGAAAAGGTAGTAGCATTTCTGTGATGGCAATTCGTCAGGCGAGTAATATTTAAATTATCTGCAAGTCTGGGCTAAAAAAGGAAGGACAGTGAAAGAGAAAAAGAACCCTCCTAAAAAAAAAAAAGGAAACAAAAAAGCCCAGAATAAATCAGAAAAAGGGTGGAGTGGGAGGAAAAAGGGATAACAGATGTTATAAAGAAAATTAACAGAGTGAGAAAGTGGCCCACCCAGGAGGCCAAGAGGACAAAAGAAGCAAAAATGCAGCCTGTCAGAGAGCCCACCAGGAAGTCACAGGACGGCTCCAGAGGAGTTTTAGACAAGCATAAACTCACGAATGTTGTTAATCTAGATGAGGTTTTACAATTTGCACGGTTGGTTGTGCTTTTAATGTTTCACTTTTTTAAAAAGTTGGAGGTGGAAAGGTGGGGGCGTAGGGGTGCAATGGTTTTAGCTTTCAAATGAAAACTTAGTCCTAATTAACATTTGGAGTCTGATTTTCAGAGATTCCAGCTGGAGAATCTGAAGTTGAGCCCTGAACCAAATGGGACTCTAGACAAGCTTAAAGACATGCCGGGATTTTAGGCTGGTGCAGATATTGCACAAAACTGGCAGTGAAATTCACAAACAAATCTCAAGGGGATTAGAATTTGGCGGGTAGTGAGCCTGGAAGACAGTTCCAACTTAAGCAAATTTTCAATTTTTCTCTGGATTTTAATATGTCTAACACATTTTTAGATTTAGATTTGTAAGGACCTACACCATCCCTGCTAGAAGTCTAGTAGCTGTCCCTATTATTGGCTTCTAGGCCATTATTATCCCTATCCTAATTAGCACTTTTATAACCCCTTTTCACTAATAGATCCTAAAAAACCTGGCAAGAATTAAAAGAAAAATAAGCCCTGAAGATGTGCCTTTTGAGAAACAGGGGAGGAATGATTATTATATCCGATTTGTAAACAGCTGAAGTGTGGCAAAGAGAAGTTTAATTGTTGGCTATTATTTATATGACAACATCTAAATAAAAAAGAAACGAAGTTAAACAACAATCACACAGTGCACCAGTGATGATGTTGAAATAGAACATTGGTTTTTTTATGCCGATATCACAAATAAGATTCATTTTTATCTTTATAATAAGAATTCATAGAGACATACTCAAGTGAGATGCTTTTTGAAAGAGCAGAAGCAATTCCATCTGGTCACACATCTAAGTCCATTTTGGGCTGTGATTATGCTGTCAAGCCTTGATATTTATTAAGAGTAATCCGTGACTATCCACTGATGAAAAATATATTACTAAAGTGTAATAATAGCAGTCTTACAGACAGAAAAGACTGAGGAAGGAAGAGTTGAACAGGTTTCATTATGAAGCTCAGGGGAACAGAAAGGGAAGAGATTTGGGATCAGAGAAGCAACCTTAGTGTTGATGTATTCTTCAGGTCCCTCAAAACTGTTACTCTTCTGCTACTATTTTCCCCACACTCTAGACCAGCAAATCCTGCACCTGCAAGTACATCAGAGTCCTCTGAAAGGCCTGGTAAAACTGAATGCTGGACCTCTCCCCCAAAGTTTCTGATTCAGAAGTCCAGAGTGGGGTCTAAGATTCTGCATTTCTAGCAAGTGCCCAGGTGAGGCTGCTGCCACTGGTCCAGAACCACACTACTGCCCCAGATCAGGGGTCCCCAACCTGGTCTGCTGCCTGTTAGAACCATGCCACACAGCAGGAGGTGAGTGGTGGAGGAGCCAGTGTTACAGCCTGGATCTGCCTCCTGTAAAATTTGTGGTAGCATTAGATTCTCATAGGAGCACAAACCCTATGGTGGACTGTGCATGTGAGGGATCTAGGTTGCACGCTCCTTATGAGAATCTAAATAATGCCTGATGATCTGATGTGAAATAGTTTCATCCTGAAACTCCCCCAGCCCACAATGTCCATAGAAAAATTATCTTCCATGAAACTAGTCACTGGTTCCAAAAAAATGGGGAACCACTCCCCATTAAACCATTCCAATTCTTCACAGGTCCAGGTTAACTGCTGTCACTTGGAAGTCCTGAGCATCTGAGCTCTGTGGATGATGCAAAACTGCCTGCCTCACTTTTGTCTTGAAGTATGTAACCTTGGGAGAAAATCCCTTTCCTGTTTTCCTAAAGGTGGGCCTGAGCCCATTTCCACTGCCACAGAGTATGTGGGGAGTCTGCACTCGAGTCTCTTAGCCACATATTTCATTTCACTTTTTAGAACAAAGAGCTCTAGAATTTATGAATGTGCTGAAAGATTTACCACACTACAGGGGTGCTTCACAGGGTCAAATGGGAAGAACTGTAACACACACACACACACACACACACACACACACACACAATTTGCATCTCGTCCTAAAAATAAGGAGACAAAACTCTACAAAGTGACAAAACCCTTCCTCTGAAAGGGTCACACACGATGCAGAAGCCCATGATTGCTACTATTCCTCGGTCAATGTCTCCGGCAAGCTAACCTTCCCTATCCCCCTCCTCTGATCCTCTCATTTCCAGGCCTATATGCAGCCTTTCACATCCCAGAATGAAGTATATCCCCTCAATTAGGACTTGTTAGTCAGGCTTCAGCTACTCTCTACCTCTTCTTGGCTAAAACTCTGGGCAAGAAAAATGGTACAAAACCCCTAAATTTTTATGCCCTTATTTTCCACCACATGAGTTATATATTGGCCTCTGCATCCCATAGAGTTGCAGCAGTAAAGCAGGCAGTGCCCATGAGTGATCAATAAGTACGTGTTCCAGACACAGCTAACAGGGCTACCATCTGGAATATAAATAATAAAAGGGAGGCAGAGAGAGGTCCAAGACAACAGAGAAGAAAGAATCCAAGGAATGGTGTAACAGATGGAATGAATTAGTGATGGAACCATTGTTGGTATCAACTACTAAATGTGTAAAAACAATACAACTTTCCACCTCCTTTTCAGTAATCCAGCCACTCCAATGAAGTTAAATTTGTCCCAAGGCCCCACCTTTCTACTCTCAGCTCCTTCCTACATAAATTCCTTTGGAAGTAGTACTCAGATGATAAAGACACATAAAATATCTCTATTGACTGCTTTAAGATAACACAAATATACACACATTTAAATCCATGGAGTCCTAGATTTACAGGGAAAGAGAGTACCAAACTATCAGCGGTGTTTGAGATAGAAGCAAATGTGTAACCATGTCGGAGAGGGAGAATATGCATCATTTTAAAACTCTCCAAAGACTAACATGCCTTTTCAACGCCTCCCTTTATAACCTTGTATAAAGTTTAACACTTTTAGGATATTCTCACATAGATTTACTTTAACTAGTTCATTCAGTATTTTAAGCCCATTATATTCTCTTCTGTTCTCACTGGGGGATGGTGACTGCTAACTTTTCTCTAAGCAAAATATTCAATTCATGAACATATTTACCACATTAACCTTTATTCTTCTCATTTTAGACTTGAAAACCTCAGTTCTTTTGATTTTTTCCAAAGGTATTATTATTATTAATCTTTTTATATCACTTTTTTGGTCTTCAACGTGTTCCGTATTTTCTAATCCCTGTGGAAGCTAACCCTAGAGAGAAAGTAGAATGAGATCCATGCTGAGATTAATGACAAAACAATGAAATACTCAGGTTTTCTGATAATCTCACTTATAGTTATTTCCATGTGACTTGTTGTTTCAAGACCAGAGCCATGCTGCTGTTTACCCAGGATAAGTCGTAATTTTTAAAAAAATAACTATAATTTTAAAACAATTCACCTTTTTCTGGCTTAGGATAATTTCATTTTTACCACTGTTTGTCAGCTAGTCTTACTTCTATCCTTGACCTTTTTGAACTTTATTCTATTCCAAGTGATTTCTTCATTTATTTGAGAACCACTGGAAGATGATTCCTTTTTTCCCAAAATGCGAGCTGGACACTGCCATACAACTATTTGCTAGCATGTGAATTAATCCCCGCCTAGTGTTTCTCAAAGCACAGTTGAGGACCACTTGCATTAGAAGCACCTGAAGTATTTGTTAAAAAAGCAAATTCTTGTACTTCACAGCCGACTTGACATATAAGAATTGGGAGGGAGGGGCAGAACCTAAGAATCTGCATTTTAAAAATAAGTACCCCTCACCCCATGTAATTCTTAAGCATATTTTTTACATTATCAGCTGAATCCACTGCCAATGTGAAACATTTAAAGACAAGGTGTGACCAGAGAAAGCCCTGGACGTTCCACTCGCTGGGTCTTCCAATTCAACAGAGAATGTAGTAATAATCCAAGATGGTGTCAACTCCTTTAGCTGCCTTCTGAAGGCAAGAGTACATCATTTGGGCCAGAATAACATATCTACTAAATGTAAGAAGTTGCTTCTACTTTATCTTATAGGCCTCACTGAGTCTTTCACAGAACACAGCATCAGTATAGGAGAGCATGTTCCTTACAAATATAGGGCCTGTACTTAGAGAAATTTGTTCTAAAACTTTTTCTAGTAGAAAATATCAAACTTGGCCAGGCATGGTGGCTCATGCCTGTAATCCCAGCACTTTGGGAGGCGGAGATGGGTGGTTCACCTGAGGCCAGGAGTTCGAGACCAGACTGGCCAAGATGATGAAACCATGTCTCTACTAAAAATACAAAAATTAGCCACGCATGTTGGCATGTGCCTGTAGTCCCAGCTGCTCGGTAGACTGAGGCAGGAGAATTGCTTGAACCCGGGAGGCAGAGGGCAGAGGTTGGAGTGAGCTGAGACCGTCCTACTGCACTCCAGCCTGGGCGACAAAGTGAGGCTCCTTCAAAAAAGAAAAAAAAGAAAGAAAGAAAGAAAAAGAAAATATCAAACTTGTAGGCATGTAGCTCTTATTGTTCAACTCCTTTTTTTCCTAAAATGGCAAATACTGCTTGGCTTTTTTGACAGCTCCTCATTCTTTCAAGAAAATCAAAATAATTAGGTAGGGGATGTAAAGGGTCTTACTGGTCTTATTAAACAGTCCTTTACCAACTCTCTCTCCAGCCCAGCTCAGCTTCTTGCCCTCTCAACATGTACACATGTGTGTATTGCCTGTCACTGTTCTATGAAAATTAATAGTGGGGAGAAGCATCCTTGCGCTTGAGTAACAGAAGTGATTCAGCATTACTGATAAACGCAATTTGACTAACCTTTATCACATACTCAATTATGTTTATCAAATATTCATGCAGTAGGTACTTGTGAATCCTTTATCATGTCCTGACTGTCATATCCATCCTATCTTAGACTGAGTTTTCTCTTGCAGGCAGGCTAGTCCCATGGTAGAAGTAGTAAATCCAAAACCAGGATTGGTCTTGAACTGAAAGTCAAGGACGGAAGTACTAACAGGTTTCCAAAACCTAATCCATCCAGTGAATAAGAAGTTGAGGCTAACCAAGAAGAATTCTGTAAAGCTGAAAAGAAGACCTATAAGAGAAGGACCTGTGGGTGTAATGAAAACCAAAATCTACTTGGAAGGCAAAACATTCCCAGAAACAAGAGCAGGTTTGCCGTTATTTCTGAAAAATTAGCACAACCATGCTTTACTGAGGTGTGACCTATCTGAAGTCCTCAAACCACAAGTCTCCACAGTTTTCTGAACCTGAATCTTCACAACAATTTTAAGAGATGAATTTTATCTGTTTAATTTAAAAGCTAAGGACACTTAAATTCAGAAAAGTTAACTGACTTACCCAAGGAAATAGCTAATCAGAGATGGAGCTATGTGTAAAGCCTTTGCTTCTGCCAGCCCATGCCACTTTCACTGCGGTTACAAGGCCTTTTGATTCCACTCATGACAGGGTTTTTATTTTCTACTTCTTCATCTATCTTGTCCCTACTTTACTTCCATGATGCAACTTCATGGAAAACTGATTCAGTCTTTTCCATTTAAGACTCTCAAAGTCAAAGTTCTGTCTGCAACTTTCCATCTCTGTCTTTAGGGGAATAGAAGCAGTTGTCACCAAAGAATTAGGCGTCTCTCAAAGAGAATACAAAAGTGAACAAAACACACCTCCTGCCACTCAGGAGTTGGTAGACTACGGGAAGAATAGACCTATTGGATAACCTTGAAATATGTGATAGATGAGAGGATAGGCATCTACAAAGGTATGCATTGAATTTAGAGACTTGGGCAGCTCAGGCTCAGACAGAGTTATTGGAAATTTTCTCCCAAACTTTAAAAGGCCTTGTAAGTTGCATTGGTAGCCCCAAGGATATCAATTAACCATGGATACTTGCAGTATATAATAAAAAGTCATAAAGATATAAACTAGATGTAATTTAATTGCTTCCTTTTTTTTTTTTTCCTAAGAGAGATAGGGTTTTGCTCTGTCACCCAGGCTGGAGTACAGTGGCATGATCACAGTTCACCATGACCTAAATTCCTGGACTCAAGTGATCCTCCCACCTCAGCCTCTTGAGTAGCTGGGGACCACAGGTGCATACGACCATAGTCAGCTGGCTAACTTTTCATTTTTTTGTAAAGATGCGGGTCTTGCTATGTTGTTCAGGCTGGGCTCAAACTCCAGGCCTCAAGTGATCCTCCTGCTTTAGCCTCTCAAAGTGCTGGGATTACCAGGGCGAGCCACTGTGCCTGGCCTTGATTCTTTTTTTTTTTAATGACTGGCAGCAGGCTTTTCAGTGGAAACTATTTTATTATTATTATTATTATTTTTTATTATACTTTAAGTTCTAGGGTACGTGTGCACAATGTGCAGTTTTGTTACATATGTATACATGTGCCATGTTGGTGTGCTGCACCCATTAACTCGTCATTTATATTAGGTATATTTCCTAATGCTATCCCTCCTCCCTCTCCCCATGACAGGCCCCGGTGTGCTTCTTAATATCTTGTTTCAATATGACCCTGTCCTCACAAAGTTATATGTATCATTCCTTAGGCAGTATCAGTGCTAGTATGTTCTATTATTTGACAATTCATAAAACACATTAAAATCAGTTATTTCCCCTGATTCTCACAGAAGTTCTAAGAGAAAGCCTGACAGGTACTATGCATAGCTAATGAAGGGTAGAGTCAGAATTTGAACCTAATTCTCTGACATCACTTGGCCTCTGTTCTTCTCTGAAGCTTTCTCTTTTTAAAAAGAAAGGGCCATTCTAACTGGTGTGAGATGGTATCTCATTGTGGTTTTGATTTGCATTTCTCTGATGGCAAGTGATGATGAGCATTTTTTCATGTGTCTGTTGGCTGTATGAATGTCTTCTTTTGAGAAGTGTCTGTTCATATCCTTTGCCCACTTTTTGATGGCGTTGTTTGTTTTTTTCTTGTAAATTTGACTGAGTTCTTTATAGGTTCTAGATATTAGCCCTTTGTCAGATGAGTAGATTGCAAAAATTTTCTCCCATTCTGTAGGTTGCCTGTAGGGATAGCATTAGGAGATATTCCTAATGTAAATGACGAGTTAATGGGTGCAGCACACCAATATGGCACGTATACACATATGTAACAAACCTACACGTTGTGCACATGTACTCTAGAACTTAAAGTATAATAATAATAAAAATAAAAAATAAAAAAATGAAAAAAAGAAAGGGCACAACTCTACCAGCAAAGAGTTGAAGAGAGATTATCAAAAACTGTAATTCAAAATGGAGACTGCTGGAAAGAAAAGGATCAACTTACAAGAAATACATGCTCATAGAGAAAGCAGAGTCAAGAATTAGGTGGATTTTAACCAGCCCATAAGTACGAAGAAAACTAATCAGTTCTATGTAAAAGGATACCATAAGTATAAGATAAGTCTTTATCCCTAGGTACATTCCCTAGAGAACAAAATCTTCTTGGTTTAAGTAGAATCTAGCATTGTGGACTTTGGTAGAATTAATAAATATGGCTTTATGAAAGAGAAAAAAGGAAAGATAAAAGCAAAGAGAAAAAGAAGGAAGGAAGGAAGGAAGGCAAGAAGGCAGGAAGGAAGGAAGGAAGGGAGGGAAAGAAGAAGATAATCTATTATCTCATAGTATCACAGTGTTCATGGATGGAGTGAACACTCATTCAATTATTACCCCAGGAGATGAGGAAAACCATTTTTCCTTTCTTTTCCTCTCTTCCTTTCTCTATGCTGGGAAGAAAGTACACTTTATTGGACAAGCATTTAACAGGACTTTTATACAGTTATCATAAAATATTTGCATATCTATAATTTTAAATTTTATCTGTAATTTTAAAAGCCATGTGCAAATTAAATTACTCTTTCAATCAATAAATGTTTTTTGAGCCCCAGTTATTTCAAACATTGTGTTGAGTAGCTAAGATATAATAATGGAAAAGACAATATTTTTAGCTTGTAAGTAGTTACAGTGTCTTAAGGCAGAAACACAGGAAACCAATACTTTCCCTAAGGTGATAAGTGGTAAAATAGAGACCAGAGTATGATTATATAAGCCATCTGTGGTTGAGGGTGTGTGGTGAGTGGGGTGCCAGTCATTAAATACTCCATGTAGAAAAAATGCCTGGAAAAATGTGTTGAAAGATCAATAGGAGTTAGTCTACAGCAGTGTCTCAGGGCAGTATTACTGGCATTTGGGGCAGGATAATTCTTTGTTGTGGGCTATCCTGTGCATTGTGTGATGTTCAGCAGCATCCCTGTCCTCTACCCATTATATTTCAGCAGCTCCCCCCATTCGCCCAGTTGTGACAACTAAAAATGTCTTCAGACATTTCCCCTAATGTGAGAGAGGTGGTGGGTGCAAAGTTGTCCCTAGCTGAGAATCACTAGCTTAGAGAAATAGGTCACAGGATGAGTCCTGGGAATGGGTTTCAATATGCATGAAGATACAGGGAGTGAAGTAACATGTGGCAACAATACTTCTGTGACGGATAATGAAATAGATAATATTTATAATGCACAATTATGTACAAGACATTAGACTGAGCTCACTGCCTATAATAACTCATTTGTCTTCACTACAACCTTATGAAATAAGCATTACAATGAAAACCCTGTTATAAAAACTCTATTAAAACTATGTTGAGGGTAATGGGGCACAAGAATCTAATGCAACTTGTCCAGTGTCACCCCATAGGTGGAACAAATATTCAATCCCAGATCAAGCAAACAGACAGTGCAAAGCCCAACCACTTTTTAGAATACTGTGTTGGAAAAGGCTTTTTATGTCTGGAGTAGAGTGTGCACAAAGAGATTTGAAGAGACAGAAGGTTGAAAGACAAAGGCTCAGTTACTACCTGCAAAGGAGTCTGGTTTAAATGTGAAAACAATGCGGAGTTCCTGAGATACTTTTAGCAGAAGAGACACAATAGAAAGAACCCAGTAATAGCAATAGAGAGAATGAAGGAAATTGATGGGCACAGGTCTGGGGGAAGGGAGAGCAATTAGGAAATTCCTGCAAAAGATGAGAAATGTTGAGGTCCCAACCAGTGTGGGCAACTGTAAGGAATGAGTAGAGCTACGCATATAATGATCTGGTGACCAACTGACCTGATGATTGATTGGACACAATCAATGTGTGAATTCGCGAATTATGGTTCTCAGTGGGTCTCTATGGGAGTGACTTGTTTCCCTTTTCTTTTCCTTTCCTTTCCTTTCCTTTTTCACATCCTCAGAGTTTACAACTAATTATACTGGGGCTACACCAGCAGCAATGCCCCTGCTTTCTGCTTTACTCATTCAGTAAACATTCACGAAGTGGCTAACAGCTCACAACAAATGACACCAATAAGAATCTCTTATGGGCCAGGCATGACACTAAATGCTTTATGTATGCTATCACATGCATCCCTCATAACAACTCCTTAAAACAGCTTTGTTGCCCCACTTCCCGGTACAGAGGCTCACACTACTCAGCTGACCCAGGATTGGAATCTAGAGTTGTTTGACTTCAAAACTTTTCCATTAAGCAAGTTGCCATTCCTTGCCCATATGAAGTTTACGAAAGAAACAGAAGATCCAAGGAGCATTCATGTCACAAAGGCCAAATGCAAGCAACAACTACAAAAATAGAATTGAACGTACAAACAATTTTGGATTGCAGATATGTAGCATACATGTGTTCTTGCTGGGACAATGGAAACATAAGCGGCAAAAATTGGCTTATGACCTAACATAAGAAGATGGACTTATTTAGACAAGAGTTTTTAAAGAAAGTCTCAGTGGCACCTCAGAAAACATAAGCAGCACAGAATAGTGGATAATTGAAAGCAAATCCTTATGCCAAGAGAATATGATACAAACAAAGGTGCTGAAGTAACATGAAGGGCAATATGGGCTGAGGATACTGAGCTGGTGGATTTACTGCCTTGGGCTTATTGGGAGAAATAATGAATGAGGCACTCCACCCTTACAAGGCTAAATATCAAAAGGAGGCCTCTTAGAATGATATTCAGTACTGGGAAGCAAAAAAAAAAAAAGAAAAAAAAAGAAAACCCTTTTAGATACTGGGTAACAAAGTACCTGATTTGAGCTCAGATTTCTGTGCTGCACTTTTAAAAACTTCCTCTCTCCTACCTGGCCCGCTTTGCTTTATCTTGCCTCTGGTCTGTTTTCCCTCCATCTGTCCCTGACACTCTTCTGTTCTCCCTAATATATTTTGCTGACTTTTTCCAGTAAAGAATTAAGTGTCTGCCAATTTGCCCCTAGAGCATGCCAGTTTCAGCCTCTCTTGTCCTTTCTTTCTCATTTTCACCCCGCCTCTTTGCATCTCTTATTACTTATTTCTTCAGAGTTGTTTCTCCTTCTCCTCTCCTGTCCAGTTCCCCTTCCTTTCCTAGGGGATTGATTTACCTGTATTGTTGCATCTTCCTTCCACCCTCAAAGTGGCTAAATAATGTTGGCTACAATTATTGCTGCACAACAAACTCTCAGTTGGGGCGGTGGTTCTCAAGTATTAGCAAGCTGTAGAATCATTTGCAAGCTTGTTAAAACAGTCTGCTGGGCCCCACTCCCAGTTTCTGATAAAGTAGATGTTTGGGGGCCTGAGAATGTGCATTTCCAGTAGGTTCCCAGGTGATGCTGAGAACCACTGGAGCAGGGGAACCAACAGCTGTTGCCTGGTAGCAGACAGGCAGAGGAGACTTGGAGCTTTTGTTCCTTGTCACATCAACAAAGGGACTGATGACAGCCTAGGAAGCTCTGGATAAGTGACCCCGCTGATGTGCTGGGGTGCAGAGAGGAGGGGAGAACAAATGGGAAAAGGTCTGTATTATAACCTTCCGGGAAACACGGAAGCCAGCTCCAAGCCCTGTCATCCACTATCCCACTTGAGATCATGCATAGAAGCAGCAGAAGGGAATTCTCAGGATCCCTTTGATCTGTTCCCAGCTCCCCAGTCTTCTGTCTGTTTATCTCCCTCCTTCCCTGGCCTCCTCTCTTCCCTCCTTCTTACCCCCTGCCCAGTGGATGATTCAGTCCTCCTCTCTCCCGCCTCCCCACCCCGCTGCCATCTGTTTTTCTAATGATGGCAGAAGATGAGCTGTTTTGTTGGCCCACACCATAACAAAGCACACTCCATGCTAGCATTTTTCCTGATGCGCTCGCAGAGTGCTGTTTTATTGGTATCATTTCCCCACCCAGTTTTCCCTTTTCTCTCAAACCCCACCCTTTCCCCCTCTCCAGTCTCATGTGGATCCTGGATTCCCAGAATTAGATCAAGAAACAC
Organism: Papio anubis; assembly: GCF_008728515.1. Classification (NCBI taxonomy): domain Eukaryota; kingdom Metazoa; phylum Chordata; class Mammalia; order Primates; family Cercopithecidae; genus Papio; species Papio anubis. Next base: position 185,140,345 of record NC_044976.1, read on the forward strand.
AGAGATACAGAAGAATGAACTTAATATGCATGTGGGTTGGGTGTGCATCAGAGAAGAAGCTGGAAATCAGGGCAGTTAAAGGGGTCTCTCTGCAGCACCTACAGGAGCCAGAATTACCCAAGCATTGCTGCTAAGTGGCTTATTTCCTTCCAATGTGAGATGTGGATGACAAAACCTGTTGTGACTGAGACGAGAATGCTTGTACTTGTCACTGGCTATTCTTAGGGTGGGAGGGCTTAAATGGTGTGTGTGTGTGTGTGTGTGTGTGTGTGTGTGTGTGTGTGTAAGCATCTCCTTCCCCTATGACAGAATTTCTGGGTCACTGTTTCTTAGAAATACTCTGCCCTATTCCTGACTTTTAAAATTAACTTCAGTTAATCTAGCTAAAGAAATCACAGCAGCCTACATCCCAGCACTGATTGGGGAATCTACTATGTGAAGAAGTGGACAAGATTTCTTGAGGTGGTAAAGGTTTAGTTTGGTTAATCAACAGTAGATAACAGGTCTACCTAAGAGATTGCAAACATAGATGCCTGCATGACCCAGGCAGTTAGTCTAAACAAGGGGCGCCCACCAGGTAAGTAGCCATAGGGAAAGTAAAAGCTGTGCTAACTGGAGAGAGTTGCCCCTCTGGGGTTGCAGCTGCTACTCGGATCCAGCTAATTGTCATCATGGTTGCCAGCTAGTCTTAGTTTTCAAGAGACAAATCTTTGTGCAGAGTTTTAAATATTTATTTTTATTTGGGATGTGTGTGTATGTGTGTAATGTTATATACGCACACATGAATTTTATGTAAAAATCCTGATTTTTAAACGTTGGCAACCAAAAAGAAAATTGTTTTTAGACACTGCGCTGGCCAAACAAACCTGTCAGTGGGCCATCAGTCTCCAAAACCCCGAGCGAATTAAGCTCAAACAAGGCCCAGTTACAGAATCCCAAAACCATAAATAATTCTGACTTGCTTTTTAAGTTAGCTTTTATTAAGTCATTTAAAGAGGATCTCCAAAGATTTTGCTAAAACAAAACAAAACAAAAATCAGAGCTCCTAATTTCTGTAAATTTAAGATTGTGGAACCAACTTAATTTAAGAAATTAAACAAAGGGCAGAGGAATAGGAGAGGGACTGGGTCCTAAATTAGAAGGACTCAAGCTCCATAAATTAAATCCACCTGAGTTCTCTAGTCTGCATTGGGGAAGGGGAGGCCATCTTACCTCACATGACTGGATGCAGTGGACTAAGACGGGGTCTGGGTGCCATTGACGCCGGCCAGTGCACACAATGCTCTAAGGGGAAAGACGGGAAAAACAGAAAACAAAATTAAAGACATTTGTTCTGTGTGAGAAGGGGCAAATCCTGAGCTCACCACAGGAGTCCAACTCCATTTCTCAAGCAGCTAGTTTCTAATTGTGTCCCATAAAGTGGATTGGGGCTATGTAGTCTTTCCCGTGCACACTGCCCACCCTGACAGATGTCATTCAGGCAGAAATCTTGGTGGACGAGATTTCTCAAAACTTTTCATCCTCTTTCCCAAAATACCTAAATGTTCAGAGTGGTGTAGTGTGGTTTTAAAAAAGCATTCTCAATATTATAATGAGTTTCATCTGGTTTCAGGCATAATATTAGTTCCACTTATTTTGAAATTTTAAATAATGTTACAAGAAATTGTAGGATGGTTGTGTTGATCACACACCATGGGCTTTTAAAGGTTGACAAATACAGTTTTACAAAAGAGTCTTCAACTAAAGTGGACCTTAGAAATGCTAGATTATAAGACGTGAGTGCCCACACCAAGACTGGAGGTGAAATTGCACTCTGCAATTCTTGGTATCATCATACAGCCTGCCCTGTAGGAAAGTGGACAGAACACATACACAGGACACACAGGGCTAGCGTGAAATCACTGCTACTCAAAGTGACACCAACATCAAGCTGGTGGGAGTGCAGTTAGGTTCATCTTGAGATGCTGGTGACTGCCTCATTCCTGATGGCCATTTCCAGATGCATATTTAAACAAATAGTCATCTACTTTTTGTTAAATAATAATTTAACAAAACATTTTCACAAAACTTTTTTCTTTTTCTTTATATATTTTAAAATTCTCAAAGAATACGCTTTTCTAAGGAAAAAAGAAAGTCCCATAGCAGGTTTCAAAGAGAAAAGAAGTTTCTCTCTGTAGCCTGCTACCAACCCACCCTTCTGCAGACCTGCATATTCACATTTTAATCAGTCCAACTGAAATTCCATGCATTCAGAAGGAAAAGAATACATGGCAACATAGGAGCTTTACATGAGATAGCACCTACAGGAATTCTAGAATGCTAACATGTGTAATCATTAGATTGGAGACATTCACATATGCTAATAGCAGGTCTATAAATATATACCTCATAGTCAGGTAGGAGAATGGGGATCTGCAATATTTTTCTGGAGTCATACTGCTAAAAGCTAAAACTCCTCCTTCACAGCTTCTCTAGAGGGAAAATAAATAGTATAAATCCTTATAAAGTTTGATATTCAAAACTTCATATTGCAATATATTATTAGAAAGTGACTTGGCTTAAGTCATTATTGTACCAAAAAAAGGATTATCAAAACAAATACATAAGGTAAACCCAAAAGGGGTGTTCAGCCTACTGAAAAAGTGAGTTATTCTCCTGCACTTACAGCCATTTATGCAGAACCATTTGCATATCAACAGTAATTCTGTTAACTAGAAATAATTCTTGTTTATGCTTTAAAGCAGGTTCCACTGGAGCTCTACTGAGCAGTGGTCATACATTTTGTTATTTAAAATATCAATGGTTTGTAGTAGTTTGGGGTCCCAGATAGTAACAATGGCAAAATATAATTTGTCCTTTGAAAGGCAAATACATGAGAACTTTATTCCTTCTCATAGGAGGGTATTCACTATGGACCCCCAGTTCTCTACCCTAATCAGTCAGTGATTCAATTCAGACCAAATGCATAAATACCTCACTCACTCACTAGGGGTCAGATTGTCCAGTGAGCAAGGGATCTGCAAATCCATAAATCTAGTTAAGGCCCTTAAAGAGTTCAAAAGCTTTAATCAGATCCAGGTTGATGAATATTTTGGTTATTTCCAGTCTTTTGTTATAACGAACAAAGCTTATATATAAATCATGTACAAGTATATCTGAAGAATAAATTCATAACAGTGGAGTTGACAATACCCACCTTATAGATTTTTAATGATGTAAAATTCAGTTTTGAGACTAATTTACGCTGACAATTCTCCTTAACTGCTACAGAAATTGCACAAGTTGGTGGTACCTGTGTCATATCCCTTCCTAGATTGCAAAATCCTTTAGAATAGGGACTATCTAGCATTCCTACTTCTTATCTCAGTGATTTACAGAAAGACGAAATTTTACAAGCATTTGCCAGCCACTAATTATAGTATTGGGTCTCTAGCCTTCTCCTATGAAAATCAGGTATCTCATAAAGATGTTCCCTATTTATAAATATATGTATATGCCATTAATAAAACAAGTACTTCGTGATTATAACTGGAGGGAAATTTCAAATGTTTTTCAAGACTCAATTCTATGGGAGCATTTGAGGTGCAAGAGGGCTGTGAAACAGGAAGAAAAGCAAAGCAGTGAGATGGACAGGGAAGGGCTGACTCCTGGTGAGAGGTGAAATGATTTTCTTTTCTTTTATTATTTATTTATTTATAATTTTTTTTTTAGAGACAGTCTCACTCAGTCACCCAGGTTGGAGTTCAGTGGCACAATCATGCTCGCTATAGCCTCGGTCTTCTGGGCTCAAGTGATTCTCCTGCGTCAACCTCCTGACTAGCTGAAACTATGGGCATCTATCACCATGTCAGGCTAATTTAAACAAAATTTTAATTTATAGAGACAGGGTCTCACTATGTTGCCCAGGCTGGTCTAAAATTCTTGGCCTCAAGCAATCTTCCTACCTTGCCCTTCCAAAGTGTTGGGATTACAGACATGAGCCACCATGTCCGGCTGGTTTTCTTATTTTCTGAAACACTTTTGAAAAATTACAATCATATACATTACATTTGAAAGCTATAATGATAAAAAAAACCTTTATATCCTCTGCCCAACTTTATCAAAAATTTTTAAGATTTTCCAGAATATAAGTCACTATAGATTCAATTAATGTCTCCCGTATATGTCCCTCCAACATCATTATACTTCCTTCCTATTGGTAACAACTATTCTGAATTTGTTATTGTACAAACGCAAATCTATGCATTACTGTGTTATTGAAACTATTGCCATTATGCTATTAACAAGCAATTTTTCGCATGATGGAATTCCAGTATCTAAATGCCAAAGATTTGTTTTGAACTTTCCAACATAAAAAAAGTTTAAGAGAGAATTTAGTTTACAAATTTCCTCCTGATTGGACCATTTGAAAGTTTCTAAAAAGCAAGGGGAAAAGAAAGGAAGAAAAGAAAATAGAGGGAAGAAGGGAGAGGGAGGGAAGGAAGAAAGGAAGGAAGGAGGGAGGAAGGACGTGGGAGAGAGAGAGGGGGAGAAAGAGAAAGAGGGAGAAAGAAAGAAAGAGGAGAGAGGGAGAAAGAAAGAAAGAGAGAAAGAAAGAAAGAAAGAGAGAGAAAGGAAGGAAGGGAGAAAGAGAGAAAGAAAGAAAAGAAAGAAAGAAAAAGAAAGAAAGAAAGAAAAGAAAGAAAGAAAGGAAGAAAAGAAAGAAAGGAAGGAAGGAAAGAAAGAAAAACAAAGAAAGAAAGAAAGAAAGAAAAAAAAAGGAAAGAAAGAAAAAGGGAGAAAGAAGAGTAAAGGTTACTAGGATGGTCATAAGTCACCATGAAGGCTGTTGCCTGGTAAATGTCTTGTTAAAGGTCACAAAACTCAAGAATAGCCAACAATAAAGGCTAACAGAAAATTGCTCAATTATTTTTTAATGGGAGTAGTTATTTGACAGAATGTGCTGCTAATCACATCAGGGCACAAAGTTCTGCCAATGTCCACATTTGTGATAATTTCCTTATTGCTACATGTATGTGCTCCTGAGTAAAACATCCGTTGCATGTTTATTTAGACCATAGCACACTACCCTGCAACTTGCTTTTCCGTTCCTCTTCCCCTTTCCTACAAGATGCTCTTATCTACTCTCCTCCAGTGACGGGACACTTGATGCCTAGAGGGAATGACTCCACGCTTAAAAATGATGAAAAAGAAGACCTTTCCATGACTCATGTCTGAGTCTCCAATGATCTGCAGCCAGTGTCACTGGAGCTGTTACACACAATTGTACCCATCAAGAGGACACTTTGGGGGCGGGGCTGAGCATTAAGAGCCAGAGGGAAGAGTGAGGTCATTTGGTTGGAAACTGTGGCTTTTGCCAGCGTATTATCTTCTTGTTTTCTTCCTCCTTCTCTCTTCTCTTTAAAACAGTCATTTTTATTTAAAGGACTATTTATGTTTGGGGAACAATTTGGGAAAACAAAGTTAGAAATTATAAGATTTGATATAACTGGAGAATTCTGTTGAAAAGCTGGGAATTTGAGAGAGATTTCATATAGTGTTAAAGGCTCTTTGCAAACCTATTTCATGTCGCCACAAGAAAATCTCACTTATTTGGACCTCACTAATTCATAATTATGGTACTCCAGAAAAAAAGTGCTGTTTAGTCTGTGGAAAAAGGAATTTATGAAGCAAAATAATAGGGGAAATGAGATGTCATGATGCATGTCTTTGTACTTCAGAAGGAAACAGTTTCAAATGCTATTTAGAAAATAGCATTTACATTTACAAGCAAACAATTGCCAGAATGTGTAAAAAAAATTATCAATGAAATCAGTTTCCTGAAGGACCAGTACTTTGTAAGTTAAAACATTATTTTTTCCTATTTTAAAGTCACCAGATACAATAAAACACTCTCTTGAAACAATGGTTAAGGATAATCATAAAAATTCAACTTAACATAGGCTTTTTGGGAAAATAAAAAGGTTTTCTTTGAGAAATGATTCCCTGGCAGTCGTTCTTTTCTGTGGGCCCTTTGATTTCCCGCAGCCACCACCTCCTGAGTAAAAGATGAAATGAATCCCGCACTGAGGAGATACTGGGGGTGAAGCAGAAGGAACCATTTCCACCCTCAGTAGTAGTACAGTTTACTGAGGAATTGGAATTAGCATGGTAGAAAAGAAGAAAAAGAATAAGAATCTAGAAAAAAAGGGATGAGAAAATAAAAAAGTGCCTCTAGTGAAAGTCTGAGGGAGCTTCACCCACTTGCTGGGTGCAGGTGCCTTGGACATCAGGAGTGTCTGTGCCGCTGCAGGTGCAGGGGCATTGGGTGGAGGCCTTTGATCTGGTCACATGAGGACATGTGCAATGGGCATCAGCATTGACTATTTGGCTGCCCCCCTCCCTGTCCCAACCGCCAGGTCCCACTGCTCAGTCACCTTGGCTGACAGGCATGGAATGGTCTGGCATCCTTCCTTTCTGTCAGTATACTTCTTACCCCACCAGAAGGGTCTAGATCCCCACCAGGAAGAAAACGAGAAGGTAATACGCTGGCAAAAACCAGTTTCCAACCAAATGACCTCACTCTTCGCTCTGGCTCTTAATGCTCAGCCCCGCCCCCAAAGTGTCCTCTTGATGGGTACAATTGTGTGTAACAGCTCCAGTGACACTGGTGAAGGTGAAGAAGGAAGGCACCATTGCAATGGCAAGGGTCTAGAAAGTCCATTTGAAAATTTCAAACCCTTACCTATTATCTCTCACATCCAGCATGCCCTCGAAACATCTAAAAGTACTGTATTTTCATCCTTCCTCTCTTCTCAGTCTCACAATTAAAAGCTTTTAGAAATTGCTTCTGTTGTCAGAGGTGTTCCAATAGGAAACACTGAATAGCCATTAGTTCCTTTCTCAGCTCAGTTTATAAAAGAGACAGAAAAAGACAAATGACCCAGACATTATTGTATATACACACACGTGCACACACATACACACACACAAACTATAGAAACCTATTTTTGTTTATTTTGCATGGAGATAGCTAGTGATATCTTTTCAGGGATGGAGGATATTTCCAGGGGGAAAGATTTGTACTAAGTGAACTGAAATCTCATTTTTATTTAATTAAGAAGTTTGTGCTAGAAACTGTGCAAGACATTTCACATGTATTATTTTAAATTTAATCGCAACCATGCAAGCTAGATATTATCCTCACCCTTGTAGATGAGCAGAGAGAGGCTCCAAGGAGTAAGTGACATTATATTTGAACCCAGGAGGACCTCATTCTTCCTTTTATGTCAGTTGCTACTTCGAGATGTTTTTCATCAAAACCCCAGATTACCTAAGACCTCAGAAATTCTTCCTTTAATAAAAAATATATTATTCTATAAGTCAGGCATCATTTGCAGGAATACAAAGCAGAACCCCTGGAGCAAGGCAAATAAACTCTGTAGGCATCTAAAACTGTACTTGATTGTTCTTTAAAAACAAACACAATTGTTTTCACAAGAAAAAAAATAGTATTATAAAGAAGTATCACTTTTAATCTTTTTTTTTTTCTTAGGTTTCATGTTGGGGGAAGTATGGAAATGAGGGGCTTCTCATGGTTGAGAGGAATGACTGATTCTCTATGAGATAGACAAGTTAACTCAAACATATGCAAGGGGGAAAAAAAGACTATAGCAAACAGGGTGAGGCAGGGAGTACTGCATTAAACTGGGAGTCAGCAAAGTTGGTGGCATTTATTTTTCCATTTCTTGCCAGCTGTGCAATATCGAACAGGTCATCCAACAACAGCTAATGTGCCTGTAAAATAAATATAATACAATCTTCCTTTCCTGGCTTATTGGTTTGTGATGAGACTCAAATATATACGTGTATGTGTATGTGTATGCGTGTGCATGTAATATATAACATATGTATTTTTTCACACATATATGTTTTGAAGACAACAAAGTGTTATCCAAATGTAAGGTATCATTTTTTATTACAAAGAATGAAGTCATTGGAAGCAGACTAGAGAAAATAATGCAATTTAGTCCATTACTCTGTACTCCTGCCAGATACAAAGGCATTTGAAATAATGGCAGATAGCAGGAATTTTCATGAAATAAGCAAGCATCATTTACTAAACAAATGAGCCATACTTCAGAGAGGTGCGCTTGTATTTATAATATTTATCTTGTCAGTATTTTATTTTGTAATAGTAGGGTTTCTTGAAGCATTTCAGTGGAATTACCTAAGGTGCTTGTTAAAGACGCTCATTCCAAAGCATCTCCAGTCTTTCTGAAGGCTGGAATCCTGCTGTTCTTTTTACATACTGCCCAAGCGATTCTTAAGGACACAAACATTTAAGATTGAGTACAACATGGAACAACTCCCAAGATAAGTCAATTTGACTTACAAGGATTTTACTCGACATGGAGTTTCATTTAACGAATTGCCTTGGTTTATGAGGCATTTCTTCGTATTTATGAGGACAAGGTTAGATTTCGCACCCTGGGTGAGTTGCTGAGTGCCACAGAACCTAGCCATCATGAGATCATCTGTGGCTGGTGCATAATCTCATCCTAGAGGCCCCGAGGTACATAAGGGCAATCATCTCATCATCATTTCCACTGCATCCAGTGACTTCTTTTTTCTTGTTTTTCTTTTGCTATAAAATTGCAATTTCCTAAACACAGAGCATCTCTTGCAAGCTTTGTTTGTAAGCAATATTCTTTAACATAGTAACTGTGAAAGAGCAGAGAGAGCATAGGTAACAGCTTGTTTTGCTACTCTGTGATAATTAGTGTTCACCATTGGTTAACTACTTGGTTTTCTTTTGGTATAAAGGGTATTTATTTGGAGTTCAAGAAAACATTAAAATGTTAATTATGTTTTCAACTTCTGAAATTCTGATTGCTGGGAATTTTTCTAGAAACAAATAATCCTTCTAAGGTAAGGACAAGACTCATTTCGCAAGTTACCTCAGCTCTTCCCTTACATTTTGGAAGCAGCTAATTTAATGATTTCACTTTGTTTTCACATGGAAATGTGACACAAGCCTCAAGAGTTCCAGAAAAGCAATTGCATCCCTATCAATACTGTGAACTGTGACAAGCTGTATAGTTTAGTTATACACTCAAATTATAAAGAGCAGGGCAGAATCTCATACAGATGAGAAGAGGCAGGCAAACTGAGGGGAAGCAACCTGCCTCAAATAAGAATGGCAACTGATCAAGAAAACGTACTATGCATCAAGTAAGCTAAGGTCTATTCATACATTTCTCATCTGATACTCACATTAATCTACTGAGATCAGTGTTATTTCCACTTACACATGAGGAAATGGAGGTACTGACTAGTAAATTGCCTAAGGTTATGCAGTTGGTGAATAAAAGAGCTCATGAGTTAAAAATTCAGCTTTTAGAAAATATATTTTTTTATTGCAGGGTCTTCAGTGTTTCTCTGCTAACATCCTCAAAATCAAGTCTGGTCAACCTACGTCAAAAACCAAGAATTTACTGACTAAATCATAGTCATGATAAATGCAATGATAGAAACGATCATGTTTGATATACTGACTTAAGGAAGATGTTCCGCATGTTTTTTCCTGAGGTGGTCAACTTAGAATTGACAAGGATATGTCAATAAGAAGCTGCTGGAATGCATCCAGACTGAGAAAAAAATATGCATTTACTTCTGAAGTAGAAGATGGTGCTACCTGCATGTTCTCACTTATAAGTGGGAGCTGAACAATCAGAACATATGGATACAGGGAGGAAATTAACACACACTAGGGCCTGTCAGGGGGCCAGAGGGAGGGAGAGTATCAGGACAAATAGCTAATGCATGTGAGGCTTAATATGTAGGTGGTGGGTTGATTGATAGGTGCAGCAAACCATCATGGCACACATTTACCCACGTAACAAACCTGCACATGCTGCATCTGTATCCCAGTACTGAAAATTAAATTAAATTAAAAAGAAAAAAAGAAAATGGTGCTACAGCAGTTTCTTTGCTCATTCAACCAATGTTTCTAAGAAACCTACAAAGTGCCAGGCACTGAAAAAGGCATCAGGAATATAAACAAGAACAAAATGCTATGGAATAGAAGTAAATAAACAATAATGATTTCCCCAAAAGGATAGCTGAGAAAAGGGAGGCTTTAATCGAACAGAGAAAATTGTTTTCCAGTTTAGAGTCAAGTCACTGTAATTGGTATCCCTGCTGTTTTCATGAAGACAAATGGACTGTCATTTTCTAGAATGTTCCATTAGAAACACAGAGGTGGAAGAAACCCTGCTGACTGGAAGGCTTGCACTCAGGCCTCACAGACCCTGCATCTTTGACTGTTCCCAAAGACGCCTTGTGGGGTGGATGGTGAAGCAAATGAAGAAGGATCGATTTCAGTTTATGCCCAAGAGAAAGAAAATGCTCATGCATGCCCAAGGCTTTCTCCCTTTGCCTGCTTATAGAGAAAGAGAAGTGTTTCATCATAGCACACTGAGTTTATGAGGCTGAAAGAAAGGGTCTAGACCATCTGGCACATCATGAAACACGAGGCAGAAACTCTTTCTCCAAGGCACTGTAATTCCAGCTACTGTAGTTTAGCTAAACCTTAACAACAGAATGGAGAGTAAAAGTGAAAGTCTGGAAAGGCCAGGGGATGGGAGAACCTGTGGAGGTGTTTTTCTGGCCCTCTCCTTCATACTTCAATGCAATCTTCACACTGCCCTCAGCACTGAGGTGCACTCCACCTCCACTCAGAGTTCTCATGAGGCTTGACATCCTAGGAAGGGCAGGCAATGCCTGGTGGGATCTTGCCTGCCTGCTTCGCCTGACCTCATTCTTTTACCACCATCTTTCCTCTCCCTCAGTACCACACATACCCTGGTTTCAGCCAGATGGAACATTTACTATTTCTTACCCTCTTGAGTGCTCCTCTTGATCACAGTTTAAGACCCAGAGGAAAAGCTTTTTGGTCAGTTTCCATTGATCCTTCCCCAACTCCACTAGGCTCCTGAGCAGAAGACTTGGTTGCTTCCTCTCAGGTGTTCCCATAACACCTCTACTACGTTCAAACCTTTTCCCATGTGACATCATCATAGATATCTGATTTCATGGCCAAATTGTAAGTCCTTAAACAGAGGGACTATTATTTTTCACCTCCACATCCCATCACTCAGCATAGCTCATGGCACATAATAACCTCAGTAAATGTTTGTTGAATGAATGACTAACTGAATTAATAGGATTGTGTTATTCTCCATTCCTCACCCAAATCACACTTAGAGTATGTTTTTTCCTGAACCTCCTGCTGTGACACAAATCCATGCCCACAATAAAGCACAATTAACCTGTGAGGAAAAAGCAGAGACTTGAGGATAATGTTTGAATGAAATGTGGCGTATCTCTGGAGTCCTCTTTTGCTCATCCAATGAGAACAGACTTGCAAGAATTTTGTTAAACAGCCTAATAATTAAGTAACCAAGCTCTTAGGCTTTCTGATGTCCCCACCCTCCTCTATTCTAAGAAGAAACAATTAGTTTACAACACGATTTTCTCCATTTAACTCTTGCATAGCCTTTTCTTTCTCTTTTTCATTCACTCATTTCACAAATATTTATTGAGCACATATCAAATACTAGGCACTGTTTTAGGATCTAGGGATATAATAATGATAAAACAGACAATAATCTATCAATGAGCTTTTTAATTTAATGGCAGAAAAAGATGATAGATAAGTAAGTAAAATATGTAATATTCTTGGTAATGATACATCCTAAGGAGGAAAAATAAAAGGAAAGGAGACAGAAAATGTCAGGGGAGTTAAAATGTTAGATATTAATAGAATAACCAAAGAGGGCCTTCCTGAAATTTGACTAAAAATCTGTAAGACGGAAAGGAGCAAACCATGCAGATATTCTGGAGAAGAACATCCTGGGCTGAAGGAAGCAAAAGCGCAAACATGCTGAGGTGAGGGTGTGGCTGGCATGTTTAGGAAAGAGCCAAGAAGCCACCAAGGCAAGATTAGGGGGAGCCAAGGAAAGCACGAGGAAGATGGAGTTGGAAAGGGAAAGGCGGCCACAGGAGGAAAGGAAGCCCCAGAGCTGAGAATCCTGATTTCAGAAGAATCAAATGTGCAGATGTAGACATCAATGCAAGTTTTGACAGGAGGGCTGGCTAATGTGGCCACACCCCAGGAGTCAAAGTGTTTCAGAAGCAAGGAGAGGGGTGCCGTAAGGGTCAGAAGATGACAGCCGCATTGAGGGAAGTGAGTGGTTCATTCTGTCGACATTGGATTCAAATGTGAGTCATTTTACAGGGGAGGGAGGAAAAATGGTTTACAAATGGCAGTGAGGAGAGAGGATGATGTCTTGCAGGCCCAGGGTTAGGAGGGGCATGAGGGAGAAAGCAGCAAGGAATGAGTCTTGCGGGGGAGGCAGAGTCCTCAGTGGAGAGCCAGATTTCAGATAGAAAAGGAAGCAAATGGAAAGAAAGCCCAGAGAAGAGGCTGTGGATGTCGTGGATTTTGCTGATGACTGACTTTGAATAGCAGATGGCCCAGGAAAAGGATTTCAGGTTTAGAAAGGGTGGGAGACGGATAAAGGAAAGGCAATTCTCTTCTTACTCAGTTCCTTTAGGCACTCCCCTGCTTGCAGTTTTATTTTCATCTTTTCTAATCCATCCTTTTCTTTCCATCCTTCTTTCATCTTTATATATTTCTTTGACTTATCCTAACCTGTCCCATCCTATTTTTCATTAGTAGTAATTTTCCTTTCTGTTCCTTATGTCTCTAAGATTTCTTTCCATCTTATACTTCAAACTTTCCTTTAGATGTGAGCTATCTTTTTTTTTTTTTTCAAGCCTCCCTCTTTTTGCTTTTCAATGTTTAACTTTTCTTTCTAGGAATAATCCATGTGGTTGTTTGCTTTAAGGATGCTTTGAAAGTCTCTGAAATTACTCCGAAAAACAATGTTCCAAATGTTGCTCAGCAGACTCACGTCTTTGGCACATAACGATGTCCGTTTCCTCACCTGGACTTTGACAGGTTCCATCCAGTGCTCCAGAGTGTCAGCAGTGATGTTCTCAGGCAGCATCACGGGGTCACTGGGGGGGATTACACACAATGGGGAACACACTGCACCTGAAAGAACAGAAGTTTACGGCAGAGACTTGAACTTCCCAGATCTCGTTCTTTTTCTTTCAGGAATCAATAGCTTTGAGTTTTTAAAGAACAATTGATTTCATTATGGGTCACCATATTATGATGTTGTAGGCAGGGCTGATAGTTATCTGTGTTCCCGTAAGGGTACTTTCACACTAATTGGTAAAGAGACTTTCCCCCAACCTAACTCCACTTGCCCCAAGTGTCCCCTCCTCTGTCTTTTCCAGTATAACACCTCCTCTGGAATGCCTGAATTTCTACACGATCTAGTAACTGAAAGATTGACTCCTGGCCCAGCGGGCCTCCAAGATCTCCTCCAGGACTCTAGCTAGACAAAGTCCATCCTGATTGGCTCATACCTTTTAAGTATATCTAATATCATTCCTGTTTACATGGTCTCCTGGAAGCTTACAATTGCAACAACTACTACCTAAGAACTTGACATGCTGGTAGTGGTGGTGGTGGATGGCAGGAAATGACCCAGAAATTATAAAATTACTCCAGATACTATTCTCTCTGTTGCTGCACTAAAGATAATTGCATTGGCAGCCAACAAACCTATTTGATTAAAGGAGGAAGCAGTGAAGAATCAGAAGCAGAGACTTTGGGTATGTATTGGTCTCTTGCAGAAAAATCTTGCTGTATTCCCTTCCACACAGAGTCCAAATATCTCCTAAAATTATATTAAGAGAAAATACACCCTCTAGGTTCTCTATTTCCTCATCTATACATTTGATGATTTCCAAGTTTCTTTTTAGTCCTTACTATCTATGTTTCTATGTTTTCAGTGACTTTTAAAACAATCAAAAGAGCTACATCCCTCTTAAGGGCTCTAGATATGTGAGTATATGATATTTTAATGCAGAAATTGGATGCTTGGAGGATGAGAATCTGTTTGTGAAACACCACCCAAGAGGCACATCTGAATTCCCTGATACTCTATGCCTGACCACAAGACATCACTGTGCAAACAGCATCTTGAAGACGGCAATGAGCTTACTAGTTAATACAAATTATACTCATTGGCATTGGTTAGAATGTCTGATAAAATTATTCCTTGCTAATGCAGTTCAGAATTTAGGAGTAATCTTACAAGGTTTCGCATCAGCTACAACTCTTTTCTATGATATTTAGGGCCAGTCAAGGCAAAGTTAACATCACTATAAATCAGTTCTGGCCACAAAGACCTTTAATTGTAATTGCTTGAATAAGAAGTTGTCCATGGCTCTGGAACCTAGTCCTCTGCAGAGAAAGAATGGTTGAAGAATGATGCATGAAAGAGGAATCTCAAATCATCCCTTTCAGTAATTCTCCACTCCAGTAACAACCACAGAGAATAAAGAAGAATGGAAGAGCCCAGCAGACACATGCTATGTGGCTACACAGTCCCACCTTTCATCTTGGAGCTACAAACCATACCACAAATCCATCTGGTCTAGGCCCCTCAAAGTTGCCATAAATCTCATTTTTACTAAAGCAGCTAAGAGTCAACTTGCAATTTCAATCCACTCTTCAGGGAGAACAGTGTCTCTGCTTCGAGATTCAGCTGGGCAGCCTGGGTTCAGTGGCTCATGCCTGTAATCCCAGAACTTTGGGAGGCTGAGGTGGGCGGATCACTTGAGGTCAGGAGTTTGAGACCAGCCTGGCCAACATGGTGAAGTCCCATCTCTACTAAAAACACAAAAATTAGTCAGGCGTGGTGGCAGGCGCGTGTAGTCCCAGTTACTTGGGAGGCTGAGGCAGGAGAATTGCTTGAACCCAGGAAGCGGAGGTTGCAGTGAGCTGAGATTGCGCCACTGCATTCCAGCCTGGGCGACAGAACAAGACTCCATCTCAAAATAAATAAATAAATAAAATTTTAAAAATTTCAGCTGTGCTCAATAAAAGAATGACATGGAAATTGACTTTAAGATTCACTCCTATCCTTACCAATCCCATATCCTTGTTCACATTTGTACTCCACGGAATTCAGCTCTGATGGGGGTGGTGGGCATTCTCCTTGCAGATTCTCACACAACTTAAACTCCTGGGTCCACAGTCCCTCTTTAGTGCAGAGGATGGGAAGCTAGAATATCAAAAGTAAACATCTTAATTATCGTTTTTTTAACTTTATTGAGAGTTGAAAAAAAGTGGTCTGATTAAGTGGTAGTATTCTCCAGTTCTAGAACCTGGACCAAAAGACACTATTGAAACAACATATTGTTACTGGTCAAAAAAAAAAAAAAAAAGCCAAAAAAATTCTTTGCTTTTTCCAGGCAGAGGAATCATGATGACAATTTTTTTCCATTAATGAAATGTATTAACAATGTATTTTCCTTTATATATAGGAATACAATCAGCTATCAACCAAAGCTCATGAATTCAGAGCTATTTTCGGAATTGTTTCCCAGATGGTGTTGTTTTGCACTGATTCATCCCTACTATCACACAAATGCTGCTTGTGGCAAATGTCAGATTTTTTCAAGATGAGCTTCATCCGTGAAACCAATTCATAATATTTCCTAAAGGTGTGTTTTTGCCTTTCTGCTTGAATGGACACATCATAGTTGCTTTTGGTCTCACCAAAATTCTATTCCCTTTCTCCACATGTGTGCTGGTTTGTAAAACTCTTGGCTCCACAAATTATACTTTATCTAGAACACAGAGAGTAGCACTAACTCTCAAAACTCCAAAATGTAAGATTTTAGAAATGTAGGTAGCCCTCCCTTCATCTGGTCAACTCGATGGTTCCTTAACCCATCAGTGCAAATGGATGTGCTTGATTTCTCAGGGGTCTCATTTTCTGTCATATTCTTTTCACATCTGTTCCATGGTGCTTACCTTGGAGTACCGAAAACTAAGATAACAGGTGCCAGGGAGCAGACAAGGACATTGACCTTTGCCTAGGAAGTCTGCTTGACTTCCTGTCTCATGTATGTGTGTGAGGCTTGAAAAGATTCTAAAATAAAATTGCTTTTAGTCACACAACCAAGATAAGACTGTGTTTTTCATTTGAGACCTTTTGTGCCAAAATCCTAGGGAGGGGAATAGTCAAACAGCACTTCCAGCTTTGCCAAGGAATTTGTGTTTCTGTTCAGGACTCTGTTCTAGAAAAATAATAATACTAGTATTTGTAGTCAACTTATGTCAATGGCCATCCATGAGAGGGGATCACATTGCTAAATCAGGATCCTAGCATTTTTTTGGGGATATACCTGGTACTGCACCCATTGGATTCTTCTTCTTACCTCAGAGGAAGTTCTGAACTCAGGAGAGAACATTTCAAATATGTGGTATTTTCTGAATTTTCTATTGCATAATACCAACACTCTCGATTAGAATCCCAAGTCTCTGCCTGTTGGAATTCTTTAGAAATTTCATTTCTCAAATTTCTTGGATTGGGCATCAAGATTAGAGCACAGCCTGATCCAAAATAAGTTCAAAAAATGTTCCTTACCTTTTCACTTTCCTGGTTACAGTTGAGTACACACTGGCTGTCCAGGTTGAAGCCATTGGTACATTCATACATGCCTTCAAACACAGGAGGGGGTGGCTCACACACCACAGGAATGCAGCTGCCTTGCTCCCAGATTCCACCTTCCAGGCATTGTATCTTCAGGAACTTGCTGATAAAACATAAAACAAAAGAGCTCATCAGAATCTCTCAAGGAGGTCATGAAAGAAGACTCGATCCTCAGCAATATGGGATAAGAATTAGCAAATAGGCAGGGACAGATGGTTTTTGTGAGCCATATGTCCCACTGTCCGAGGCTAATTTCTAAATCATGGAACTAAAAATAGTAATGTTCATTTATTATTTGAAGTAGTAGTAAATGTTATATAGAAATATTTCATCTACTACTCTTAAGAGGGTTTGATAAATAGTGCAGCATCTAAATTGTAGTTGGGTTTTCTCTGAGATCTTCATCTTGGAAAAGACTCACAACTAAGTACAATGAAATGTCAGGTAGGATGGGGTACAGAAAAGGTTATCGCATATTCAGAGAACTGATCGGAAGTGATTTGAGGATCAACAGTGTTGATACGGCAATATAATTGATGAAGTTGCTACTATTTATTGGTTCTTCAGAGAGGGGAGAAAGTGCAGCAATATGAGTTTTCTTTTAAAACAGAGATTCTGAACCTAACTTTCAGAAGGACAATAACTTCCGAGATGACTGTTTCATTTGTTTACAAGTTTATTTTTCCTTGGAAAGAGTGCATACCTTTCACCAGCTTCTCAAAGTAGACATGACTCAATACTGCCCTGGAAGAATTGGTCCTCCTTCTCATGCCCAGACATGGTTCCCAACCAGAGTGACAGCATTTGATGTGGACTAGAGTCAATGGAATTAGGGTCCTTGCTACTGAGGATTCCATTCCATTCCCCTTTTGACTCACTGCAGTTTGAAAGTGCTTTCCATGTTGCTGTTTTAACATATCCACTTCTAATGCAAAACACTCCTGGTTACAGATAAGCTTGTAATTCTAAAATAAAAATAACCCTTTGGCCATTGACTCTTCCAAACATGTAGTAGCCTTAAATTACCATTTTCTAGTCTCATTATGCCCCTTTTAAGGTTAAATATGCCCACCAACCCCTGCATATTATCTTCTGACTATTGTGCCATACCTCCTGTGGGCTTCTGCAGTACTCTAATCTTACACTAGTAAAACATTTATCACATTGTTTTATAAATGCACATGTGACTGTCTTTCCCACTAGATTGAAAGCTTCCAGAAGCCAGAGGCTATGTGGTGGTCTTGTTTTTAATTCCCAAGAACTAAAATAATATCTGGTTTATATTCAGCATTAAATAAATATCTGCTGAATTGAATCATTGAACTGAAACTAACAGCATGTCAGGCACATTGCAAGGCACATTCGATGATACCAAGTTGAATCATTATAATACTAATGAAATCATCTTTTTTTTTCTTTTTCTTTTTTTTTTTTTTATGAGATGGAGTTTCAGTCTTGTTGCCCAGGCTGGAGTGCAATGACGCTATCTCAGCTCACTGCAACCTCTGCCTCCTGGGTTCAAGTGATTCTCCCGCCTCAGCCTCCCAAGTAGCTGGGATCGCAGGCATGTGCCACCACACCTGGCTAGTTCTGTATTTTTAGTAGAGATGGGTTTTCTCCATGTTGGTCAGGCTGGTCTTGAACTCCCGACATCAGGTGATCCACCCGCCTCAGCCTCCCAAAGTGTTGAGATTAGAGGCGTGAGCCAATGTGCCCAGCCTATGAAATCATCTTTTTAATCCCCACTTCATAGAAACACACTGAACGATGTTAAGTAATTTGTCAAAGATCTCACATCACAGAATTCATTCAACTTCAAATAATTTTAATAATAAAATATTTTAACAGTTAAACACATGTAAATAATACATACTTAGAAATAAGTTGAGTGTTTTATTATTAAATAATTATTTAGATTCATATCTTTATTCCCAAGAACATTTTGCAATAGAAATCTGATTTTTGGCAGGGTATGGTGGCTCTCTCCTATAATCCCAGCACTTTGGGAAGCTGAAGCAGACAGGTTTCTTGAGGTCAGGAGTTTGAGACTAGCCTGGGCAACATGGCAAAACCCTCATATCTGCAAAAAATACAAAAATTAGCCAGGCACAGTGGCGCGCACCTGTAGTCCCAGCTGCTGGGGAGGCTGAGGTGGGAGGATGGCTTGAGCCTAGAAAGTTGAGGCTGCAGTGAACTATGATCTTGCCACTGCACTCCAGCCCAGGTGATAGAGTGAGACTGTGTCTCAAAAAAAAAAATCTGATTTTTATGACTGGAATTTTTTTGCATCGTAGTTCTTTCCGACTTTCAGGTTCAGGAGTACATGTGCAAGTTTGTTACATGAGTAAATTGTGTGTCACAGTGGTTTGGTGTACAGATTATTTCATCACCCAGGAAATAAGCATAGTACCCTGTAGGTAGTTTTTCCATCTTCACCCTCTTCTTCCCCTCCACTTTCAGGTGGGCCCCACTGTCTGGTGTTCCCTTCTTTGTGTCCATGTATACTCAATGCTCCCCTCCCACTTACAAGTGAGAACATATGTTATTTGGATCAAACAACATTTAAAGGTAAATGTTATTATCCACACTTAAGAAAACTGAACCTGAGAGAAAAGTAAAGCTCACTCAAAACACACAGCAAACCCTGCAGGCAGGATGCAGACCCAGGTTTGCTCACAGCCGAAGCCCCTGGTCCTCCTGCCACATCAGGCTCTAACTGTTTCTGGCATGCTCCACAGTTTTACTAACGCATCCTCATCCTCGGCTGAGCACTCAGAAGTCCTGTGTCCCAATGCCACATCCATAAGTGGGCAAAAAAGAAGTTTAACTTTAAATTTTTGTATTGAGTAATGAATTACACATAGAAAAATATGCAAATCTTAGTGTGTGGCTTGAGGGAGTTTTACCTGTGAATACAGCTGGGTAACCAATCACCAGTCAGATCAAGATGCAGAACATGTCTAGACCCTAAGAATTCCCCCTTGCATTCTTTCCCAGTTAAAATCCCCCCACCCTCACAGCATACAGTATTCTGCAACACCACACACTTCTGATTTTCATCAGCATAGAGGAGTTTTGCCTGGTTTTAAACTTTATACAAATGAAATGTACTGCTTAGTAAATTGCTTCTTTCCCTCCAGAAAGATGACATTTAAAAATGCCTCTCCAAATCTATTTTCAATTAAGGGTTTGCAGCTCTTTTTTACTCTAACGAGGCTCCTTTCTGTCCCTCTCCTAGAATGGATATTTTACTCCTCCTTCACACTGCAGAGTTTATATCCTCCCAGGGACTCTCTTCTTTCTACCACCTCCCACAGATGAAATCCTTCTCCTACCTCTGCTGAACTGACATCCCCCAGCTGGAGAAAGCAGGCAATACCACTGACAGCAGGGGAGAGGCATGGCTATAAAAACCTTGCATGTCAGCATGATTATAAAGGAAAACCCTTGCTTGGCCAGGACGATCATATTTTGACTTCATGTGGTATTTTTCTCTGAACTGGTTGGAATACTTCAACCATGGAAATAGTCTTCCCTTTCCTTGCCCAGAGTTAAGGAGCCATTCAAGAATGCCGATTTCATATATTTCCTTGCCAGTTTAATAACCTCAGGGGTGAGGGTAGACAGATCAAACTTGGATGGGGAAGAAGAATGTAGCCTTCCATCATGGCACCCAGACAATGCAACAGGCCCTGCGCTACAAACCACCATCAACACAGGGAGGAGGATGGCTAGACTGCAGCAAGAGAATAGCACAGCTACACCGGACCCCGACCGGAGAAGAGGCACTGCAGGGAAAGGTTGGCAGACAGAGTCCCAATTCCATAGGAAATTCTGTTTTCTTTCTGCAGGAGTTCCTTTGCCCCTCTGAGCCTCAATTCTTTTTCCTCATGGTTTCTTCTCCTTTGTACAGAAGACAGCTTTGCACTGCCATCTCTCCATGGGCCTCCCAGGACTTCCACATCTCTCTATATCAGACAACCAACGTCTCCACCCTCAGTCTTCTAGCAAAGCATTTGATAGGTTAAGTATCTCGGGGCCCAATAGTGAGGGCTGTCTCATTTTGCCTGATGTTCATGTCGTGGATCTCAGCTTATGGTGCAAGCCTTGAGATTTCATGGTATGAAATTTGGCACTGCAGTGCTATGAGCTGGTTGGATTGTGCCAGGAGTTCAGAGTGTTCTGGATTCTTCCTAGTCCCAAGAAATTTGGTTTCCCCACAGGGCCCTTGAAGAAGACTGAAGCCTAAATCTTGCCACCCATCCTGCTCATGTTTTTGTTACTTAGCGCTATGGACTAAATGTTTGTGGCCCTTGCAAACTCATATGGTGAAATGTTAACTCCCAATGTGATGGTATTTTAGGGGGTAGGGTCTTTGGAAGGTAATTAAGTCACGAGGGTGGAGCCTTCCCAATGCCCTCATGAGAAGACATGTAACAGCTTGCCCTCTCTGTGCTCTGCCATGTGAGGACACAGAAAAAAGATAATCATCTGGCCGGGTGCGGTGGCTCATGCCTGTAATCCCAGCACTTTGGGAGGCCGAGGTGGGCAGATCACGAAGTCAGGAGTTCGAGGTCAGCCTGGCCAACATGGTGAAACCCCGTCTCTACTAAAATTACAAAAATTAGCCAGGCGAGGTGGCAAGCGCCTGCACTCCCAGCTATTTGGTAGGCTGAGGCAGAAGAATTGCTTGAACCTGGGAGGCGGAGATTGCAGTAAGCCGAGATCGCACCACTGCACTCCAGCCTGGTAGACAGAGTGAGACTCTGTCTCAAAAAAAAAAAAAAAAAAAAAAAAAAAGACAATCATCTGCAAGCTAGGAAGGTACCCTCGCCAGATAGGGGATCTGCCAGCACCTTGGACTTCTCAAGTTCCGGACCTGTGAGAAACAAATGCATGTTGTTTAAGCCACCCATCTATGGTGTTCTGTTGCGGCAGCTCAAACTGACTGAGACACAGCAATGGATGGACTGATTTCCAGTGCCTCTGCATTGCTTCTAGTTTGGTGATGTTGAGGAGTGACCTTTGACACCTTTAAAATCATGAATGAAAAAACTGGTTTATTCACAATGATCCTTTGTGTATGGCTTATGCATCAGGAACCAAATGACTCCTTGAAGTCATGAAGTGAATAGATTGCATTTGAAAGAATGATAGCATTGGATACTAGATAAACAGGCCCTTACCAGGACAGAGATTCCAAAACATCTCTGATAGCCCATGCCAAGCACCCTCCATGTAAAACATTCTACTCGCTGTCTATCAGCCAAAACATCTCATTTGTAGACAGGAAATCACATTAGTAACCATGAAGTGATTTACCCGCACACAGCAATTCATAGATTTCAAAGTTCTCAATTCATAATATAACATTCTGATCATGAGATTAATGATTTCCAACTTACATGTGTAGACCAATCCCATCAGAATTATGTAGAAGCCACTTTAAAAAATCTAGATTGCTAGGCTTAGTGCATTAAACCTCCTGACAGTGGCCCAGGACTCCGTATCTTTAAACTTGTCAGAAGTTTTTATGTGCAGCCAGGTTGGCAAACTACTAAAATTCACGCTACCTTCTCATGCTAATAAGGTGTAGAAACCAGAGAGGAAGATCATCCACCTCACAGCCCTGTGACTGTTCCATTTGGTCTTTGCTAAGCATCCAGCCTTTTGGCTAGGGTTGTTAGTTGAGAGTTCTTGCTCTGTGATTTCTTCCTTACTCTGTAAATGGTATCATGAGGAGTTGGGGTTGGGGGAAGGTTTGTATTTATTTTCCCTCTAACTTCTCTAGACAAATCAGCACAATTTCCAAGTTAGAAGGTGCTTTTTCCAATTTCGAGAACTTATGGTATCCTCCTAGTGCTGAAAACCCAGCTGTGCTCTTTCTGCTTCTTACATCATTGCCAGAAATAAAGATCTTGTAATCAAAAGTTGGCTGAAAGTTTGATTGATGTCACTTGAGGCACACATAGTCTACCCCATCCTTCTATCACCACTGTAAGGTTTTCAAGAGCAACATTTATTTTCCATTGGAGAAAATAAAAGAATGATTTGTTGAGTCCCAGAGAATTATCATGTCTTTGCCGATCAAGGGCACCTCGTGTCTCCAGTGGGGACTCCCTCAAGAATAATAACAACAACAGAAAAACAACAACATGTAGAGCACTTAAGTGCTAACTATTGTATAGAAAAATATACATCTATACTATTTTGTCCTCAAACACACTTTGTGTGATAGGGACTATTATTGTTTAGATTCTTGATTCCATCACTCCACATATTAGCCTCCTCAGCCATCCCCAGCTCAGTAAATGATACCATCAGCTGCCCTGTTGCTCAAACTTGGAACTTAGAAGCCATCACTGATTCTGTTCTTCCTCTCAATCTTACCTTTTTGCTCACCCCATCTGCTTTCTTCTAACCTGTCAACAAGTCCTGCTCCATCTCCCAGGTATTTCTGAAAATTGTCTCTACACTTCAGCATTACCACAAACATTAACACAAGCCACCATCTCTCACTTCCTAACTGAACACTCCACTTCTCCTCTGGATCCCTTCCCAGCCAGTCAGCGAACAACAGTCAGAGGGAACTTTCAAAAAAATAAATTTCCCTGTGTAGAACATTTCCATTGCTTCTGTTAGGAGGAAAAATGAAATCCAAAGTTCTTTCTTCAGTCTACAAGGTCCTGTGTGTTCTGGCCCCAATTTCTCCAACCTTATTCAATGCCACATTCACCTTCCTTAATGCACTTCACCGACACTGGACTTAGAATCCCAAGCACAACCCATGACCTTTCCAGCCACAAGAGTTGATGCCATTCTCTCGAGTCGTGATGCTTTTCTTTTTTTTAATCTTCTCCTGACTGGCTCCTTCTCTTTCTTCCTATCTAAGCATAATTCTTACCACCCCAGAGCATCCTTATTTTGCCCCTCTAACTTTTTCTTTTTTAATCAAAGCATCTTTTTTTCTTTCTTAGGATGCATACCCTGAATTATTTTGTATATTGGTTTTACTTGCTTATCATCAGCTCCCACCATGGAAAAGAGCTTGGTGAGGGCAAAGCATTATTTGCTATGATATTCCCAGTGCACAGCACAATGCCTGGTACATAATAGCTGTCAATAAATATTGGTTCAATGAATGTATAGATGTTGATTTTATAGATGAGGTAGGATTTAGAAACATAAAATAACTTGCCTGGGGTTATCTAACTGGTTGATGGCACAGCAGAGATGTGCACTATGATGAGTCTCATGCCTATGCCTATATTATAATATGGAAGCACTCATGTTTCCACCAATGGAGCTACAGATAAATTACCTCTCCTCATTTAGTGAGTTTGTGCTGAGGATCCCAAAATCCTATCATTTAGAATATCCCTAAAAAGAAGATGTAAGGGAAAGAGGCAATTGCATGATTTCCATTATATGAATTAGAAAACTAAAGCATTAATTTGTTGTGTTTTGTCTGACACATGGTCAGTTTTTGAACTGAAGTTAGAAAGCCTTTTCACTCAGAATACGGTTAAACCTCTTACTACACACAGTGTGGTACCTAAAGTAGCAATATTAGAATCACCAGGGAGCTTGTTAGAAATAAATCTCAGGATCCACTTCAGACTGACTCAACAAGAATGTGCATTTTTAAAAGACCCCCAAATAATTCCTATGCATATTAAAGATTGAGAAATAGTGATCTAGACCAATTTAAAAGACACGGTTCTCTACTTAGCCCCAAACAGAACCATCAGCACTTCCAAAGCCCATGCCAGTTTTCCTCTAACAAATTGCGGGCCTGGTTTCCCAAACCAATTTCCTAAATATGGAGTAAGTGGACTTCAGACACGGTAAGTCTGCAGCCCATCATAGTTATCATGCACTCTCTAATACCAGATCTCCTGATGTCCTATTCTAGCCCTTTCTACAAGATGAGAAATAGTATCAGCAGGACCATCCAACAAGACATACTGGATTTGGCCTTCTTCTCTGACAAAGAAAAAAAAAAAGCCCCTTACAAAGCTCTCCTCACATGTAAAACAGAGCCTCTCTGAAAAAAATGAGCCACCTGCTAACTCGTAAAAGTGTGTAGACTATTTTACTTTCATGTCCCACCCCTCACTTTTATCTTTGGACTTTCTTCTGCTAATTCTTATGTCTCCAGATTGGCAGGTACAATCATGCCTGGTCCCTAGGTTTGAACACCTAAACCCAAGTTTGGGGCCCCTTCTCCATTTTCCATTGCTGATGTCTTAATCATCTACATCTCCTTTCCTAGTCTCACTCACTTCAAGTTCAACAACTCCCACTTCATCTCTTTTCATGAGTTTCTTCCATTCTCCATGCAGCCAACAGGTTTTTCTACCAAATATGCCCAGGTTATACCCCAAACTAAAAACAACATTTAATAGGAACCTCTTTCTTTCACCATTCAATTACTTGTCCATTTACACATCCATTCAACAAATATTTATTGAGCACCAAGGATATGCCTATTTATTATATTAGGTCTTGCAGTTGTAAAAACAAATATAAATATTATAATAGGGTTGGAATACTGACCCGAGAGAGGCACCAACACTGCCTGCAGGCATGAAGAATATCAGCAAAGGAAGACTTTGAGTGGGTTCACCAGGTAGAGAAGCGGAGGAGGATATGCCAGGCAGAGGGAACAGTGCAGGTGAGAACCCAGAGATTTTAAAAAGTCTTAGCCAAAAGTGTAAATGGAGAAATGGAGGAAATATGCATATTCCCTCTACCTCTCCTTCCCTCCCTCTCTTTTCTACCTATTGTTGGGGAGGGTCAGGGCAGGGGAAGAGCCTGAGGGAAGTCCACTGGAACAAAATTCTGGCAGAAAAGAGCAATACACTGTATACACTCAACTTCAGGGGACAGGTGATCTCATTTGTAAGAACTCCTTTTGTCATCTTCACAAAGTTTTTAGCACAAGAATTCCTCCAGGTATTGTTATATTTCTGTTCCTGATCAGTCTGACTCACAGACAGGCATGATCAAAAGTGCTCACAGGTATATACACACACTCACACCCTCACTTGGGAAGTAACCACTGCAGGTCACTGTTGCTCCTTGAGAAAGCAATGTTATTTGCATGGTCCCTTATCTGGAAGCCACAGCAATGATAAGACCCTAGTCTACTAAAGTGTTATCAGAACCTCTAAAAAGGTGTGGTATACCTAAGGACCTGGAGTACACACAGGTGGATCCTGCATTGGCCATACTCCTGACATTACATTCCTTGATGTGGGCTGGAAGAAAAAGAGCTGATTACCATTTTCCTTGCCCTGACTGAAAAGGGAGAATTGGAAGTCACGGTGGCTTCAGCAGGCCTTTAGTGGCTGCACTGGGAGATTCTCATCAGGAAGAACATGTGGCAGAGTGGCTGAAAGCAGGTGCTCTGGAATCAGGAGATGTTAGAGCTCTAGCCTTGGTGCTTAATAAATCTCTAACTTTAAAAAAAATCACGTAAACTCCATTATTCTCAGTTTTCCTCGCTGGAAAATAGGGATAGTCATACATCCTCCACAGGGTCATAAGTAGATTATGTGAGGTAGTATATTTAAAGCATGCAGTTCAATGAATGGCACATGACCACGATCAACAAGCAGCGGAAATTACTAGCTATGCCTGATGATCAGAAGATCTGCTCAGCCACACTCCTCTCTCTGTCTCTGTCTCTGTCTCTGTCTCTGTCCCTCTCTCTCTCTCTCTCTCTGTGTGTGTGTGTGTGTGGGTGTGTGTGCGTGTGTGATGAGTATGGAATGTTAACATTCTGCTCATTTTCTCCACCCTACTTAATTCTTCATATTTCTGTCCCACCCAGAATCCCTCAGGAGACAGTTTATGAATCAGTTTGACCTGGCCTGACCCCATCACTAGAGAGCAAAAGCAAAACCACAACCAAAATGTTCACTCAATGGGCTGAAGAAAGTGTGAGCCAGAGACACAGGAGGAGTAGGACAAACGAAGACCAGAAAGAACAGCAGGGGGTGAAGTTATGGGTTGAATAAAGTCCTACTGGTTTATATATAACAATTAAGCTCTTACTCAGGTTTCTAAAAATTTACTCTGATTAATAGATATTAGTAGTCAATATAAAACAGCAAGTTTTACAATATGATGCTCTCTAGTTTGGGGTTGAAGTTAACAGGTAAATTTACGAATTCAACAAGGGCTGAGTTTGAAGTGAGAGCATGCATGCCGGTCACCAGGCCCCTTGAAGCCTGCAGTCAAGATCTGGTCTGCAGCTAGGTGTGTATATGAGTGGCCAAGGCTTGGGGCAGAGATTCAATCACTGTGAAGCCAAAAGAGGCTTTAATAAATTAGCCTAAAGCTCACATTATCCTACAATGGCAAGATATTTGAGGATTCCAAGGATAAATTTTGAATGTATTTACTATAAACACTAATTATAAAGCCAGGCAAGGTCTTATTGGAAAGAAAACACATTTCTATTTCTCACAGTTACATAAGTGTACATAGAGATTAATGTGTGTTCTTTCCTTGAGCAATCATAGATAGAACATGTGTATACACGTGTGTAGGTTTAGCACCTATTCACCTATGTATAGGCACATCGCTATGACGCAGAGCTTAACAATTAGGTAGATTACTTTTATAATTTTTTAAAAGCTATGAATCCAGGATACTTAAGGAGTTTTATCTTGCCTTATCTGCACAGTTTTCAGTTGATTAACCAAGTCTTTCTTTCCCTTCCTAGGATAGGATAAAGTCAGTTTGAATCTTCCAGAGTTTCAAGCTATGGTTCAAAAAGATCAAGAGCCTAAAAATCTGGGTAATGTCTCCAGGACATGCCCTTGCCCTTCTCCTTCCAGACCAGCCTGACTTTATTTGCTCATCCTAATTTTTTAAATTATGACCAGATCTATCTTGCTGATTACATGGTTTCTTTTTCTCCCTCTTTCCCCCATTTTCCTTGATCTACTTGAAGCCACTGTAGTACTTGGTCACTTCTTGAGTTGTCAGCAGGAAGATATAAAGCAGACAGAGAGTGTACTAATTGGGGGAGAATAGTACATTTTTAAAAATTTTGTAAACTTTCTATTTTGGTGTGTGTTTTCTTTTACAGGCAAGGGAAATGCACTTTTTCCACTGGTAATTGAAGACCTGTACGTCTGACCTCGAATGCCAATTCCAGTCTTCCTGGACTCTGTGCTATTTTTTTTTAAATTTGTTTTGTTTTGTTTTTAGCATAGGAACCAACCACAGATGGGAGACAATGGCCACTGATAAAAAAGTAGCTGAGTATACTCCATGTTAAAGAAGAAATTTCCCTATTGCACCAGAAGGATAGCCCAAACGGCAACAGTCATTTTGTAAGAGCCATTAACCTGGTAGAAATTATCATGGTATTGATGATGATGGTAATGGTAATGATAATGATAATGATGATGGTGATGATCATAAACAGCAGCAGTGTTGATGAACTGAAGCATAATATGACCAAAAATTTCGCTCAGTTCTTTGCATCTATTATCTCATTTATTCCTTACAAAAAGTGAGTACACCTATTATTTCTATCCTGTAAATCAGAATAATGATGTTCAGTACAGATCAGTAACTTGCTCAAGGTCAAAAAGCTAATAAATAGTGGAGTTGAGATTCAAATTTAGATCTCAATAATGCCAGACCCTGTATAATTAACCACTAAATGAGGAGACAAATCTTGGACTAAGAAAACCCTTCTTAGCCATTTGACTAAATTACCTTCTTTAGAAGTTTTAGGGATGTGTTTAATTCTAAAACTTAATTCTAGAAATTCTAAAAAGTTTTCTGAATATTCCAACTTCAAGGGAGAACTATATCCAGTTTTCTTGGATGTGAATGGATAACAATGAACCAAAACCCATCAAGAAGGAGAGAACAAAACCTTGGCTCCTCATGCAGACCAAAAGTTATTCAGGTATTATTCTAACAGTGCCCTAAGTGCTGTCTACTAAGTCCATGTCTGTGCAACAGTTGTGTTTTAATATATCACTGCTTTTTTTCTGATGGTAATAAATTGTTATGTATCTACCACTTCTTGCAATGATGTTTTACCAAAGTGTTGGCTCTTCTCATTGTGGAGATAGAAAATAAAATAGAAATGTTTGGGGCTAGAAATCACTCAATTATTTCCGTTTATTTTACGAATGCAGGAAAGGGCTGAGAGAAATGAAGTGATTTGCTGAAACAAAAAGCCTTTGTAGCCAATAGCACAGTTTCTGGAGTCAGAATGGTTTTCATCCTAATTTTACCATTTATTGGCTGAGTGATCATGGGCAGGCTACTTAACCACACTGAGTCTCAGCTTCCTCATCTATAATAGGGGATAATAATAATATATTAAAATATTATAATTACTATATCAAATTATATACTATTATATAATAATATATTTTACTATACTATTATTTTGTTAATGATAAAATATATTACTGTTATGACAAATTATGGTGTATTGTGAACAAAATACCTAGCATATATAGCACATAGTGACAAATCATCATCACCATAGTCATCCTCATCAATACCTAACAGAACAGAGCCCAGGCTTTAAGCTTTTTAACACTGCCACACCAATCTTTCTATGTGTGTGGAAACGAGTCAAATATACACACCCATCTCCAGTCCATCTCAGGCTCTCCCCTAAGTTAGGTCAGACAAGGTTTCACTAAAGGCATTCACCAACCAAACATTTGTTAAATAGTAAATAGTCACAATGTGAGGCCTGTTAATTTCAGCCTTGACTTTCATTTGTGTTTGTAGAACTTAAACAGATTTACGTACTTTGGAAAAGTTGATGCTGTGGGCAACCCTCAGAAAGGATGGATGTTTACAATTACCCAAAAGAAGATCTGACACTACAGCACCCCACAGATGGTATCTTGATGAGTGACTTATAGAAACAAAGATTGTCTAACTAAAGTTGGAAGGTTTGAATCATTTAGAAGTTAAATTAATTATGGGCTCTAATGACGTTAACCTAACCTTCACACATAAAGATAACACATAATGAGAAAAAGGCAACCATGGAAGTGAAAGATAAGGGAGAACATAATATGGTCATAATGATAAAATATAAGTCAATCACACTTACTTTAGCTTCCCAGGAAATCAGGTTAATGAAACAGCTAAGGAGTGATTAACGATGATGTGTATGTGGAAGTAAATTGCATAGGAGAAAAAAGAAAGGGTCTTAAAGGAGAGTTTGTGCATATTCTACAATGTGACAAGGAAAGAACTCCTGAAACTACATATACTTTACAACCTCCTTGGAGTTACAATTTTGCTTACATTTTCTCTATTACCCTCAAAAATAAAAAAGTCTCAAAGAGACGTGTTAAAATCTATCATGCAAAAGTGCTGCTACAAAAATTTTAAATAGAGAAGCCTTATTCTGGATCTTTCAGGAAAGCCAAAATTTCATAACTGATGTTAATCTAACAGGAACAAAAGTTTGACTAGACCAGTGCTTCTTGACCTTGGCTGTACATGGTAGCAACTTGGGGAACTTTGGAAAATACAGATGTCTGGACCCCACCCCCAGAGATTCTGATGTAATTGGTTTGGGGTGTGACCTGGACATTAGGATTTTTAAAATCTCCCTGGGTGATTCTCATGAGCAGCCAAGTATGAGAAGCATCTTTCTGGTGAGCTTGTTGAGAGGTAATCCTTTTTCTGTTACCGTTAACTTGCATAGAGTGGCACTAATCAGGCATAAATGTCTGTTGAATAAATAAAATTAAAACTGTCTTTGAAGAATGACCATTCTTTCTGTGTCGTTGAGATAATTGCTAGAAAAAAAAAAACTACATATATATGTTTAAAGTTCTCATTCACTCTAAAGCATTTGAAACAGGGATCTCTATTACCTCGTAAGAAAAATCTCTCCTCTTCTTCACTATTTTTAGCATCAACTTTCACATCAAAATTCTATCATAAGTTTGCATATAAATGCAGTGCTTTTACCCATTTAGAAAGTATTGAACACCTACCAGTAAATAACTAGTCATTGGGCACAAGATGCTAAGCGAAATATTCATGGTCTATTTGCCAGTAGAGATGAGTAACCAGATCATTTGTAATCAGTGAGATAAGTGATATCATCAGAGAAATTTGGTGTACAATGGCAGCCTATGAGAGGAGGCCTACAGTCTGGGGAGACCTGGTAAACTTCCTGGACAACGTCACACCTACACTAAAAATAAGAGAGTAAGAGTTAGTCAAGCAAAAGGTTACTGTCAGGGAGAGCTCTGGGAAGAAGGAATTCCATGTCTGAAGGCCCCGACTGCCATGGCTTCCATGAAGATATAAAAGAACTCCAGTAGTATTAGAGCCTATGCTAAGAAGGTTGTGTAAGAGCTGAAGGGAAGTGGTCTGCAGGGAAGATAGTCAGCAATGAGGCTGGAGAAATAAGCAAGGCCCTGCTAGATTGTGCAGGCACTGAAACTATCTTAATATTCAACTTTTTGCCCTTAAATAAAGTGGCAGGTAGGCTGGTCATTCATTTTCATGTGGGGAAATAACAAAACTGGATTTGAGGTTTTTGAAGGCCATTTTTGCTGCAAAGTGGTGAATATATTGAAGGGAAAAGGACTGGAGACAGAAAGATCAGTTCAGAGGTGAAAAATGATAATAGTCTATTATAGAGACTCGACAGCAGGGATGGAGAGAAACAAGCATATCTGAGTCAGTAAGATAATGACAGAGTTGATAACTGATTTGAGAGAAGGTAAAGGGCACTGAAGAGTCTCAGGTGATGTGCAGGCACCCGGTTCAACCAGCTCCACAGAACACAGAAAGATATGCATGTTTGAAAGGAATTATAATAGGCTCTGTTTTGCATAGTTAAGAGTTCAAGATGTAGACAGGATATCCAAGTGGCAACATCCATAGGCAGTTGGTCTTATGGGCCTTATGGCCCTTAAGGGAAGATACTATATTGGCAGGTATGAATTTAGGAACCATCAGCATGCAGATGGTAACTGAGGCTACAGGGTAATGAGCATCATGCCTGACAAGTTGGAAAAGAGAACTCAGACAAACATCAACTTTAAAGAAATGGGCAGAGGAATAAAAGCAGAAAAGGAAATCAAGGGTGGACAGACAGGAAGAAGGAACATGAATCAGGGAGCAAGATGGAAGAGAATCAAGGAAGAAGAGTTTCAAGAAGGAAGGTGTGGCCAACAACTCTATAACAAAGATCCTGACTCCATTTTTTGAGGTTGGACTGCCCAGGTCTTATTTATGTGTCTGTCTTTATTCCTAACCCAGAGACTGGCACAGAGCATGCAGGGGATGAATATGTCATCTGTGACGTCCCTGGGTAGAATGAGACAAAGCTGGAACAGGGATATCAGAAGAAGTCAAATCCAGCACTTACCATTCTTTTGTCTTGAAACCATTAACTTGAGAAGAAGCAGGAGGGGAATGTATTTGGCTGATATTTTAGTAATTGTTTTCTTCTTTTAAAAAAAGATGAACAAAAAGTAATATCTGGCATAGCATATGTTTTGAACTTCAAAGTTTGTAAAATGCTTTCACGACATTGCCCGACATTCAGCCTCAAAACAACATTGTTGGATATAAATAGTTACTACTTCCCACATTATAGATGCAAAAACTGAGATACATGGACGTTGAGTATTTTGCTCAGGGTCATGCAAACAAGTTGCAAATATAACCCTCAAAAAAATTTTTTTACTACACTGTACAGTAGCATAAAATTATCATGTGCCCATTCTCTCTGGATTGATTTCCCTTCTGCTTTTCTCAATTTCTTCTCTTTGTGCTTGCATGTCCTAGAAAGAAGTTGAGGGCCTCATTTGTACAATGCTGGGCTTTTTCCACATGCAAGGAACAAGGCTGACATAGTTCACTGAGTAAACATGAGCAGCAAGTGGCAGTGATTTATGCTAGACTTGCAAACTTCTGATTACCAATCCGCCACCTGCTATGTAAACAGGTGTAAAGTAAGATTTAATCAGCTTACATAACATGGTAAATAATTTAATCTTTCCTCAGCATGGTGCTTGTGAATGTCAACGTTTAAGCCCAAACTGATGCTGACATTGTGATGCAAGCATCTACTTTCTCAGTCAGAAAAGCTGTGTCCAAAAATGTCCCTCAAACCCAGAACTCCACCCAGAGTTCTAGGTGGAGGCCTCGCTTTTTCCCAACATAAAGCTGAGACATGGCCCAGAAAACTGGTGATGATCTTGCTGTCTTTAATTCCTCCCGGTCCTGAGACATTTCTCTGGCCCCTGGTCATTTATTCTTCATGGTACTATTCTGCAGATATCTGAGGTGGCTGCTGGTGTGAAAAAAGAGGCAAGACTAGAGAGAAAAAAAGCAAGAAAACAGCAGCCTTCAGGGTAATTGTAGTAACGTTTTCACTTGAAGATTACCTGGGTACTCACTGTCTATGCAAATTGCCTCTAGATGCTATGAAAATCACATGAAAATATGCTCTTGGTTGTCAAAAACTGTTTACTGCATCTGCTAGAGACCACTGAACCAGGGAGTGTTGCCTCCTATGAATTTTTCATCAGTATTGTTTATGTTCTAATCAGCCTGGCCCTTCCCTCTGGTGGAAAGGGCAGGGTATGGGCTTGCTCTTCCCCTCCCACTTATGAGCCTGGGCCTTTTCTAGAGTGGAAGGCCCTGGGAGAGGCCATTGCTCTATTGGCCAAATGTTAACATGGTTGAGAGATCAACTAGAGAAAGGGTAAATGGGAGTCAGATAGCTTCCTGATTTTTTTTTTCTGTCCCTTTAGACCATCCTAGCTTACAAGCAAAGGTTGTATGCCCCGGCACCACTGGTAATACCATGGCTAGGATTTTGTTAGTTCAAAAACAAAATCTTAAAAGAATACATATTGACAGGCTTTGAACTAATGTAGCTAGGTAAGTGCTAGGTAAGAAACAGATTTGGTTTCTCCTGTAGCTACATAATTTATGGTAGAGAAAGAATAGCTACTATTTCCTAAATGCAAGGAGTTTCTTTCCCTGAAAGTTTTTTGTTCACTCAGAAAAAGTTTCTTTTTCTGAAACCATTTATTGAGTAATTGGCACAAGCCAGGCACTGGGCTGGATATTGAGTTAATCTTGAGTTGGATATTGAGTTGAAGGTTGAATTATCTTTCAACTCAATACTGATGAAAGCATTATTCTAAACTTAAAAGGATAAGAAGGAGACCTAGAAGAAAGGAAGGAGACCAAGACCCAAGGAGTTAAGTAACTTGCCTGAGGTTACTCAGCTGATAAAGGGGAGATGAGGATTTGAACCCCAAGATGACTCTAGTGGAAGCCCTTCCTCTTAAAATTACATTATAAAGTTTTTGTTCTTTCAGATACCCCATGACATTGGAAGAAAAGTGTTTCTGGCCACAGGTCTAGGAGTGCACATACTTAAAATTCAGGAAGGAGAAAGCAGAAAGACATAATAACAATATTAATAGCCAGTTGAGTTTTATATTTTTAAAGTAAATATACTGAATTTTATGTTTTATTCATATCATTCATTTAGTTCCTACATCAGCCCTAACTGGTAGATATTTTTTTTTGTTATCATCATCCCCTTTTTATAGAAAGAAAATTGAGGCAGAGAAAGGAATTTTCCCAATATCCACAGCTCATAAGGGTCTGCACTGGGGACCAGGCCAGGCCTGCAGTTGTAAACTGGACTGACGAGTATAGGCCGACACAGAGTTGGATTCAGGTGACACATACAACACTTGGGATGCTGCTAACTCCTACTTTCAGGGAAAGCGATCATTAGGGCAGAAATTATTTTAAAAAGTACCCAAGTGAGACTGTGGGATCTTCTATGGGACAGAATACATTTACAGAAAGCACAGCAGGTCACCTACCTGTCGTGACTGGAGAATATAGTCCTGCAGGTAAAGAGAGATCATACAGAAAAACAAACATAACAAGCAGCGAGGTAGGTAGAACTCCAAAGACCAGGAACAATTCAACTTACTTCCTGACTTTACCCTCTGCACTTTCTGCCACATAGTACCCTGGTTTGCATTCATATTTGCAGATGGTGCCCACGTCATGGTTGTCCTGGAGGCAGTGAGGCAGGAGCAAGTTGGCATTCAGTATAACAGGGGGAGCATCACACTCCAACTTGCAGTAGACTTCAGGGAGAGACCAGAGACCATCTTCAAGACATGTCAGCCATGGGCTCAGTCCTGACTCCAAGAGAGAGAAGCACAAGATGCTTAGAACAGAGAGCCCAGAAAGATAATCATAGCAGATGAAATAAAAACCTCTCAACTTACTGGTGTCTTTCAAAAGTCACATTATTCTTTCTTGAGTAGCATCTCAAAAATCCCATGTCAAATGTTTGTCCTACATCTTTTTACTTATAGAGCATCCAGTGTGATGCTCTTACATAAAACAGAGGTCAGATAAATATTTCTTGACCCAAATGAAAGAAGGGCTACCAACTAAATCATTACTTCTTTTCCTACCTACAAATAATAAAAAATATAGCAGTGATGGTATCATGGAAAGCATTAAAATAATAATAGATGACACTTTTATAGTGCTTATTATATGCCAGGCACTGTTCTAAGCATTTTACATGTATTAACTTGTGTAAACTTCAAACCTCAAACAACCCTATGAAATAGATCCTATTATTATCCCCTATTATGCAGATGAGGAAATTGGGGATTGGTAACTTGCCCGAATTAGTAAGGGGCAGAATCAGGGTTTGAACAGAGGCAGTTTGGATGCAGAGTTCTGTATTTAAACACTATACTATATGCCTTAGTACG
Source organism: Papio anubis (assembly GCF_008728515.1). Classification (NCBI taxonomy): domain Eukaryota; kingdom Metazoa; phylum Chordata; class Mammalia; order Primates; family Cercopithecidae; genus Papio; species Papio anubis. Next base: position 185,175,776 of record NC_044976.1, read on the forward strand.
ATTCATGGTTTCTCCAAATGCAATCCATGAACTACTCACCATAGCATCATTATCTCACCCCAGACTCACTAAGCAAGAATCTCTTGGAAAAGGTTCAGGAATCTGCAATTATAGCAAGCCTCCTGAGTCATTATTAAGCACACCAAAGTCTGAGAAGCCATCAGTTAGAGCAGGCTCCACCCCATCTTTATCTCTAACCAGCACTAAAGCCAGGGACAAAGTCATACATTACTCAAAGGATGGTTGTTAAATATTAAATTTTAAAATGTACACAATAGATTGTATCTTGATTATGAATATTATCAGGACAACCATTCTAGTAGGCTTGTCTCTGGGGTACACATCATCAAATAAAAATAGAGGAAAGTCTAAGATTCCTTCATTCATGAGAACCTGAGCCAGTGCATCCTTTCAAGTAGTTGGGGACAAAGAGTGGTGTTGCCCTTTGGGACTTTTCCGGAGTTATCAGAAGATGGTGACACAGTGGAGCAAATGGGAAAGGTGTTGGCGTGATGAAAAGAGTCCCAAACTACCCTCAAGAGTGAGGGATGGAAGAGAACTTGCATACAGTTCCTGGTTGACCAGACAATACCTTGCAGCTTGGCTGGTGGGACACAAGAGATTGAGCAGCGTTTCAGAAAGTTGGTTCCCTCTGAGCAGGAGAAGTTTGCATAGTTCACTAAAGACAGGTCGGGAACACCACAGTCCACGGGAAGGCAGCTCACATTCTGGTCCCAGTGCCCAGAAGAACATGTGAGCAGAATTTCCTTCTAGAAACAGAGAAATTGCTTCTGTCAAAGTCACAATAAAAGGCTTATGAGAGTAGTTTCCAGGCTTTAGAAGAGTCTTGGTGATTATCTGTCTAAACATTTAAAACAGGACAAATTATTTTGCCTTTCTCCCTCTTCAGGCCTCATTGTTTTAATATACATTCTTACAATACTCAGTATGATGCTGATAAAAGAAGGCTGCTAGTGCCAGAGAATCATGACATGGCAAGACTCCTTCAGGCCATCTCTGTTGTCTGCTTTCCAGTTGCTCCTCCAGACCTGTTCTCAACTCTTCTCCGCCCTGCTCTGGTCCAGAGAAACTGACCCCAGTGGATTTCATGCCTCTGACTTGTACTTGCATTCAGATCCAGGACACAGTGTCAGGAGCCTGGAGAGGGAGAGGGGAAGAGGGAGGCCAGGGTGCTGATTCTCCCCACTCTCTCCCAAGGGTCACTGCAGATTGGCTATATCTTCTGGAAGCCTGCTCCACATAGTTTCTGCTCCTTTTTCCTGTGATTCTGCACTCCTAAGGTAAACCTTTCAGGCCTAGGGGTGATAACTGAGCCCTTTCACCTGGGATACTGCACCATCTCCTTGTGATTTTCCTATATTCTGCCTACACATTTATGAGTGGTCCCTTGATTAAATTCTCTCAAATTGCCCACTTTTGAGTATGTCATCTGTCTCCTGCTGGCATTCTTATTAATAAGCCAACTGATAATGCTACTGAAAATAATTACCTCCACTGGGAATGGTGCTGAGAGTTAATGCATCTTCCAAACCTTGTAGTTAAATGTGAGAGATTCTAGCCATTTCCTAGGGCCTGCCATTTCAGTAAGGCAGCCCTAGAGCACACTGCTACTAATTCAATGAAGACATATTTATTGAGCACCTAGAAGGGCCAGGTCCTGTCCTAAACAAGATATCTTCCAGGAACTAAAAATCGACCAGGCAAGCAAATCTCATGTTGAAACAATTATTCAAAAACATGTGAAGGAGGAAGAATAGAAAGGAGAAAAAGAGGGAGGAAGGCAGAAAAGAAAGTAAAGAAGGAAATGTTAAGAGGTACATTTTTGTTTGTTATATCCTATCCCCTTCTGTAATGGTTAGAAAGAATGCCATATAAAGACTGCAAACCATAAAACAGAAGTAGAAAACTGAGATCAAGAAGAAAGAAAACATAAATATGCAACAATAAAGCCATATTGTATAATGCATGCTCCTGTATGATGGTACAACAGGAGCTGGAGGAGGAACTGCCATCCTCAGCCAGGGAGGACAGCATGTAGAAGTTCCACAGAAGAGGTAATACAGGATTGGCCTTTGAAAAATGATCAGGACTTCCCAGCAGTACACGGGGAGGTGGGAGAAGAAGGTGTCTAGGGTGGGGGGAATGTAACAAGCTAGGACCTGGAGACCTAGAAGCTTATCACTTGTTTGAAAAACGCACAGCCAACATTCTAGCTACTGGATTATCAAAGGTCAAAGGCAGAAAGGGGAGTTTCTATGGCTGAGTCAACCATCCTGCCAAGAAATCACAGTGGCACCAAAGCCACAGGTAAAATGACTGCTTAAGGCACCTATCACCCCCGACACCAACTCCTGGCTAGCTGCTCCTTCCTGGTTCCCAATGTTTCCCTGTTGCTTGCCAGAAGGACCCAATTCAAAGCCAGACACATTTTTCTGTTTAGTTTCGGTTCTTGTGTCAACAAAAAGCAATATCCCCACTGTCTTGTGATCACGAGCAGGGATTGTATAATTTCCTTCATGGGGCCAGCCTCAGGTGACAGCACATTTGGTCAGCTGGAGAGTGCCATTGCTGACTGCGCCAAGTGGTTGGCAAACGGCGAGCTCCCACCCTTCTCCCAGCCCAGATGCTGCCCCTCACTCACTTAACACAGCATGCAAGTCTGGCTCTAACTACAACGAGCCACTATCACTTAAAGAATGCCTCTCCAGACTGGGGGCAGTGGCTGACATCTGTAATCCCAGCACTTTGGGAGGGCGAGGTGGGCAGATCACAAGGTCGGCAGATGGAGACCATTCTGGCTAACACAGAATGAAACCAAATACAAAAATTAGCCGGGCATGGTGGCATTCACCTGTAGTCCCAGCTACTCAGGAGGCTGAGGCAGGAGAATCGCTTGAACCCGGGCGGTGGAGATTGGGAGGTTGCAGTGAGCTGAGATAGTGCCACTGCACTGCAGCCTGGGCAACTCGGTGACAGAGCAAGACTCTGTCTCAAAACAAACAAACAAGCAAACAAAAAATGTCTCTCAAAATCTGCATATATTGCATATATCGCCTAGTGCTTCTCCTGTCTCTGTTAGGTATTGTCCATTTTGTTTTGAATTTGCTTCTAATTTTAACGCATTAAATATGTTGTCTTTTCTTCTCTCCCCTTCTTCACCTATCACATGAGTAGATTCAGTCCCTGCATTTTTTTCCAGTCTTTTTATTTCTTTTCTGGAGTGGACATTCCTTTGCCTGAGTTGAGATGGGTGAACAACAGGTAATAAGGGCTCTGCCATCCTGACTAAAGCATCACAGACCAAGAAGTTGGTGCCTCAAGGTATATTAAACCTGTTTCTCTCTAGGCAGAAACTAAGCCAGCTGAAGCCAAAGTGCATACCTTTAAATCCTGACATCTCTAAGCAAGTGAAATTCTCCCACAGGTTCCCAACCTGTTAAGCAATCAATTGGCACAAAATAAAAAAAAAAAAAAAAATCAACTCTTGTAAGTCACTGATGTCTAGTTAACAGTTGTGTGTCCACTCTTTCCTTATGAGACCACATCTTTCTAGGTTTTTTTCCTCAAGCACCATCATCTCTTCCCTAGGGCATCCTTCTTCTATCTTATAATATGGTCATGTTTTCTAATGGCTGATATCACGTTTAAAATTTCTCTGTAGGGAATTGAACTCTCTAAAGGAAAGATGGAAAACAGAATTCTTAGTTGAGAATACATGATCATGCTCATAATACTGACAATGGTTAGAGTGCTATGTACCTATCATTTTGCTAAAAGCATTTACATTATTTCCCGTCATTATCATAACTCAATCAGATAAGCACTCTGTTCTAATCATTTTAAAATGTGAAAACAAGCTTAAAGAGATTAATTTGTTTTGCTTATTTTTTAATCCAAAGTTACACATCTTATATACAGTGGAGCCAAAATTTAATTCTGATCTGTCTCCTGAGCCATCCTGTTAATCTACATATTCTACTACCTCCAGACCAGCTTGAAATTCTGAAAATGGTGCTGTAGAAATTTGAAATGAAGCTTGTAGAAATTTGGAAAATTTGGCCAGAGTTAGAATCATGACAGAATCTCTGCCTCAGTAACAGCTTTAATGCTTCTGGGGAGAAAATCAGATTCTATTTCTTCAGTCTTTTTGTTGGAGGGTTGTTGCGGGGTGGGTGGACAGTGTGAACCACAGACATGCTGATTACAACCGATCTTTCCTGAAAATTACAGACAAGTCTGAACTTTGGCATTCTCATCTTAAAGGTAAAAGGAGGGAAAATAATTTCTGATAGAAAGACAAACAAGGGAGAAGAACAGAATAAGCACTCCCATTTACTGCCCACCTTAGGAGAAATTTAAAACCCACTTAATCAGCACTGTACATACTTTTATATACCTTGCATTTCTATTAGGCCATCCTTCTTTCTGCTTGCTAGAGCCCCCATGTTTTCCTTTCAAATGGCTTAAAAACATCTGCTCTTTCCCTGTGGAGCCAGAGAGAAGAGCATGAATACCCCCCCTTCCCAGGAACTTGGTCCTGGTGATCATGATCTTTCCACTCACCTGCATGGGCCTGATGTACTGCCCACCGCTGGCCTGAAGGGCAAATCCCCTTTGACAAGTGATAGCACACTTCATGAGACCTGGGCCTATAGAGGTACAGTTCACCACATCGGCGTGATCAAGCAGCAATGACGGACAGCTGTCCTGCTTCCCACAGGGCTGATGGACACAGCTAGGATGAGAGAAACAGAAGCATCTTAGGACTCGTTGAGAACCAGTAAGGAGCAGCGATGACTTTGCAGCTCTGTCTGGGAGGGCTCCTAAACCAGAGAGAACAATTTTCTCCAAAACCGATATTTAACTCATCCCCTTTTTGCTCTACTACCCAACACCATGCAGCAAATAATAAACATAAAAACTAACAGCTAACAAGTAACGGTTAGCTGAATTTCTATGGCTTTTTCTTCCAGAAGGATCAAATAGTGATGAAATGAGGTGGAGAACATATTCCGAGAGTTCTGCATGGTTCAGAAATGAACAGATCATGGGATGACACTCAAAATATTTAACAACCAGTACTGCTGGGTCCCAAGCAATTAGAACAAATCCAGAACAAAGCTCAGGAGTGAAATCTGAAGGCCCCTAGTTATGTCAGGCATCAGTCTTTCAAATGTTTGATCACAAGGTGACACAGAAGGCCACGTCTGAAGGGCCTAGGTTTCTGAGATGACAGAAAGGCAACACCAATTTACTGATTGGTATGGAAATATTTTGACAACTGCTAAAGCCATAGCAGTACATACCACTGAAGAGTAGCACAGACTCAGCAGAAATGGAACCGGTTACTGGAAGAGGAAACTCACACATCTTGAATCCATGTCCCATGCTTAACTTATGCTAGATGCTTCCACAGACATCCTCTCAGCAGAGAACTGCTATCTTGGATTGCCAGGGCCAATCTAGACTCAGCCTGGACCATAACAGCAGCAAGAATACACTGGAGCAAAATGAGTGTCACCCTCTTGCCATGGCAGAACCATGGAGGTTAATAATAAGGGCATTAGCCTCAGGCTCTCTGGAACTGAATCCTGGACCCATCATTTACCACCTGTTTGATTTGGAGTGAGTTATTCATTCCCAAGTGTTTCAGCTTCTTCCCCTATAAGATGGGGATAATTATGGCAACCTCACAGAGTTGTTATTCCTCTACTGCTTCACTGCAGAAGGCCTCAGTGGTCTGTTTGCTGTTAGTCACCCCATTTTTTTGTTCTCCCATTTCAGTACCTTTGCTCAATTTGTTGAGATTTCTACAAGGCCTTCTGCTATGGTTTGGATATGGTTTGTTCCAAAAAACTCATGGTGAAATTTGATTCCCAATGTGGCAGTTTTGGTAGGTGGGGCCTAGTGGAAGGTATTTGGGTCATGAGGGCAGATCCCTCATGAATAGCTTAGTGTTGTTTTCATGGTGGTGACTGAATTAGTTCTCACTGGAATAGGTTAGTTCCCATGAGAGCAGGTTGTTATAAAGTCAGGGTGCCTCTCAAATTTTGCACCTTTGCATGTGTTTGCTTCTGCTATGTATGACACAACAAGAAAGCTGAGCAGATGCCAGCGTCATGCTTCTTGCACTTCCAAGACTATAGAACTATGAGCTAAATGAATCTCTTTTCTTTAAAAATTTCCCACAATCAGGCATTTGGTTATAGCAACACAAAATGAGCTAAGACACCCTCCTTCTCAGAGTCCCTTCAGATGCCCTCTTCCTTTGAACTTCCCAGTGAGATTTAAAAAGTAACTCACTTCTAGCATTTCTTTTGCTTTATGTTGTGTTATAGTCATGTATGCATTTTCTCATTCTTTAATCAGTGAATTAACTTATTTATCCTTTTATTCACAAGGTAATTAGTACATGAGTGTCTCCTAAATGCTCAATGTCCCAACCAGATTATGGACATTTTGAGGAGGAAAACTGGCTCTTACCCACTTTACATTAAACACATGACTTGCTGTAGTCGACACAATAAAAATTTGCCAAATTAAGATTGTTCATGTTATAGACAGCAAAGTCAGTCCTTGGCTATCAAAATGAGAAATTTGTTAAATGTTATAATGACAAATAGGGATCTGAAATATGAAAATATCATTAAACACTGATTCAACCATCTTTCTCCACTCATTCATTAATAAGCATTTACTGAGCACTTTCTGTTGGGAAGGCATTGATCTGAGTACCAGTGGTATAAGAACCATACTCTTAGGGAATACATAGTCTAGTATGGAAGACTAACAAGATATTTTCTTGCTCTTGATGTTGTTGTCCCTGGTGCTAATTATTAGCCCAAAAGATATGACTACTATGAATCTTGTCATCAATAGTGTGCTCTGTTTCCCCCTGAATTGTGTTAGTGGTCAACTATTCTATCAAAGATCTGGGCAATGATATGAGAAAGTAGAATAAACATCATTGAATATGCACCTACTACCTTGAAATAATTGAGTCTTGACTTAAAAAGCACTAGCCCCAAAAGGATGGATTCAAACTAAACATGCTAAAGTTGTTGACCCTGCTCTTATGGCCTTGGGATTTAAATTATATGCCAACGATACTCTCATTTCTTTTCTCTATGTTTATTATGTATAAGTTGGAAGAATTGGAGGTGATCGGTGTGAAGAAAACGTTTTCACAAGTTTAAGCCCTGGTTATTTCCTGTGATGATGAAGTATCCATTCTGAGACCTGATGAAGGAAGAAAAATATAAGGTGGGGGTTGTTAATGAGTCAGCCTCAATTCCCCAAATTCAATGCTGATATGCAATGTAGGAAATACATTTTTGTCTCCAAATATTTACTTAATCTATCTGACAAGGAAGCTAAAATCTGACTATCCTTTATGAAATGTGATCACGATGCTTCATTAGTGATGCTAAAGAACTCCAGTTCTCTAGATGCCACATGCCACGGATGTTCCAAACGTAATCTCTTCTTCAGCATGCTAAACAGGAAGTACTGGAAAACAGAGAGTCATTAATACTCTCGTCCACATCAGTTTATTGGAAAGAAGTTAGGGTGAAAAGAGCAAGTGCTGTTTTGAGTGACTTCGTCCAATTAATCCATGCCATCATTGAAGACAAATACATGTTGAGACACGACACAAAACAAATGCTCTGAACGAGCCTCCCTCCATCAAAATGGGAACTACTATTGTTATGACTGCCAGTGTGAGAAGTCCATCCAGCAGGAGCAGCAAGGGAGGAAGAATGAGACAGGGGAGAATATGAGAGGGGAAAGTGGCATGAAATAAGACCAACACCAAAAAAAAAAAAAAAAAAAAAGAAAAGAAAAGGACCAAACCCAGACCTGTTTATGAAGTGAGAAATGGTTTTAGGGCAGCTGCTGCAAATTCTTTCACTAGCTTATATTTCCATTTGCTTCCTTTTTAAGGAATTTGTTTTATGAGGACGGAGTTTGTCAGGTCGTTAGCTTCTGATGGCATCTGGTACCAATTGTAGACTTCTCTCCCTTGCACCCCAACCCCAAAAGCCCTTTTGGGTTTCTCTTCCACTACAAACACTGCTTCTCTGAGTGAGGTTGTTGTGTTCTCCATTATCGCACCCTCCCAGTACATTCTCCTCTCTACCTAATGCTACATAAGTACTAAAAGTAATTCATCTTAAAACTCAAAAGCTTTCCTCTTATGGTCTTTGGACAAACCTTACTGAAAGTGGCAGAAGTGAAGCCTTACAATGCCCCAGAGAAGTGGGAAGTTAGGTATTTATCTTGGTTTGACATACAAGGAAACTAAAGCTGTTTGGAGACTGGCTGGAGGCCACACAGCGAGTCAGAGGAAAATCCTCAGGCTGGATCTCAGAGCCCTCACTCTCAGGGCCAGCCTAGACCACCGGGCCATCTCCCGTGGGATGAGGTTGCTTTCCTGTTGCTTTCTTCCCAATTCAGGAGCTAGCAGCAGAGGCCAGAGTGAGCCAAGGAGCTTCTCAGCAGGGCAGGCAAGAGAAAAACATTGCATATTTAATAGTCCCATAGTTTTGAGCAGTTCTCTTTTAAATAACAGTAAATCAAGTGATGATATTTGTCCAGCTGCCACTGTCTGCACGATGCCCTGCCCAGTGTGCATCCTCTTTTGGCAACACCCTCTCTCTTTCCATCTATGTTTCCAGCTCTTTCCCCACCCCATTACAATGTGTTCTCAGGTAAGAATATGATGTACCCAGTCAGATGTGATTCGCAGGTATTTCCATCTTAACAAGAGTCAGTGTTTTAAGCCAAATGATTTTTTCACAAGGGAGGTTTAAGTCAGTAGGTCTTTACAAATCATACTATGTGGATGACCACCTACACATAACCCTAGCTTTGCTCTTTACCTCTCCACTCTCATAAGCCTCTACTCTCTTTCTCCTGGTCTTCACTTCCAGTGCCATTGTGTTATAAGGTTTTAAAACATGCTTTTGGTTGAGGAATTTCTGTTCAAAATGTATGTTAACCTTTGGCTATCATTCTCTTGTACAGAACCTGCCTGTGGGCACCCAGGCACAATCCTAGCAATGCCCTGCAATAATGATGTGTGTTTTTCCCTTGCTAGTTGTGTACATGAATGATGCCTGTACTTGGGAAGCCTCTGTTGGCATACTCCCTTAAGAGTGGCCCTCTTATTCCACGAGGCAGGCTTTACCATAGCTGTGCATTAGACTCACTTAGGAAGCTTTTTAAAAAATTTACTCGTGCTCTATCCCCTGAAAATGTTGATTCTGTAGGCCTGCAGGGGGATTCCAGAATTTGATGTTTATAAGTTTCAAAGTGTTGATACTCACTAGGAGTAAAGCTCAACCCCATAAAGATCTAGATATATGTAACCTGAAAGATATGTCAATAAATTCTATAGGCCAAGACTGACTCCAGAAGGAGACATTGGCCTCACTGCTTCATCATTATGTTTTATTATATTAAACTCAAATTATCACAAAGAAGCCACAAGGTAGATCAAAAGCATAAAACATATCCCCTGTTCTGAAGAAACTTTGAATACAGCTGAAGAGAAAAAAATAATTAAATCATGTGTTACTGGTTATAAATTCATGGCTATTTCTGAGAAAGTTTTATTATTGAATTTGATGTGACTTTAATGAATGAACGCAATTTGGAAAGGCAAGAGATGCCTGGAAAGTTTTCTCCAGTTCTTTACAGACAGAACAAAGGAAAAGCAGAAATCTCAAAACATGGATAAAAACACCATTTCCCCTAAAACTGTGAACTGAGGAAAATTCAGTGTGTGCAGATCTCTTAACTCCTGACTAACAACGTTAGATAATTCTATACTGAAAGGAGTCAACCTTTATATCGGAAGACAGACTTAGGGGCAGGTTCAGACTTAGGGGCAGGTTCCCAAAGTCTTCCTACATCTTTCAATAGTTAGCGAGGAACAGGGTAAGGTAGACACCAGAAAACAGACATCATTCTTTGCAGATAGAGTGGCCAGCCCCACCAACAAACTTTCCAAGAACTGTCCCCCAGAGAATGCCAAACCAGGCAGCTCTTTTAGTCGTCATTTTTTGAGACCATCACAGGGACATTGGCACAGCTTCCAACCCAAGTCCATATTTGCGGAGCTCAGTAGTTCCTAACAAATAGGCAAAGTCCTGTTATTCTGCCTACAGCTGCCCTGAAGCTTTGGTTCAGGGTTCCCCTGAGGGTCTGAGCCAACCTGAAAGAACTTCAGAAGGTTACAACAATACTTCAGAGTCGGTCAGAATCAGTACTAAAATCATTTTTTCTCCTATGTAAGAATGTGTGAAAGATTAAAGACTCCATTTCCTGATTGTGATGGAGGTGGGGGAGGGTGGGCATTTAACAACCATTTTAGAGGAACCAGAGCTCATTAAAATGGAAACAGATCTTAAAGAGAATTCAACTCAAATTTCTTGTATTAAATGAGAAAACTTAGCCCAAAAGAAATGATGCGATATTTCAGAACTTTCTGCAACACTAAGATTGTAATGTAACAACAAAGAAGCACTTAATTGGGTTTTAGCTCAGACTTAAAATCAGGGTGACATCAGCTCATAAACTTTTCTAAAGTCAATATCCACCCTCCTCCAGGCATTCATAAAAGTCTGATCACAACTTTTATCTAGCATCTAGCTTTGCTGAAGAGAAACTGGCATCTGTACCACACTTTTCAAGAAACAATACAGTGTGATGAAGAAAGTAGTAGACCAAGGCCACATGACTTGGGTTCTGGTCTTGGCTTGCCCCTGCTGGCCTCTAGGACCTTGGGCAAGTATCTTAACCATCCTGGCCTTCCATCTGCAAATTAGTAAAATGATGGGGTTGAACTGGCTTCTATCAAAGGGCCCTTCCAGCTTTAACATGGTATTGAGTTTCACAGATGAGGTGATGGTGGTATTGGGGTGGGAGTGCAGAAAACCCATGAACAGGCAGGATGTGGTAGAGAACTCAAGAAAGAGTTTCTCATAATCTTTCTTGCCAGTGTATTTTTTTAGCGTAATGTCCCAACTTTTCAGTTGTTTAGTTAAACAAAATATTGTAATTCATTTATCCAAGAAGTACCACCCCTGACTAAATAGCAATCCCAGAGGTCTTTCTAGAAACAGCTCTTTGAAGGTTAAGTAGTAAAACAGGATCAGATTTTTCTCTATTATTTTACTTCATTGTATTGATTCTTATGGAAATAAGAGGGTATGGGCTAAGAAGGAATACATGCTCTGAATTTGGCAGCAGATAGGAGTCGGATGTATAGAATGCACAGTGGACTGGATGAGACAGAGTCCTCATTTAATTTTCCCACCACCAACGGAAAACCAAACGTAACGACAATAACAGCATTCATCCTTAGATAGCTTTGCTATTTATCCAAACTAACAGAGAAAAAAAGTCTTGATTCTGACTCCCCATTCTGCTTCCTCCTCATCTGACTTCATCTCTGCTTTGTAGGACAGGAACCAGGTTAAATGTTAAATATATTTCCTTCTTGGGAGGACCAGTGCTGGTACTTTGAGGTGCTGAGAACCCTACTAACTGGGAAAATAAAATTAATTCAAGTTCTTCTCCTCTGAAGATTCTCATCTGAGGGAAACAGAGGAATCTCAGCAGTAATTCTGATTCTTCCTTCGCATGATAGAAAAATGTTGAATTATTATGCCAAACCGACTTCTCCTTCCATTCCTGTAACCTGGGAAAGTGGAAGTTTCTCTGCCCCTTTATTTAAGTCTCAGCACAGAGTTTGGCTCCTCAAAATAGATCTGTCAGGAAATGTCCATCTCTTCCTAGAATGTGACCTATCTGCAAGTTCAGAACTAGACTTGGAGGTCCCAGTGCTGGGCAAATTGCTTCACTCATTTTTGATTCTGGATATGGGCTTTGCCATGTTTGCCTGTAGATGGATTAAAGACTTAAATGTAAGACCCAAAACCATAAAAACCCTAGAAGAAAACCTAGGCAATACCACTCAGGACATAGGCATGGGCAAACATTTCATGAATAAAACACCAAAAGCAATGCCAACAAAAGTCAAAATAGACAAATGGGATCTAATTAAACTAAAGAACTTCTGCACAGCAAAAGAAACTACCATCAGAGTGAACAGGCAACCTACAGAATGGGAGAAAATTTTTGCACTCTACCCATCTGACAAAGGGCTAATATCCAGAATCTACAAAGAACTTAAACAAATTTACAAGAAAAAACAAACAACCCCATCAAAAGGTGGGCAAAGGATATGAACAGACACTTCTCAAAAGAAGACATTTATGCAGCCAACAGACATATGAAAAAATGCTCATCATCACTGGTCATCAGAGAAATGCAAATCAAAACCACAATGAGATACCATCTCATGCCAGTTAGAATAGTGATCATTAAAAAGTCAGGAAACAACAGATGCTGGAGAGGATGTCGAGCAATAGGAATGCTTTTACACTGTTGGCGGGAGTGTAAATTAGTTCAACCATTGTGGAAGACAGTGTGATGATTCCTCAAGGATCTAGAACTAGAAATACCATTTGACCCAGCAATCCCATTACTGAGTATATACCCAAAGGATTACAAATCATGCTACTATAAAGACACATGCACACGTATGTTTATTGTGGCACTATTCACAATAGCAAAGACTTGGAACCAACCCAAACATCCATCAATAATAGACTGTATAAAGAAAATGTGACACATATACACCAGGAATACTATGCAGCCATAAAAAAGGATGAGTTCATGTCTTTTGCAGGGACATGGATGAAGTTGGAAACCATAATTCTCAGGAAAATATCACAAGGACAGAAAATCAAACACTGCATGTTCTCACTCATAAGTGGGAGTTGAACAATGAGAACACACAGACACAGGAAAGAGAACATTACACACCAGGGCCTGTTGGGGGGTAGGAGGCTGGGGGAGGGATAGCGTTAGGAGAAATACCTAACGTAAGTGATGAGTTGATGGGTGCAGCAAACCAACATGGCACATGTATATCTATGCAACAAACCTGCACGTTGTGCACATGTACCCTAGAACTTAAAGTATAATAATAATAATAATAATAATAATAATAATAATAATATCATCTACAGGCCCCCTGTCTTTCTGAAGAGAAACAGATTTACATCACACAGCCAAAAGTGCTCTCTTTCAAAAGCCCTGTCTCTCACCAAGTTTCAGAACTCATGATTTTAACATAGATTATAAAATCTCTGGAATACCAAAGAAAGAATGAAAACAATTCAAACTGCAGACTACTATGCAGTTAATATGCTTCCTAGCACTTGCCCAGGGAAGCAGAATCATTTATTTTAAACGACAAAAAGATATGTATATATTAGCTGACCCTTGAACAACATGAGTCTGAACTTTGCCAGTCCACCTACATACATATTTTCTTCCACCTCTCCCACCCTTGAGACAGCAGAGCCAACCCCTCCTATTCTTTCTCCTCCTCAACCTATTCAACATGAAGACAATGAGGATGAAGATCTTTATGATGATTCCACTTAATAAATTGTAAATATGGCCAGGCGCAGTGGCTTACGCCTGTAATCCCAAAACTTTGGGAGGCCGAGGTGGGTGGATCACTTGAGGTCAGGAGTTCAAGACTAGCCTGACCAACATGGTGAAATGCCATGTATTAAACTACAAAATTAGCTGGGTGTGATGGCACATGCCTGTAATCCTAGCTACTTGGGAGACTGAGGCAGGAGAATTGCTTGAACCCAGGAAGTGGGCATTGCAGTGAGCCGAGATTGTGCTGCGCCATTGCGCTCCAACCTGGGCAACAAGAGTGAAACTCTCAAAAAAAAAAAAAAAAAAAAAAAGTAATAATAAGAAGAATTTGTAAATAATTTTTTTCTCATGATTTTCCTAATAAGATTTTTTCTCTAGCTTACAATATTATAAAAATAGAGTATGTAATATATTTGATATGTCAAATATGTGTTAATGGACTTTACGTTATTGGTAATGCTTCCAGCCAACAGTAGGCTTTCAGTAGTTAAACTGTGGGGAGGTCAAAAATTATGGGCAAATTTTTGACTATATGAACGTCAGTGGCCCTAATCCATGTGCTGTTCAAATGTCAACTCTACATGCTTTTCTCCTCCCAACACACATGATTTGCAAAGGCAGTAGCCATCTCCCTGTGGGGCACTTCCTAAAGAGCAATGATCACTGGCACCCTCCAAGGGACTGCACTGCTGACTCTCTCTCTATTATTTATTCCTGCACACAAATTAAGCTATTCACTAGGGAATGACACTTCCCCAACTACATTCATAGGCTGAGCCTGGGAAACTGTGAAACATGAAGAGTTAGGTGAGAACAACACAGCCCTGTGATGAAGTTTAATGGGCATAAGCTTCAGACTGTGTCGCTCCTAGAACAGTACCTACAGGGCAGGAAGACAGGGTAGCCTGGCTTCTCTGTGGGCTGTACATAAGCTATGGCTAAATGGAAGTCTTAAGGATTTGCGATCCAGCTCCTTGAATGGCTCTCAAATTCACATGCAGAAGTAAGAAGAACATAAAACACCTGTGGGGTCGCTTTGGGACTCTACCTCTCCCTATTTCTCCTTGGTTTATTTTCCTTGTAAATTTCTAGACTCCCCAACAGAAGCTTCATGTTGTTTCTGTCATCTTCTAATCCTAGAGTTTACCAGTCCTTGGTTGCTATCAGATTTGGAGTATTATTATCTTCTGTTCTTTTGCTCTTCCTAACCCGCTGGAGCCTTGCAACATTGATGGCTCATTTGCTTACGGAGAAATCAAGGGCTGAGGAAGGGAATAGACTGTGCTAAAATCATGAAGTGAGACTAAATTATGTAGACAAAAGTGAGAAGCAAGGGTCTGGGCATTGAGTTTGCTGCCACTTCAGTCTCCAGACTTCCTCTGCCGGCAGAGCTATGGTTGCACACAAAACCAGACACGGCCTGAGAGTCATTTCAACCAGAGCTTATGGTCAAATCTGTCTACAGCATCTGTCTCCTTGGCAGGCTGGCAAAATGACAGAACCTTGGAAATACTGGTTTCCTTTTATTTTCTGTGCTTTCTCCATCAGCTGCCATGAATACAGACTATACCAACAAGGCCAGTCCTGAGCAAAATTGGGAAGTAGGTGACATTTTTAATTCATCCCTCTTTTCAATACCACTTTTTTCTACTTCTCTTGTTCCCTAAAACTTCTAAATGGCTACCTTAGGTTACATTTCAGCAGGGCCATGGGGCTCATTTTTTGGATTATCAAAATCCATAAGAGAATACTTCTGTTATAAATAGTTGATAAAGACTTAAAACACTTTTATTTCTAGTATATAGTTATTTACTATTTTAAAGAGACCTCTGGAGTAGAGACTTAAAGAAAATAATTCTTAATGATGGAATTTCAGGGACTATGATAAGTCACTAGGGAGGAGTTGTTTTAAAATCAGTCTATTCCTTTGGGGGTGGACCTCAACCCTAAGTCTTCCTAAGCTGGTTTCACCTGTTCCTAGCATTTGATCCAATGCTTTCACTAGTTAGTTCTTAGAATGTGTCCCACTAAGAACAATCTCAGACAAAGTAGTTTCAATAAAGGCTATTCTGGAATTGTCTTAGTCATACTTCATTAAGCTCACCCAAAAGACCATGTCCATGGCCCCTTCATTTTTCCTCTATAACCTCATGAGTCAAAAAAAAAAAAAAGCAGTTGAAAAGGCTCAAATAGCTCACTGTGCCTCCCAAAGCCGACTTGTCATCCAGCCAGCCATCCATCATCTGCCGGGGGAATCAGAATCCTCTCCAGTGGGTTTTCCTTCTTCCTTCTTATTTTATGGACAAATCATTCTGGGAAAAGGAAGTTGGGCAAGAAAGCAAGGGAGCAATTGAGCAGCTATAATTCTTTCCTTGCTTAAAAGAAACTGTGTAGAAAATAAGAGACTCAATGTTAATTTGTTAAACTGCTTTGAGGCGGCAGATAATCAAATAAGTAGAAAGGCAATACATATTTCATTTCTATAGTGCCTTTCCCAGCAGCAAGAGAGAACATTTCCCGTCACTCAGGAACATTAAAAGGAAACCTGATGATAAAAATAAAAGATGAGGAGTCAAAAAATAAATGCTTTAAAATGCAGTTCCTAAGCCAAAAAAAAAAAAAAAAGGAGGAGCCTTCACATCTTGAGGCTATCAAAAGGGGTTCTACATAGGACTGAGCAGAGGAAGAAGAAGGCTGGAAAGGTTTGGAACCCAATCCAGGTGGAAGAGGAGGGAAAAGGGTTGGCATTTCAAATCTGAGCTCCAAATAATTGAAACACAATGGGAATCTGTAAAGCAGCAGCTGAGGGTTCCAGGGAAAAATAAAGCATGAAGCAGAATGACAGATAATAGAGATGAAATAATGCTATTCCCAAGACCAGACTCAGAGACTGATCACAGCAGGGATGGAATGGCCAAGTACTGAGCTGTGCCCTGGCTTCCTCTCCCTGGACTGGGGCTCAGACGTCCTATAAGCTAGCTCCAGCTCAATTTGTAACCTATAGTATAACCAAGAAGAAACATATTCACACCTGAGTCTCTACATCTCCTAAATGAGACAGCCACTTCCTCCCAGAAACGCTCTGGGGACTATTAAAGACATAAAAGTGAAGTTCTACGGAAAAGTTTCGATTCTTTCTACCACATTCCTCCACTTCTTAACTATAATTCCATGTCTACAGTGAATTCTGCATGAACAATAGAGGTTAACACATAAATCACCTGCATCGGACTTAATGAATAAGGCTATGTCTTCTCTGCCAGCAGATTCACCTTCTTAAGAATAGCTTTCTAAGGCTAAAGACATCTTTTGTGTCACTAGCACACAGTGCCATTGGCAGGGATCTGAGGAGTCTAGGCAGCCGGAGTAAGTCAACCTGAAGATAGGATTAACATGGCATGTTACCCAAATTCATAAACTGCAAAGGGAAAATTTGGGTCATTTGGATGACTAATTGTTGATTTTTCTACCAGGATTATTTATTTTCACAGGCCCTGCTTCAGGGAACAGTAACCTGAAGAACAGAGGCTAACAGAGATGATGAAGGTGACTAAATTAGTATTCATGTCACAAATTTGTAGGTCTCTATCTGTGAGTCTGGGGCATTGCAAGCCAAACCAAATACACATTATTCATTGATTACTCATTTTTGAAAATTACTTGATACTCTTCTTTACATAAGCA
The DNA here is from genome assembly GCF_008728515.1 of Papio anubis. Lineage (NCBI taxonomy): Eukaryota > Metazoa > Chordata > Mammalia > Primates > Cercopithecidae > Papio > Papio anubis. The sequence continues at coordinate 185,193,011 of NC_044976.1, forward strand.
TGGTTAGCAAAGTAAGGCAGGTATGTTAATTATATGTATATGTTCAGGTTTATGATAAATATACAAGAGCTAGAGGCTGGACTCCAAATGATGTCCATAATAACAGCCTATTGGTAAATGTTTTTAATGCAAAAGGTAAATTCTCGGTTTAAGGATTTTTGCTTTGCATATAGGACCATATAATAACACAATGCGTGAATTCATTATTTTTCCTTGACTCAGATTTTATAAATTTTATAATAATCCACTTCCACTCAATAAATTGTAAATAGATTTTCTCTTCCTCAATTTTCTCAATGATATTTTCCTTTCTCTAGCTTACTATTTTTGTAAGAATGTAGTATATAATACATTTAGTATATCAAATATGTGCTAATTGTTTGTTGTTATTGTTGTCGTTTTGTTTTGTTTTGATTTTTGAGACGGAGTCCTGCTCTGTCACCCAGGCTGGAGTGCAGTGGTGCAATCTTAGCTCACCGCAACCTCCATGTCCTGGGTTTAAGCAATTCTCCTGCCTCAGTCTCCCAAGTAGCTGGGATTACCAGTGCCCACTACCACACCAGGCTAATTTAGTATTTTTAGTAGAGATAGGGTTTCACCATGTTGGCCAGGCTGGTCTCAAACTCCTGATCTCAGGTGATCTGCTTGCCTTGGCCTCCCAAGTGCTGGGATTACAGGCGTGAGCCACCACACCTGGCCAATTGTTTATGTTATCAGTAAGACTTCCAGGGAACAGTAGGCTGTTAATAGTTAGGTTTTTGGGAGGTCAAAAATTATGTGCATTTTTTTTACTGTACAGGGTTGGTACTCTTAATTTACATGTTGTTCAAGAGTACAGGCTTACTTTTATTTAAGTAAATAGAAAAATAAAGATTTATGATGAAAAGAAAAAAGAAAAGAAGGAGAAGAGGAAAAAGATCTGAGGATGCCATTGCTCTTTACAATATTTATGTTTTTCTTAAAAAACGATATATCTTCATATAAAACTAAACATCCTCTTAACCATATGATCCAGCAATCACATTCCTTGGTATTTAGTCAAAGACATTTTAAAATTTATGTCTATACAAAAGCCAGCACATGGATATTTATAGCAGCTTTACTCATAAGTGCCAAAACCTGGAAGAAACCAAGATGTCCTTCAATAGGTATATGGATAAATAAACTGTTGTATATTCACACAATGGAATATTATTCAATGATAAAAAGAAATGAGCTATAAAGCTATGAGAAGACATGAAGGAAACTTAAATGCATGTAACGATGTGAAAGAAGCTAATCTGAAAACTGTGTAATTCCATGCACTGTGTAATTCCAACTATATGACATTCTGGAAAAGGCAAAATGATGGAGATGGTAAAAATATTAATGGTTGTGAGAAGTTTGGGACAGCAGGGATGTAGGGTATGTTGGTGAATAGGCAGAACACAGAGGATTTTTAGGGCAGTGACAATGCTGTGCGTGATACTATAATGATGGATACATATCATTACACATTTGCCCAAATACATAGAATGCACAACAAACACTAAGAGTGGATTCTAATGCAAACTATAGATTTGATGTGATTATGACATGTCATTGTAGGTTCATCAGTTTTAACAAATGTCTCACTCTAGTGGGGGATGTTGATAGCAGGAGTGGCTAGGCATGGGTGAGGTCAGTGGATATATGGGAAATCTCTGTAGCTTCCTTTCAATTTTTCTGTGAACCTATAACTGCTCTAAAAGAATAAAGACCTTAAAAATAAAACAACAATGCTCTTTTGAATGGCACAACCACTTAAAAATTTAAATCATTTTAAAAATTAGTTTTATAATTCAATGCATATCGCATTAACCTTTTTCAAGACTGTCTTGCATAAAGTGAAACATATTCACAAACACACACATACACACACACATATATTCATACAGATATATGACCACATTGGTGTATGTGTATGACCACCAATGTGGTCAAATATGCGTATGATCCAGACTGGATCAAAATTGCTAACTCTCAATTATCCATCATTATAAAAATAATCAGAATAAATGTAATCAAAACAGTAACCACAACTTTTTAATTTTTGTATTTTTATATACAGTCATGTGTCACTTAACATTGGGATATGTTCTGAGAAATGTGTCGTTAGGTAATTTGATTGTGCAAATATAGAGTGTAGTTACACAAACCTACATGATACAGCCTAGTACACACACAGGCTACATGGTGTAGCCTATTGCTCCTAGGCTACAAACCTGTACACATGTTACTGTACCAAATACTGTAGGCAATTGTAACACAATTATAAGTGTTTGTATATTTAAACAAATCTAAACATAGGAAAGGTACAGCAAAAAATATTGTATTATAATCTTATGAAATCATCATTAAATATACAGTCTTTCACTGAGAAAAATATTGTAATGTGGTACATGACTGTAATCTTATTTTCTAGGAAACACATTAACATTACTGATTAAATTTCATTTTGATGATACTATAAAAATACCAGGTGAGCCATGAAGAAGGTGGCTCTGAAGCAGACTAAAGAATAAGGGGAAAAAATCTGGACAGGTATCATTCATAAAACAGATGTGTTTTTTCCTGGATGAAAGAGAGTTGCGAGGACATTCTCTGGTAGAGAACTGCTTGGATAATCCACCTATCAAGAGCTGGGGAATTTCTATGAAAAGACCTTACTCTTGGAATCACTACTTTTCCTTCATGCTTTTTTCCTACAAGCAAGTTATTTGTGTATCCCTTGTGTCCTAAGCTGTCTAGTAAGTTGAAACTACATGGCTATAGCATGTGGCTCTGTCAGGATATGAGACACATGTAGTCAGCTAACTCCAAGGGTACTGCATACATTCGCCTATCTCAGCCTAAACTATTGTGATGGAAATAATCCCTGCCTTCTGAAATCCCTACCCTTGCATAATCTCCTCAACTTGAGTGTGGGTGGGACCAGTGACATGATGCCAATCAATTGAATACAAAGTTGACAAGCTGTAACACTTGTGATTATGTTACAAAAGATTGTAGTTTACTTGCTGAGAGACTCTTTGTCTTGTTGACTTTGAAGAAACAAGCTACCATAGGTGAGCTTCCCAATGGAGTGGACTATGTGGCAGGGAAGTAAGGGTGGCTTCTGTGCAACATCCGGCAAAAAATCTGAAGCCCTCAGTGTGACAGTCTTTTGGAACCAAATACCAACAGCCATGTGAACTTGGAAGTGGACTTTCCCCAGTCAAGTCTTCAAATGAGAACACATTCCTGACACCTCATTATAGCCTTACAGATGACCCAGCTAAGCCTTGCCTAGAATCCTGACCCTCAGAAACTGTAAGATTATAAATAAGCATTGTTATAAGCTGCTATATTTATAGTAGTATTATTACACAACATTAGAAAACTAATACACACATAAGCCAGGCTTTCAAAATTATGTTTCTTTTCCTGGATTAGATGTACTTTAATCTCAGAGAGAGTGGAATATGTTTCTTCAGATTTTTTTTTCTTTTCTAAGAAACAAGATTTTTATTTTTTAATTTTTTTTGGTCTGGGCTAGGACCCCAGAGAAGCTGGGTCAAAACTTCTCTTTTTCTATTGACCTCAAATCCTCTGGGTTGTGCCCATAAAATTGCCCTAATCTGAATTAAATATTTCCTACACTTTCCCAAAAGTCCAAAGTATCTTTACAATTTTCCCCTTGGTAACCTACTCCATCAGGTTTCTCCAGCTCGCCTGTATTACTTGGAGCCTGAATTTACAAGTCATCATTTCCTCTAAACCAATATGCCCGTTTATATAAGTAGATGTAAAATACAGCTGTCATTTGATTATTCTAGGGCTAGTTAAACTCTTGTTACCTGAATCAAAATATGGTTTGAGAGAGAGTGGGAGGATTTCTTGAAGAGTAGTAGACATGAGAGTAGATTTCTGAAATAGTTTGCCATTTATATAATAGCTTTCCTTCCTAGAAACAAGTTACTTGGATTCTAGTCTTACTTTTGCTAATCCCAAATAAAGTAAATTTGTGCACTTAAGTCTCAGTTTCCTAAACTGAAAAATTATTCCTGTTCAACTGAGTCACTTAAATGGTTTCTGAACAACAAATAGTTTATCTCTTTCTATACACCAACACACATGAATACACACATGCAAACAAACACACATACATATACACATATAATGAGAGTGAGAACAAGAGAGAGAAGAAAGAACCCTAGTTTCCACATGGATATTTATTTTAAAAGATTAATATCCTATTCAATTTTATACTGGAACACTTGACTTTGATAAGTTACAGTTTAAGGCAAACCTTAGAACCCACTAGGATTTTATATTTATGAGTATCTGTTACTTGTTTTCCATCTCAATCAGAATGTGTATTTATACTGAATAAACTAATAAGGTATTTATACTTTATGTTGGTCTAGGACTTAAGTTCAAAACATTAAAAAAAGAATTTCGAATTAGCTCAAATCTATTCAGAAATTATACTGAAAAATAGTATTCGCTTGTAGTCCCAGCTACTTGGGAGGCTGAGGCAGGAGAACGGTGTGAACCCGGGAAGTGGAGCTTGCAGTGAACCGAGATCGCGCCATTGCACTCTAGCCTGGGTGACAGAGTGATGCTCTGTCTCTAAAAAAAAGAAAAAGAAAAAGAAAAATAGTATTGAAGCCAGGAAAGAACTCCTGTGTGGAACACAAAAGACACAGAGAAAAGGGGTTTCTTCTTGGTTATTTGACAAGACTTTCTCTGCTGGTTTTCAACTTATTACCTCTCAGTTCCAAATCCACCCTTCATTGCTCTGCTTTATGATACTAGAGCTGGACCATGAAAACATTTCTCTTTACCAGCTAGCATGTCACTTTTTTCTTCAGTAGATGGCACTGGAGAGACATTGCAGGATGAAGAGGCTTGCCTTCATTCCTATGTGCTTTCCTCTCCTTGCTTCTCCAGCCACGTGTGGGACAACCAGTGGTGCTCACCACCTAGTGAGTTTCAAGGATACTCCACATGTCCCAGCAAGTCTTACCAGCATCTTAGCTGGCTTCTCAACAAGTCTCAGTGGCACCCTGTGAATGTCTCCCATCAAGTTTCATTAGTGCCCAGTGGGGAGACTCCCAGAAAGTTCCAGCAGCACCACAGTGACAGCTTTCCAGCAAGTCCCAATTGTGTTCCAGAGCCAGCTTCTTCATGAGCTTTTACGTGCACCCCAGTGAGCATTTACTGACTACCAGCCCCATTCCATTCTGTAGAACCTCCACAACTTCTCTGCCACACAACGTGCCACAGCCCCACCTCTTCCAATGAGATCTGAACCTCAGCTTTGGGTTGGCGGCCTCTTCCATATTTGTTCCTTTCTTGGATACTCTTCTATCACTCCTAAAAGTAATGGTTGCTGCCTTTATCAATCATTCTTTTATTCGTTAGAGTTCTCCCTACCCTTTAGTAGTTAATTCCATTACTGGTTAATAATTACTTTTATGAAACTTCTCTATTTTAATTACTGTGTCCTGATTGGATCCCAACTGAGATGGAATGGTACTGGGGTTAATATTAGAAGATAGATTCACAAGGATGGGATTTGGGGACAAGTTTGATTGTGCGTTTGGTCTTGAGTACAATGCTGAGTCCCTTACCATTGGAATATGGGATGCTAGTAATCCACGGCATTCAAGCAGCATCACAATTTCTCAAGCTGCCACGTTTGGTTGATTGTGATGAAGAGCCAACTGAAAAAATGTCTGCTGTATTTGACTGTAGGTGTGCTGCACACCACTGGCCAAGCATGTCACAGCAACAAAAGAGAAGAAATCACACCAGAAACAGCAGAGAAAACCCCTCCTCTGGCATTGTCTCTCTAGCACCCTCTACTGATGATGCGTAACATGATGCCAGTTGGCAAAGGATAAATAGTGATAAAAATCCAGCTCTACTATTACAGTATAGGTGATGAGGCTGGATTTGGAACCAAGAGGAAATGAACAAATTTATTGATAACTAGCACACCTGATTGGCAAAAAATAAAGATGGGGAATACTGTGAAAATTGCCCCAGGTGGTACTCCAACCTGGTGTTAGAAGGTGCTACAAATCTCACATGTATTATTTTCAGTTAATCTCACAAGAATACTATAAGGTAATTTCTCTTTGCTTCCCATTTAGATACCAACAATATAGAAAAATATGAAAATTATTTTCAATACCAAAAACCAAGATTGGCAACCAAAATCTGTAAGGATTTTCTCTTGATTGAAAAATGTATTGGAGTTAAATTGAGAAACAGCATTGGAAACCAAACCATGTATTTTTTATTTCCTGAAAAGGAGAGAATAAGTAATGAATCCATACTAAAAGAAAAAAACAGGTCATTCTTTCTTCATTTCCTGGCCCCTGTAAAGACCAGAAAACTGGGCCCTGTTTTGCATGGGTCAGAGATCTATTCTCCAGCCATTATTCCTATCAGTACTGCCTTTTCTTTACTCATTTCAAGACTTCAGGTTAGGAAGTATAAAAGTCTTAGTGAGCTGGGGTAGGGTGTGGAACCAGTGGCAAAAGCTGTTATATATTGGGAGATAAACGTCCTAAAGGTAAAATGCTACTGAGTCCTAAAGAATCCTAGAAGCTTGAGGATCATGGGATACACTTTTGGAATAAAATCTTGGAGTAGTTGGACATGGCAAAATCTGAGTGTCTTTGTGAACAGTGCAGTGAAGCTATGTGCCTGGGGCTCACTGGCAGCAAAGACAGAGAAAGGTTAAAAATAAAAGAAAGGCAAATATTTATCAAACAAATACAAACAAAAGGAAGGCAAGGATAGAAATTTTAATTCCAGAAAGAGTAGAATACAAAGACACAAGCATTTAAAGGGGTAAAAGGATTGGCAAGATGTATGATCCTAATAAAGATAAAAGGCTCACAAAAAGAATTATATATTTAACTATCTAACATAAAATTATGTAAATCAAAAACAGTTTGGAATACAAGGGAAAAATGAAAGAAGCACAATTGCATAAAAGGTTGACACCACATTCTCAACCAGCTAAACAGGGAACTCTATGCAGACTGAAGAAAAAGTGTAAATTCTGTAAAGAGATGAGTAGAGTAGTCAAAAGTCTCAATTATTATCATCAATCCATGTCCTGGAAATGTTTCTATATCTTTTGAAGATTCAGCACTCAGAGATCTTATGGATATATTATCAGGTAAGTCGCAGAAATTACAATCATTTTTTTTCATTGTATCCATTGGATTGGAAGAACAAAATTCGATAGGAGAAACCACATGCCCATCAGCAATTCTTGCCTACTGGTAAACTCTTCTATCTTGACCTTGTAAATTTCCAAAGTAGAAAGAGTCCTGTTTGTCTGTAAACGAATTCACTCACTTAGGTATGTTAACATAATGGTGTCTGGATTATATTTCAGACACACTGCAAATCCCATTACGTTAATAAAATAGATGGTTTCCACTTCCCAAAGCCATCAACACAATCCTGGGATGGTTGGAGGTTTGCCTGCTCCTGATACTGTGGCAAGTTGTGCAGAACCTATCCCTAAAGTGGCTAGAGCTGGAAACAATTGGACGGTAAGAATGAATTGAGCTCTTCTTGAGCACTGGTAGCCAAAATCAGGAAAACTAAAGTTGGTTTTCAAGACTAAGGGGTTCATGATCAGTAGAATAAGCCCAAAGGGTCATAAACTGGGTAGTCATCATAACAGAATGGGAAACAAGACTGAGACAGAACAAAGTTAAGGGAGCCAGGGAATGAAGAATAACCTGTTTCCCTCTCCTCTTTTAGTATGGCTCTATTCTTTAAATGCTTTTTTCTTTCCAGAAAATAAAAAGTGTATGCTTTGATTTCCAATTATATTTCTCAATTTAACCCCAATACATTTGTAATCAGGAGGAAATCCTCCCAGATTCTGGCTGCCAGCCTTGCTTTTTCCTATTGATAAGAGTTTTCGTATTCTTCTGTGTTGTTAGTAGTTAAGTGGGAAGCAAGGAGAAATTACTTTGTCCAAGACAAAGATCATGATGAACATCACTGGAGAGGCAGACTTAGGTTTCCTGGCTTTCATCTGAGATTCTGTGGGCCAATCAGGTTGATTTTAAAGTGTAGTGTTGTAGGAGGGATGGGCCACTGGTCAGTAATGTTTAAATACAAAATGGAAAACACATCTTCTACTGGCAGGCATCTGTCAGCTCTCCTCTGCCCATGTAAGTATCAGTGGAATTCAGGTCATAAGGGGTAAGAAGGAGGTAGCCAGGAATCCCTCTCACTGCCCAGAATTTGAGGGTTTTATATTGTGGTACATCTACATATACAACCGTGATCGATACAGGCTGCAAAAACACTTTGACTCTTTGAGAATACATAGGGATTTAGGTTTCAGATATCTTCACAATTAAAGTATATGAGATTTACTAGGCTCCCTGTATATCAAAATGTACTACATTGCACTGATTTGCTGGCTGACAAGGAAAAGTCAATTTGCATGGCTCCTGTCAGTCACATGTGGTTTGGAAATGCTTATGCATTCCAGATACACAGTGTAAACTGGAGAATCATATCCTATTTCTCCTGGTTTGCATGCATGCATATAAAACTTGTTTTTCCCACAGTGCCACATGAGAAGAAGTAAAGAACTAGCAGCAGTAATTACAATTAATCAACTTCTTTGTTGAAACTTCACAGCTATGATTGTAAGGGGAATTCTTGTTCCTCTTGTCTAGAAAGGCTGTAACTTCTACTTTTTTGTTTTTCTTGTTCAGTTCTGTTCCATGGAGTATTTAGAGATAAAGCTGGCAACTGTCATCCAAAACAGTTTCTCATACCTACTATGTGCTAGGCCCTCTGTAGGTATTCAGAGATACTGAGCAGAATTATCCACTACAGGAAGCTCAGAGTTTAATGAGAAAGAACAACCAGTAAATAAATAGTTACCACCTAATGTGACAGCTGATTTTGCAGAGTTTGCATCATGCAGTATGTCCTATGGGAACAGTGAGGAAGTTTGCCAAAACTTCACAGAAGGTGAATCTTGATGGTAGAGTATGAGTTAAGTAAAGAAGGATTAGAAGGCAGTCAAGAAAGTAGGAAAGGAACATTATGTGCAAAGCTCACCAAGAACACATGTTTCAGGGACCTGAAAGAAATGCTGTATGGCTTAAGGCCAGAGGTAGAGCCAGTAGAGAATATAATTTGAAAATACATGAGAGTGAGAGGCCATAATTCTAATAAATGTTATTTTAATAGTCTACATTCTTGTGTTAATATTTGGAGGCATTTGTTCACTAAGAAAGAAGACTTTAAAGTTGTAGATGAACTAGTTAACCTTATGATATTCAATACCCCTTACTGTTTATCCCTTTCTAACACTTAGAACAATACCTGGCTTATAGTTAATGCTTAGTTAACATAAACTATTATTACTGGCCCCCAGAGATTCATGCCCCTATGCCAACCCCTCCCCTTGGGTATGGACTGACACTTCTAAGGAATAGAATATGCCAGAAGTAATGGACTGTCACTTCCAATATTATGTTATGAAAAGACTGTGGCTTCCTTCTTGGGCATGTGTTCCTCTCATGTGTTCACCGTCTTTGGCTCTCTTTCTGTCCTGGATCACTGGCTGCCATGTCACAAGGACACTCAGATAGTTGTGGAGAGGCCTGCTTGGCAAGGAATTGAGCCACTTCTGTGTGAGCATGCTCACTGCCAACACCTATGAGTGAGCTTGGATGCGGATCTTCTGAGGCCTGATAGTAGCCACAGGAGTGAGCTTGGAAGTGAATTCTCCAGCTCTGCTTGAGGTTTGAGGTAACTACAGCCTTGGCCAACAGCCTGACTACAACCTCATAAGAGATCTTAAGCCAGAGATACCCGGCTGAGCTGTATCCAGATTCCTCAACCACAGAAACTGTGAGATAATGTTTATTGTGTTCAGCCATTGACTTTTGGTATAACTTGCTACACAGCAATAGATAACTAACATACTATACTAGTACTCTCTACTGCCCATCCCTGTGAGGTCTGAGTGTCTGGGATACCTTGAATAAGCTTTGTGGCACCAGAATTTCTTTTTGGTGATGGAGTACTTCTCGGAACCCCAGCTTTTGTCACTAGGATCATAATCACCTAGTAACTAGTAAGTGATCTCACCTCCTTCTCTGAGGAATGAACCCTGTCACCTGTAGTCTCACTCAATTGATTAGACCATGTATAGAATGATTCTAGCTGAAATGCAGAACAGATTGTTGTATTTGGGAGGCTCCTTCCCCTAACATTGGGCACACCAACACTGTGAGTACAATCCCTCCAATAGCTGCTGCTGAGATGCCAGTGAACCTCATAGTCACATCTGTCTAGGCGATGACAATCACAGACATCCACAGAAAGACATATGTAGCTAACGCATTTCCTATTTCCACATATAATTCTAAATGATTATATGACACGCCCTAGCAAGTAATTGTTAAACTTGCTATATACACTGTCCAGGTAGAAATAAGTGGAAAAATATACATTGCTTAGGGAACATTGAGTTTTTGGCAGAGAATTTTTGGCAGTTTATATAACAATGTTGATTTGAAGTTGGTGGTTTTATATGTAAAAAAGATGTTAAGACCTTGTAAAGACATTAAATATTTACATAAAAATTGTGGTCAGCGAAGGAAAGAAGAACAAAATATAAAACCCAAGTGTGCCTTCCACAGATTATTCTTTCCTTGCTTCCTATGTCTTTTTAGTAGTTCCCAAATTCATTTTTCAGTTAGTGATTGAGCAAACACTCTATACATAACACTATGTAAATGTGAGCCATTCATTACAGCCACAAGAAAAGGAAACAAAAGAAAGAAAGGGAACTTTGTACCTCTGTCCCTGATGATTCTGCCCCTCGTCCTCTGAGATGCAGTTACTGGGAGCCGAAAGACCAATGTGGGAGAATGTCCTTAGAGCCACAGCTGAGATGCCGACCCGTGGGGATGAGAAATTCAGCAGCACTGAGGTGGTATGGTGGAAAAGGATATTCTGGTGATGGGTCACATTGATAATCAGTGGGTTATGCTGGCATGACAGTCCATAGGTTCCTGAAGATAAATGGAGATGAATCATATTTTCAGCCATTGTTAGTAATTGTTAGTACCATGTTTCCATATCTTGTATTCATTTTATCCTCTTAATAGGTGTATGATGCCAAAACCTAGATGTATGATGTAGGCGAGATCCCAGACAACATAAAAGACAGACATCAAGCTGACTTCTGGGTCTACCGGGTTGTCCTCCAGTGGCCCTAAAGGGATATTTGTCAGACTCACCAAGAGAGTGGTTGCTTCCACGGACATCAGTCAGGTAGAGAGTCACTGTCGGCTGCCGATGCTCTCCAGGAACTAGGCCATCAGTTGTCAAAAAAATAAAAATTGCTCTGGCCACTCCTGGTCTATTGAAACACACCTAAGCATAAGCACATTTACGTATGAGTCATTATTTTCACTGAGCTATCAAGACATGTGCCATACCATTTTTATTCTTCTTGGAGAGCTCACCATTTATAAAGTAAGAGCTTCCTTTTTTTTTCACAAATGGTAAAAATTTGGAGTAGACACAGAAAGGTATTCAAGGTTGTATCAAACATCAAGATCACATGGAAAAATAATTTTCAGATGCTGAACATCTTATCTTTTTCTGAGACTGATACCTCAACTGTTTTTTTTTTTACTTGAACCTGTCTTTCTTTAAATTTCTCAAAAGAATCATTTAAAGAAACCATTGCCAGAGACAATAAAATCACTGCATAGCCAGTGCCATAAGTACCTCCTTATTGCCAAAGTGAAAGCAGTAGAGAATCATCAAACTAGCATCTTGCTCTAAACTGTTCCAAGTTCTGAACTGCCATGTCTAGTTATCTTTCCTCATCTTCCTATCTCTCCCCCAAATTTGTATCAGAACCTCTCACATAGCTTGTGAACTCTGACATGGTAGAGATGCTGTTGCAGAGTCTCTTGCTTCTGAAATTAGAATCTGCCCAACCGTTTATCCTTATGCATCTTCTGGGTGCACCAAGCATGTATACCCAGTCCCTGGCCAGGAAAATGAGCCAACAATGGGACACAGGAAAATTCATGTATTAATCAGGTATGTCCCTAGATGGTTAGGGTGATTAACACTAAAACAGGCTTTCAGAGTGAGCTATGGAAGTGTTGTCCTTAGAAATCCTTTGATAGAAAAAGAAAAACATCTTAGAGATGTTGGATGATGAAGAGCAGATTCTTGCTACTGCTGAGAGTCTAGTGTTCATCTTCCACACCGGACTTATTTGATACGGTAATTCTACTTTCATTTTATTTCCCATAGCTGAATATTTCTCTTAATTTCCATTGAGAATAAATCCCAACTGTCCCTGGTGTTATATGGGTGTTGTACGATCAGAATCTGGAACTGAACCTTACAAAGTTCTACGTGCCTTTCTCTAGCTTTTTATCGGGTTCTAAGAGTGACGAAGCTCCAGGAAAATTGTTCCCAGTGTAAAAGCAGGGTACAACATCTAATGACAGGGCCTTCCTCTAAAAGTGGGGAGCAGAAGAGTAAAACCTGTTTTTCATTTTAACAAGAATTCTTTCTTGTCCACAGACTGATTTTTCCTGAGCTTTGGCAGTGTGTTTACAGTGTTCATTTGCACTGCTGGCTTAATTAGGATTATTTTATGATTTTCAGTGGTCAAAGCAGCACAGCTCTCCCTTCTTTCTCTCCTTCTTTGAGGGAAAGACCAGCTACACACTCTCTTTTCACAGTGTCTTTTCCCCCCTTTTTATTTCTCCTCTTTGAAGTAACAAATATTTCTTCATAACTTAAGAAACATCCAGGCCCAAGGTTATGCTTGCCATATGAAGTCCTTTGTCCCTGTCTGGATGAGGGCTAGACATGAAACACACCCTAAGGTAACCAAGAGCCCAACTCAAAGCCCTCAGCTCCAACAGCAAATGACATCAAAGCTCCCTGGGAATTCCCACAACCTCTTCCTTTTCATACACCACAAAAGAGACCTGAGTACTGGAAGAAAGTTCTGTGTCATTTTCTGAGCCAGGAACAGAATCCAAACAAGTAGCCGGTGACTTCACCCCATTAGGTCTCAGGCATGAAGAGTAGGGTGGTTTCAACAAGGAGGAAGCCCAGACTTCCCACCTTCTGTTGGATCCCAAAATAGATCTCACCCGCCTGAAACTAGTTAATAAAGGTAGGTCTTATGGTGTGAGTTTCTACATTTTGAAGGTCCTGCCTAAATCTCCAACCTATTTTTCATCTCCTAGCAATATGCCTCCTTGTTCCATGGGTCTTTGAATATAAAATCACTTTGCCTGTTCCTGGTGGCAGTGTCTCTGTGCCATGATTTGTGGGAAGAAGCTATGCCAGGAGTTCCAGGCCATGGCTTAAGTAGGAAAACCCCAGGTGAGGCTTACAAAGGAGACACAGGCAGAGAGGAGTCTTAGGCTACACAAAGCAAACAGAGACAAGTGTTTGATCAAGTTATGGAATGCTGAGTCTTGGGCATTTCCTTTCACAGGGACACAGAAAGGTAGCCAAGTGTCGTTCACTCGGACCCCATGTACGTTCACAACAGCAACTAGCACAAGAAAGTGTGAACTCTCATACAGCTACTGGATCTTCAAAAATAGAAACCAGCATGAATCTGCATATACATGTATAATAAATTCAAGCAGAGGCGAAAGGAACCAAGTAAATTCACAGTCCTAGAGAGAGAGTAAGCCAGGCAGAAACCCTGGGTTCAATTCTTGGATTGATCTTTATTTGCTGGTAAATCTCAGCAATATATCTCTCTTCTCTGAGCCTAGGGTTTCTCTTTTCTGCAACTAAGAAATAGAGATGTTAGTGATAGCTTGACTATGAATATTAAATGAAATCAGGTAAAAATACATAGAATGGTGACTATTATTTAGTAAGAATTCAATGTTCAAAAACTTGTATTTCAAAAAAGAAAATTAGCCTATTTACAATGTAGGAAAAAGGTGAAAAAAATTTTTTAATTAAACATACATTTGTATGTTTAATATATAGGGAATTGTGATTTTCTGAAATGTATAGCCTAAAATATTTCATATATGCTATTTTCAAGTGATACTTGTAGAAATGTGAATTGGTATTCCAAGATCTAATTCCATGGAAATGATCAGTATTGTAGGCCCTTGGTATAGAATATATCTCTACTTTATAAATTGAGTCTATGAAAAATAAAATTATACCTTAAAAATACATATATAACTTTTCTTACAGGTTTTTCAGAAATTTATTTTAAAATGTATTTGTTAAAAATCTATTTTTACTGTACATAGAGACACAGAAACTTCTAGAATTGGCACTATAAATAGAAATCTAAAAGTGTATTCATTATTATATTCATAAATATATTTTTTAAGTTGCTCTTTCCACAACCAAGTAACAAATATGTATATGTGACTTTAATTTAAATATAAATATATTTACAAATAAGATATTTATTTAGAAATATATAAATATATATTTTAACATATATAAAAATATATAAATACATATATATATTTACATATACATTTGTGACTTGGCTGTGGAAAGAGCAATCTTAAAAATACATTTAAATGAGTAATACATACATATATAGAATACATTTTATATGGAAATATAAGGAATTGTACAAAAGAAATACATTTTATATATATATAAAGACAGTCCAGACTATTTTTACTTTATTAGAGACAAATAATGAATTTTATGCTCCTAGACATGAAAGACAAGCAGAAACATCAGGAAGACACTTTGACAGTAGGAAGCTCTGCTGTACGCCTGTGTCACCTTTGCCACTGCAAGTATGACACTCCTCTGATCACTCTAAATGCATGTTTGTGAACAGCTGTCCTCTTCATGACAAAGCTCTCCTGAAAGACCTCTCAGGGGCTACTCAGATCTGAGATGTGCATCACTGATGCCCCATAAGAAAAAAATCAAAGTGCTAGAAAGTCAAAAGAATTATTACCTATATCTAACATTTTATTATTTGTTTTAACAAAGAGATTAAATTCATAGATTACATGTACAATGGAAAATTAATTTAAGCATGTCTCTTACAAGGAAGAAAAACTTTAGCTAGGTATCAGGTAGGAGACAAGTCCTGTTAGAAAAGCAAGTGATTCTCAGGTCTGAGAACTGGTATCATGATAGAGGCATTGCTAGTAAAATTATCTCAGTAAATTCATTACAAAATATTTTGAAACAAAGAGAACATGTACAAAGGATAGATTGATTGATTGATTGATAGATGATAGATAGATAGATAGATAGATAGATAGATAGATAGATAGATAGATAGATTCTGAGAGATGGAGAAAGCCAGTCTCACACACTCAGTTGATTTTTCATCCAAAGGCTGCATGTTAACTACACAACCTAACCATTGGTCACCGGTGAGGGGTAAGATCGAAAGAAAGTGTCTCTGATGCAGAACTGCTTGGGCTTAAGAAATCCCCCTTCAATCTGCCTGCTGGGCGCAGACACATTCAATATGCTCCCAAGCCAAGCATTTCAACTTCCAGGTCATCCTTTGTGGTGCTCACTGGATAGCAGATCCTGAAACTACACCACAAACTTGAAAAGAATCTTCTCTGAGGTTTTAAAATGCTTTTGGTTACTGGGTTGTTGTTTTTTTTCTGTGCCTTTTCATTTTCACTCATCTATGGCACTTCCTGATTCCACAGGGAAACGGAAGACCTTAGACCAGGAGAAAGTAGGCAGGTATCACCTTCTGTTTGTATAGCACTTCACAGTTTGTCAAGCCTGATTATAGGCTCTGCTGGTGGGTCCATTGCACTCATTGTGATTTTACTCCTTTTTGATATTTTTGAACAACAGTAGCCTCAAGATATAAAGGATATGTTATACAAGAGGAAACTAGGATTATGAAAGCTTAAGTGACTTTCCCTAGGTAAATGCTAGAGAGGAAGGAACTTGGTTTTTCCCACTTTAAGCTCTATATTCTGTTGACTGAACCAATGTTCTTAGTTTGGGGTAAGCAGGAAACCATAGATTAGAAAACTTACTGATATTTGTGCCTTTACCCCCCGCCAGAAATAAAGTCACATAATCTCTTAGTCATAAAAGCTTTACACAATTTTAAGAGTGCTGAGAGACACTTTTAAAAGCCATTCATGGTCCAATTAGAGGTTGAAAGAAATCAGATTAAGAATGTTTGCACTGTTGATTTTTTTTTAGGTGAAGAATTATCAAATATTGGCATAATACTTTTTTTATAGGTGAAGAATTATCAAATATTGGCAATTTCTTCTGGTTCAATCTAATACTATTGCTATCTGTGTGGACTTCTGAAATTTTGTCAAGGAAGAGTTTAACAATCAAAGTTTCAAGGGATCGTACCTGAAATCCAAATCTACAAATGTAGATGTAATCTACAAGGGATTGTACCTGAAATCTAACTCTACAAATGTACAATGTAAAATTAATTTAAGCATGTCTCTTACAAGGATGGATGAATGGGGGTATAAGGCAATGAGCTTCCATGGTTATCTACATGATTGGGGATGTGGGTCAAAATGGGTAGGTGTGGTTGGAGCCTGTTTTTACTTTCTTCTGATGTTTCAGCCCTGCCTACCTTGGTATGGCCAAAACCCAGCTGATTTCCTGTGTTATTCTTTCATAGTATAAGAGAGGCTACAAACACATCATGAGTTTGTGTGTGTGTGTGTGTTTACAGAAGGGTGAGATCAACCCATAATATTTTGAAATGAAGGGGGAACCACTATAATCCCACCCCAACTAGGGGTAGACATTCAAAAATGTATGGATTTGTAAAGTCCATGGAAGGGGGTTAGATCAGAATCAGATGGCTGGCTCAATTCTTTCTGAGAGCATGTCCTCAAACTGTGATTTTAGACATCAAGGCTAAGTCTGCAGAGATTCTGTGTTAGAAGAGCTTATAGAACTTGGAAGGAGTGTCAGAAAGAGACAAAATCAAATTTGTATTGAGTACTGTGATGTGTCATCTGCATCCCCTTTTTTATGACTCTGGCATTTAGCTCATTGGAAAGAATCTTTCCAGAAACTGCCCTCAGAGGGGGGAAAACCTCCCTATACAAGGCCATGCCATTTTCCTGGAGTGGGTGGTGGAGTGGACAGGCAATGTCCAATGACCTTTTGGTTGGGGTGAGTGGTATACAGAGTGGGACAACTCTGAAGGGCCATCCCAGCTCTCTGTGGGATGCTGACACCTGCGGGGGGCTGTTTCAGTTCCCCTCCTTCCTCTGTCCAATGCTGGTTCTTTCACTCCTTCACAGATGCTGCTCTGAGTCAGATTCTCAATAAACTATCTGCTGGCAAATCCTCCTCTCAAAGAGTCTGAATCCTGGGGAAAACCCATTTAAGACAAAGCCTGAAATTGAGAAAAGGTGTTATGGAACATAGCTGGAGAGGATTCTTTTGGGAACAAGAATGCATAAACGAAGAAAGGCATGAGAGCGTTCCTCAGCTGGGTAGGATTCTATCCTGGATAAAAAAGCATTGCTATCCCAATTATTCATAAGTCTGTGAAGTTGCCATGTCTGGGACTGGAAAAAGCTTTCATGTAAAAATCAGTAAAAAGATTAGTAACAATGAAACAGGAAGGAAGGAAATGAGTGCTTTACCCTCAGAATAAACTATTCACCCACTGAGAAATGGAGCTTCTCTGTCAGTGCACTCAGTTAGTTTTTGATGGAAATGAGAATCACATACACACAGTCATCTGCACTTTTGCAGGATTCCCACAAAATGCAGGGATCCACATAGGTTCATTTTCCAAACAACAGAAGATTTTCTTTTGAAGCACAAGACCATTTTAGAAATTTCAGTCATGGATATAGCAATAATTTAAATGCACCTTAGACAATTTTCTGCCTCCTTAAGCAGAGAATCCTGAAATTCAGCAGTCCCTAACCTTTTTAGCTCAAGGGACCTGTTTTATGGAAGACAATTATTTCCACAGATGGAGATGGAGGGAATGGAGGAGGATGGTTTCAGGATGAAACTGTTCCATCTCAGATCATCAGGCATCAGATTCTCATAAGGAGCCCACAACCCAGATCCCTCATACGTGCAGCTCACAATAAGGTGTGCTCTCCTAGGAGCATCTAATACAACTGATCTGACAAGAGGTGGAGCTCAGGGGGGGGGGCAATATTCTTTCACCCAATTCTCACCTCTTTCCGTGTGGCCACGTTCCCAACAGGCCATGGACCAGTACCGCTCCATGGCCTGAGGGTTGGGAATCCCTGCTGTACTTAATGAATTTTCACTTGATGAATTGGAGACAATTTCAAACCATTTTGAACATCAATTATCTTACTAAATGCTAAGATAACAGTCCTCTGAAGCAGTGCTCCTCAAACTTTAATATGCATACAAATCACCTGAGGATCTTGTGAAAATGCAGATTATGAGTTCCTAGAGCTGAGATCCTGCATTTCTGACTAGTTTTCTGGTGATGCCAATGTTTCTTCATGCCAACCACATTTTGAGTAACAAGGCTTTAAAGTTATTTAGTAGATATAATTATCTTTGCCTTTAGCACTTAGTAGTCTAAGATTGTAATACTTTCATTCATCATATTTGCTTATTATCTTCTTTTATAAACTCACCATCAAGCTTAAACTTAAATGCAGATACAAAAGAAATCATCTAATCCAAACGCATCATTTGAAACAAATTTGAATAGAAAACTGATGCCCAGAGAGGTAATATGATTTTTATAAGGTCACTTAACTGGTTAATGGTAAAAACAAGGCTTATATTACTGGTCTTCTGAGTGTATCTTTTCTCCCAGTTTCTAAATCCCCTACTAATTTGTTGCTCCTTTTCTAAAACAGACTGAAAATTCAGATAACAAATATTCTTAGAATTCAATGTAAACAGCTCTAACAAAGGGTCTTGTCAACTTTCCTATGAGCACAGTCAAATAATCCAAAGTAGTAATTGGACTTGGTGCCATCTGTACATGGGCTTTTTCTTATTTTGCTAAATTATGATATCTGGACAGTTTCCTGGATGGCTGAAGTCATCTAGGAATAACTGATTAGCATCTGACTAATTACATTTATAAAATTATAAACTATTTTGCCAGATTTACCCAAACCAACCAAAACACACGATGGGCACTTGAATTTGACCATCTGATAAGCAATGAGGTTTAAATATGCCCAAATATTGCATGGAGATAACTATACTAAAAAAAAATTTCACTGTTTATCTAAAGTTTAAATTTAAATGGTTGCTCTATTTTTTTCTGCAACCCAAAGTTGAAAAGATATAAGAATGTACAATAAACTTGATTGTGGTAATCATTTCACAATGTGTGTGTGTGTGTGTGTGAAAATATCACATTGTGCAGGGCGTGGTGGCTCATGTCTGTAATCCCAGCACTTTAGGAGGCTGAGGTGGGCAGATCATTTGAGGTCAGAAGTTCGAGACCAGTCTGGCCAACATGGTGAAACCCCGTCTCTACTAAAAATACAAACAAACAAAAAAATTAGCTGGGCATGGTGGTGCACACCTGTAATCCCAGCTACTCGGGAGACTGAGAAGAGAGAACCGCTTTTCTCTTTTTTTGAACCCAGGAGATGGGGGTTGCAGTGAGCCAACATTACACCACTGCACTCCAACCTGGGCAACAAAGTGGTACATTTACAGTGTACAATGTGTGTGTGTGTGTGGGGGGGGGGGGGTTTGGTCAGTTATAAGAAAATAAAAAATGAAACACATCAATTTAAAAAAATCACAATTAGGAAAACAAAAATGAAGACAGAAAAGGAAGAAGTATAAAGAACACAAATTTAAAAAGGAAAAGAGCAATAGAGAAAAGGATCTTGTGGATGTTTATGTATAAAAACAAAAATAGAGATAAAATTGGTAAAAGTGGTAGACACTTTTTGGCCAGTGAATGATACAGAGCACATATTTTCACCTTGGACTGGCCCTTAATTCCTGAATAAATAAAGACTCACTATTTAAGTGCTTCCTAATAAAATGTAGGGCCAAGAGAAGGAGAAAAAAAAATCTCTAATAAAGACACAGTTGGCACAATAAAAAGTTATTATGCCTTGAAAAATAAGTGCTAGAAACAAACAAACAAAATGCTATTAAAAATCTAAGGTTTTTAAAGGAAATTATAAGAGCATTACAAAATACTTAGGACTGAATGATAATAATAGCTTTATATGTCAAAATTTATGAGGCACAATTAAAGCAATACTTAGAGGGAAAAATTATGGAACACCAAAAACAAATCAGCCAAACATTTCAACACAAAAACCTAGAAAAAGAACATCAGTGTAAATCCAGACAAACAAAAAGCAAGGAAATAATGAAGATAAGAGTAGAAATCAGTGAAATACAAAAAAACGAGAACAAAAAGAGAGATGAACGAAAGTAAAAGTTATACTTTGAAGACACTGATAAGCCAGACTAAACTCCATGCATATGTAATCAAGAAAAAGAAAAAGGGAAAAAGAAGGTTCAAAAATATACACAAGAAAGGATGTAGCGACTACAGCTAAAAGAGTTGAAATATAATAAAAACACATTATGAACAAATATCAGCACTAAATTTGCATATGTGGAAGAAATTAATAAATTTCTGGAAATAACAAAAAATTAATAATTTGAAACAAATAGTAAAAATAAGACATTAGTAAAAATCAAAGAAACTTAAGTGACAGTCATAAGTATTCTCTCAGGTAAGCCCCACACCAGTTGATTTTACAGGTAGGCGCTGCCAAATTTTGAAGAAACAGATCATCCTTATTTTATACAAATGGTTCCAGAAAATAAAAAAAGAAAATTGTACAACCAATTCTATGAGGCTTCTATAATTGGAATATTCAAAAAACAAATATATAAAATAATTCTACATGCAAAAGTCAAAAATAAAAGATTACCCAATAAAATCCAACAATATGTTTAAAATATACAATAAGCATGTAGTTTTGCTTCACAAAGGCAAAAATGATTTGGCAGCTAAAAAAAAAAATCTGCCAAGGCTATTTAACATAATGATGAATCAAAGGAGAAAAATCACAGGATCATATCAATTAATACAAATCAAGGGGTTAAGTTCAGACCATATGTTTTTCAAGAGGCAGAAAAAATGACTTAAGGCTTCTTCTAAAATTTCAAATCTTTTTATTTTTGAAATTGGCTGGTTTTATTATTTTTTCTCAACAAGGAGTATAGGTTGCAAGTCCCTGAATTTTGTGTGTGTGTGTGTGTGTTTAATAATGACTTCTTGGCCGGGCACAGTGGCACACAAATAACGAGTAAGTGTTCATGAATAACGAATAGCTAATTCAAGTTTGAATTTGTTTGCTTTTGCTTCTCTAGTTCTTTTAATTGTGATGTTAGGGTGTCGATCTTAGATCTTTCCTGCTTTCTCTTGTGGGCATTTAGTGCTATAAATTTCTCTCTACACACGGCTTTAAATGTGTCCCAGAAATTCTGGTACGTTGTGTCTTCATTCTCATTGGTTTCAAAATTAATTCAGTTTTGAAAAAGACGTGTAAGAAAGTGGGAGAGAGGACATGTCCTGCTAGCTATGTTCATATGGTTAAAGCTACAGTAATGAAAACAGTGTATTGCTGGTAAAAGAAACAGGTGAAAAGACCAATGGAATATAAAAGAGAGTTAAAAATTAGAATCACGTAATGTCTAGAACTTGGTGTGTAATCAACACAGGACTCTACAATCACTAGGACAAGGGTGGATGCTTTAACAGATGATACTAGAAAAATTGGATTATACATGTATTTAAAAGTAGATCCCTATCTTATTCTATATACAAAAACAAATGTTGAATATATTAAAGGCTAAAGTTTGACAGGCAAAAGCATAAAACCAATTTAAAAATGAAAAGGCATCTTTGCAATCTTAGCAAAAACTAATAATTAAAGCGACAAAAAAACCCCTAAATGCCTGATAATTACTGTGTAAAGGATGCTATACCCTACCAATAATCAGAAAAATAAAAAATATAACAAAAGTAAGATATCACCTTTTTTCCCATCATCTTAATTAAATTTAGATAATTGGGTAATATTGGGTTTGGGCAAGGATACGTGGAAATGATGTACTAGTCTCATTGTCTTTAAACTACTATGTTTAAGGTTAAGTACATGTTTGGGCATATTTCTGAACTTCCCTGTTCTATTGATCTGTTTATTTATGTTCTAGCACCTTGATGTGTTAATGACTATAATTTTAGGATGTATTTTAATATTTTGATAAGGCCAGGCCTCCATTAGTCATCTTTTTCAGAATCTCCACAAAAAAATTTTAAAAAAAAACAACATTAAAATCAACTGATTAAAATCAACTCTGTAATTCTTTTGAAAATCTTGTTAGGATTGTACTGGGATTATGGGAAATTTAAAATTTAGGGAGAATCAGCATTCATATGATACTGAGTCTTTCTATACAGGACCAGTTTGTGCCTCTTCGTTTATTCAAGCCCTCATGTTATCTCTCAGTAGCATTTCTTCATATAGATCTTTTAAATTTATTTTTAGTTTTATTTCTAATTATTTTACCATTTTTATTGCTATTGAGATATTTTCATTTTTACTGGTGATTGTTTAAATTAGTCAGCATATTTATTTTCACCTTAATTTTGTATTAAACTGTGATACCAAGTGAAATAATTTTCAGGTTGTTCTCTTTTCAATGCTAACTAAAATTTTACTTCCTTCTTTCATATTTGATATTTAACTTCCTTTACATCTCATAAAGTATAAAATCAAAAGTCTAACTGCACTGACTAGATTCTATTTCCAGAGAAAGTAAAATAATAGTAATGATATTGAAGTTTTTTCTATTTTACCAACTTCTGCTTTTCTCCGTGATTTTACTTTATATTTTAATTGATTTTAATTTGATCTTTTTCTAATTGTTTAAGGTAGAAACGCTGATTGTTTATCTTATTTTGATTCTTTCCTAAATATAGCATTTTAAATGCTATAACTTTCCCTGTAAGTACTGTCTATAATTGCATCCACAAATTTCAATTTTGTTTCATTATAATTCAACTCAAAATATATTCTAATTTCCTCTATACAATGTTTTTTGGCCTTTGAATTATTTAGCAATGTATTGCTTAATTTGGAGATGGCCTAGATATCTTGCTATAATTTATCTGTATGCTTCAAACATTACAAATCCATTGAGACTTGTCTTATGGTCTAGTATATGGTCTGTCTTGGTGAACGTTCCGTGAGCATTCTACAGTTATTTTGAGTGTAGTGTTTCTACAAATGTGAGTTAGGTCATGATATTTGATAATGATCTTCAAATCTTATATATCTGTTCTGATTTTTTGGCCTACTTATTAAATGAATTATTAACAGATAGGTGAAAAAAATCCCCAACTATGATTATGAATTTGGCTGTTTGCTCATTAGTTCTGTTAATTTATAATTCACTTCTTTTGAGCTTCTGTTCTTAAGTGCTTCAATTTGTAACATGATTATTATGTCTATTTTAGAAATTAACCTATTTATCATTATGAAATATGCTCCTTTATCTCTGGTAATACACTGTTTTGAAATCTATTTTGACAGATATTAACAAGGCACATCAACTTTCTTATGTTTAGGATTTACATGGTACATAATTTTCCACTCTTTTATGTTTGATGTACATGTCTTTTTATTTGAAGTGTGTTTTATATAAACAGTTTTTGTAATTGGTTCTTTTTATATGACAATTTCTGCCTTTCATATGGAGTTTTTAGATAATTTAAATAATGTAATTAATGATATAGGTGGGTTTAAGTCTACCATATTGGTATTTATTTTCTATTGTTTCCAACAATTATTCATTTCTTGGTTCCTCTTTTCCTGCCTTCTTTGAATCAATTAATTTTATTATTCCATTAATCTTCTCTTTGATTTTTCCTCTATAGCTATTTGTGCATATGTGTATTTTTATTCTAGAGATTACAATTTGCATCTCTAGCTTATTGCAATCTACTTCCAAAAAATATTACTATCCCATGAATAATGTTAGGACCTTACAGCAGTATTATTCTACTTTGAACTGCCTTGCCCTTTGTGATCATATATATTATTTCCCATAGAAGAGGTCAGCTGAGTCTAACATTAAAGCTGCTCTACTTCCTTTTTTACCCACTTATGCTTCTTTCCCTTCTTGCTCACAGATGGTGATCCCTAGACCACTCCTTAGTAAATGGCCTGCATACCAAATTCCATCTCAGAATATATTTCTTAGAGAATCCAAATCCAACCTGCCACAAACAAAGAGAATCACCAATTCTCCTCATTCTTGAAAAATTCCCTTTGATGTGATTTCCACTCAAACTGCAGCCCATCTTTTAAAAGGCTTTGCAAGAAGAGGTGGCTTGCCACTATTTCTGGCCTCAGAAGAAATGGTAGTGGCCATCCTCTTTTCAATCTAGACCAGTGTACAGTCATACTTATTTACCTCTGTTCTGTGCCATAAATAATAATATCAATACGCTCTCCATTGCCAAGGCTAAGACTTAATATCCCATCATTTATTCATGCGTTCACCAGTTTTGAGCACTACAATAAGTAGGTTCTGCACTCAGTGTTGAACATACAATCTTGACCACACATGGCCTCTGCCCTGAGATCCTTATAGTTCACGGGATGAAGAGATAGGTAAACAAGAACAGTGGAGTATACAGGCATTTTGTGAGAAGTGTGTATCGAGGATGAAGCGATCAATTATACCACCTGGGACTCAGGAGAAGAGTTTAGAAAGGGTTAGGTTCTATAATGGAAATAATCCTTGAGCTAAATGATAGAAGTAGAAGGTAAGTTTGTATTTCTTGGGGAGACATAATGAGTAAATCATTTACAGAGAAGGAAAAAAATATGAGCTTCCCATCAGGAATGTTATAGAAAAGTGAAAACTCTGACATATTTCAGCACTAAAATAAATCTGTTATGATTAAAATGACTAAACCCGTGTGTGTGTGTGTGCGCGCGTGCGTGCGCACACGTGCGTGTGTGTGTGTGTAAACAGGTGTGGAAGATGTGACAAATGAAATAATTCAGCCTGAGATAATGCTTATCTCTATCTCCTTATGTCCAATCAGTTACCAGGTTCTTTCAAGTCTGTTTTTCACTTTACTGTATCTGTAGCACATGACTCACAACTTTCTGTCTTCTACCATATTTTTGTAAACATGTTCACTGCTATGTATGTACCTTAAGGGTGAACATGGTAATTCATTCATTCTTTGGATCCCTCCATATCACAACATATTGTTCATATGAGGCAGTGTTTACTAAGTAGAATTAAAAGTGAATGTTGTCATGGTGTGGAAATAAAGCAAACACTCATAAATATCTTTAATACTTACTGGAAACATGATATAGAATAGGGGTTAGCACACTATTGTCCACAAGCCAAATCTGACCCACTGCCTGTTTTTGTACATCCTGTGAGCTAAGGATAGTTTTTGCATTTTTGAATGGTTAAAAAAAACTTTAAAGATGAATAATATGAAAATCATATGAAATTCAAACTTCAGAGTTCATAAATATAATTTTGTTGAGATATAGTTATGCTTGTTCATTTACATATTGACTACAGCTACGTTCACGCTAATGGAAGTGTTACGTAGTTGTGACACAGACTGTATGGACCATAAACCCTAAAGTATTTTTTTCTCTGCTTTCTTTATAGAAAATGTTTTCTGGTATTGAGAGAAAGGACCATGAGTTTTTCCATAAACTGGATTTGAATTTTAATCCTATCTGTAGCTCTACTAGCCATGTTATCTAAAGTGCTTAGCCATCTCTGAATTTTAAGATAATCATTTTTAGAATGAGAAAAATTATATCTCTGGTAAGAATTTATATGAGAATTGATAAAAAAAATCAGGAATAGAGTAAATTTCAATCAATGCGTTTCTTCTTCTTTGATGCCTGGTGTTAGAGATTTTCATCTTTGAAATCCAATCAATTAAACATGTATTGCATTTTCTGTTAAAGATTCAGTCAGTGTTTGGATAGTCGAACCCAAACAAAGGAAGAGAGGAAATTATGGTTAAGAGGCTTTGGGCTTTATTGTAGCAAGGGTTTCCAGGCAGTGGTCTGTAATTTATAACTGATGTGGAAGACCCTGGTATTTAAAATACTGTGAGCATGTGGTGGTTGCTTTTAGGATTGCTAACCAGTCCAGCCTGAACGGGACCATTCCAAATTGCAGACATTTTAGAGGAGCCATGAAAATAAACATGAACATATGATTTTGCATATGTTGACGGGCTCCCTATGAAACCAAACAAGAAGTACTTATTGAGTATCTGCTTCTCAAATTGCTTCATTTGTTGTCGATATTACTTAGATACAAGGGACTTTCTGGGAAGAATTATGCCTTCTGTTTCTTTCTCAATCCCCCAATGACACCAAGAGTTGACAATAAGTATTTAACAAATCCTGTGAACTAGATTAATAGATACATGGTCTTTCAAGAATTTAGAAGAAACCCAGCGAAAGACGATAGGATGCCTTTCCTTACAATCCAACATATGTTTTAATTTGTTTTCTTGCTCGTGCTATGTTCCTGTCTGTCACCAGTGTTTAATTCTGGTTTTGGCATATTATAGGTGCTTAATGAATGCTGATTGAAGGAAGGAACATAGTATAGATGGATAAACATTGGATTAGAATCAAGAGGCATAAATGTGAGCGTCCGATTTATTATTTTATTCTTGAGTGATGTAGAAAAAGTACTTTGAGTCTTTGATTCTTATTTTACTCACCTGTAAAACTGGAAAACACCTACCTTGCCAAACTCACACGGCTATACTAGGGATCAAATACAAATAGTGCAAGAGAATGTACTTTGTAAACCATAAATGGCTATAAAGTGTGCTTATTATGTAAATAATAAAAAAGACTCTACATTTTATATTTAAGAAAATTCTTACGCTTTTTGTCTATTGGCTCAAGATTGAAGAAAAGAAAAACTAAGAGTATTACTTCAGTAAATGTAGACTAAAATGACAGAAATTTTTTTTGACAAGTAAGATTTTAGTCAATGAAAGATTTTGGGAAGATATTTTCAAGACTAATGTTTTCCATTATCATTGTTTCTCATTTGTAGTAAACTTGTCTCTGAACTACTGCATACTAATCATATTTGTGTATCAAATCAGGATTAAAGTGTACTGAAAGGAAGAATAGTCAGAAATCCTATATTTCTCTGAAAGGTTTGTGTGTGTGTGTGTGTGTGTGTGTGTGTGTTTTTAAAGCTAACCACCTTATCTTTAAAAATCACTTTCTAAGTTATTTGGTGTTGTATTGATTTGTGAAGACTAAATTTTCTTAATAGGTCTTATATAGTAACTGAACTTTCAATGATATTAATAATTTTTTCTAATACACAGACTATCACTCCTGAATCAGTTTTAGTATGAACTGGGTATGCTATAGATTAAATGTAGTCCCCAAAAGTTAATGTCTTGGAAATTTACTTGCACTGTGTCAAGAGACAGAGCCTTTCAAAGGCAATTGGGTCATGAGGACCCTGATGTCATGAATAGATTAATGTCATTATCGTGGGAGTGGTTTAGTTATCATAAGAGTGTCTTTTATATAAAAGTGAGCTCTCTCTCACATGCTCTCTTTTGCCCTTCTACCCTGGTACCATGTTTTGATGCAGCAAGGCCTTCACCAGATGTTGAGCAGATGCCAGTGCCATGCTCTTGGACTTTCTAGTCTCCAGAACTATGAGCCAAACAAACTTCTTTTCTTTATAAACTAACCAGTCTGTGGTATTCTATTATAGCATCAGAAGGCAGACTAAAACAAGGTACATACCTGAAATGTAAGATGTAGCTAATTGACATATATTAAAACAATTCCAGAGATTTCTGTTTTCAGCTATAATAGAGTAGCGTGTAATACAACAAACTGTCCTGGCAAGAACAATCATAAAACATGAATTAAGTATACAAAAAAGTTTAAAAGCATTTGAGGGCAACCAAGTAGTCAGGACTTAAAAGTCTAAAAAAAAAAAAAAAAAAAAAAAAGAACACATTGAAGGGAACTTTATATTCTGTGTTACTTTAACCTTTGAGGTATTCTTCAAATCCTAAGCAATGCAAAATAAGAGTATAAAAGGCCAAGTAGAAATTGGCAATAGAGAGGCCAAAAAACTAAGGAGAGTTTTTAGCAGACACACTGCTGATGAAATAGAAATTGTACTTCAAAGACTGTCAATGTGGAGATCCTAATCCAAGCTTTTAGTTGAGACTCCTGAAGAGTCAAGCCTTAGAAGAAAAAACTGAAAAAAAAATGTATAAAGGCTCACAAATAAAGCACAAGCTTGAATTATCTTAATTATTCATTGAATTAAAGTGATCTTTCCCAAATCTTACCAAGCGTCCAAAAAAAAATCTTGAAAGGAAGATATTATTAGTCAGAGCCTCTACAATTTATTGTATCTGATATTCACTTAAAACATTATTAGTATAATAGTAGAAAAGCCCAAATAAATACGGTATTTTAAAGTCAACCTAAACAGACCTCTCCATCAAGATACTGGTGTTATCAGATGCAGAATTAAAAATGATTGTGATTAATATGTTTTTAAATAGACTGTAAGATGAATAATTTCACAAAGAATACACAGGAAAAACTGAATAGGTATTCTAGAGTTAAAATAAAATAGCAAAACTAAGGATTTAATAAATAAACTGCTGATTATATTGAGCAAAATTTGGGATTATTGAAACAGAAGATAGCTCAGTGTATAATAATCAGACTACAGCGTGAAAAGGAAGGGAATAACAAACAGAAGAATAGAAAAGTTAAAAAGATACACAGCAAAAAGGCGTAATGTATGTATATTTGGCAACTAAGAAAAAAAAAGTAAATGAGCAGAAGGAATATCCAAAACTTTTTTTTTTTTTTTTTTTTTTTTTGAAACTAAGACACTAAGCCACAGATTGGAGAAGCTTCACAAACAAGACATATGCGAAGACAGGTAGGCCTGGGAACATCATAGAAAGACTGTTGGAGACAAAAAACAGAGAGACTATATTAAAAGCACCAGGGAATAAAAGACATTGCCTTCAAATATATATCAGATGTACAGCTAACTCTCCAAAATATAGAAGTGAAAAGATAACAGGATAACATCTTCCAAAGGATAAAAGAAAACATCTGGCTACCTAGAATTTTGTACCAAAGATATCCTTTGAAAATGAATGCCAACTAAAAATATTTTAGCCACACAAAAACTGAAAGAACTCATTGTCAGCAGGCCCACATTAAAAGAAATAATAAAAGTGAATTTCCTCAAGCTAAACAAAAATAATAGAAGCATAGAAATGTAGAAAGGATTAAAGAGCACTGGAGAGGGTAAATATTAGGGAATTTAAATTCATTTTACTTTAAAAATGCAGAAAGCAATAAATGGAGGAAAAGCATTCTAAGGTATTATAAAATTGTGAGAGTATTAATTTATACCAGTCTCTGAACAAGTTAGTGTGTGTGTTGCAACCTCAAGACTAACCACTGAGAAAATAAAAGTATAGCTCACTGTGATGGTAAATTTTAAATGTCAACTTGGCTGGATTGAGGGATGCCTCAGTGGCTGGTAAAGCGTTATTTCTGGGTGTGCTTGTATGGTGTTTCTGGAGGAGACTGTCATGTGAGTCAGTGGACTGACAGAGGAATATCCACCCTCAGTGTCGATGAGTGCCATCTAATCAGCTGGGAGCCCAGATGGAATAAACAGGTGAAAGAAGGGGAGAATTTCCTTTCTTCCTCTTCCAGAGCAGGAAACTCTTTCTCTTTTGCCCCTGAACATCAGAACTCTGGGTTCTTAAGCCTTTGGACTCTGGGACTTGTACCAGCAGCTTCGTGGGGCTCCTGAGCCTTTGGCCTCAGACAGAATTATGCCATTGGCTTCCTTGGTTCTGAGGCTTTTGGACTTGGACTGAGTCATGCTACCAGTGTCCCAGGTCTCCTGCTTGCCGAGGGCCTATCATGAGACTTAATTGTGTGAACCAATTGCCCTCCATAATTGTGTGAGCCATTCTCCTGATGAATACCCTCTTATTATCTATTTATATGTAGATACATCATATTATTTCTCTCTGGAGAACACTGACTAATACACTAACAAACTAATAGAATGAGAAATCACATAATCAAACTATGTATTTTATAAAAAAGCAAGAAAGAGACAAATAACAAGAAAGAGACAAAGAACAAATGAATAAGAAACCGTAAGTTGGTAAGTTTAAAACTAAACATTATTAATTACATTAAACGTAATTGTACTAAGTTCTCCAACTAGAAAAGAGAATTTTAGGTTGCATATATATAAAAAATAATATGTTGACAACAAACTAAGCATATTAAATATGATTATAAAGAAAAGTTAAAAGTAATAGGATAAAAGAAGACACAATACACAAATATAAAATGTTATTCAGTATTGGCATGGCTACAATAAAACCAGACAAAGGTTATGATAAAGCAAGAAGTGTTGCTAGATGGCTTTTAAAGTTAGTTTTAAAAGAGATAATTCACCTAAAAGATACAAAAATCTAAAATTATATACTGACAGTTTCCAGTTTACACAGTTCTCACATGGATGAATATCAGTTATAACAATTTAGCTAACTAAAACCAGTCTCCCAAGAACATGATTCATATTTCAGTTTGCACAATATATTAATTTTAACTGTATAAAGTACCCACTTCACTATTAGTCTTTCAATTCAAAAATCACCATGTGAATTACAAATGTGAATAATGATGGGTGACCAATCACATCATTTCATTCAAAGTCTGTCACTGACTGGTCACTGGGTATCTGTTATTTCATTCATACAGAAACTAAAAAGTGTATACTTATGTTACCATTTTGTCTCCTAGTGATAAACTTAAATGACACTTTACAAAAATGGATAATCAAAAGAGAGAATTAGCTAAAAATGATGAACATGCAGCAAATAAATGAAAAATGATAATGTTGGGAAGTGAAATTTGAATCAAAGATAAATGGAGTTATAAAATAAATAGCTAACTCTGGGAATGTTGACTCTCTACTGCCATTCAAGAGACTCTGGGAATACAGCCAGAGAAAGTCAGTGAAAGTGAAATTATTGATATAAATAAAAAAATAAGTTGTGACAAAAAGGAAGAAGCTGTCCCAGAAGTGATGTCAAGAAAAAAGCGTATGTTAAAGGAACTCTCAGAGATATTTCATAACATTGAAAGTGCAAAGGATAAAATGCTGGAAGTGGATTCAAACTTCACAAGAAACATGACAATTCATCAACACACAGAAGAACTGCCTGCTTTGTAATGTAAGTCATATAAAGAGGAAAAGGTAAACAATGTTTAAACTAGTCTTCGTAAGTTTTTTTTTTTCCCACAAAAAAGGAAACACTTTATTTCTTTGTGTTTCTGTTTCAAATTCTAGTGAACTAAATATCAGTTTCACTAGTTGTTTTTCCATTTTTCTACATACTTATAACTAAAAATAAGAGAGCATTTAATGTTACCAAAAAACCTTTTATATATCATGAAATAATTGTAATTTTTCCCATTGATTATTAAGGTTACATTGCATAGTTGCAACTTGTATAGTCATTTTGTGGTTTCACACTACCAGGCAAAGTAAAGAAAGACTGCCTTCACATTTAATAATATAGCCTCTAAATGTCTCAAAAATGACAAAACTAAAAGAGAAACAAACAAGTCCAAGATTTTGTTGGAGGAATATAATACATATCTCTCAGTACCTGATGGAAACAGTACACAAAATATTGGGAAAAATCAATATATACAAAATATATATAATATAGGAAATTTCAACAACACGATCGACAAATAGGACATTTTAAATATATGGAATGTTTTATCCAACAATTGCAGACCACACATTCCTCTCAAAGTACATGTAATACTTACTAATATTGACCATAGACTGATCCATAATTCAAGGCTCAACAAATTTCAAAGAATTGAAACATAGAATATATTTTTGACCACAGAAGAATCTAGCTATAAGTTTTTTTTTAAAAAAGTAATCCCAAATCCACATATGTTTTCAAGTTAAACAGCACACTTATAAATAACTCAGGAGTAAAAAAAGAAATAACAATGGTTTGAATTGAGTGGTAACAGAAATAAGGTGTGAAAACTTATGAAATGTAGCTAAAGTCATGTTTAAAAGGAAATGTATGGCCTTCATGTATAAAATTTAAAAACAGGACAAAAATCAATTACCTATGCATCACCTCAAATTACTAGAAAAAGAACAAGTTAATGCAAATATAAAGGAAATAATGAAAAATAAGATCATATATATCTTCGGTTGGTCATATAAAAAGATTAATAAAAGGTTAATGAAAATGATAACTCTCTAGCAAGACTGAGCAGTAAAAACAAAAGAGATAAGCCACAAACTAACAATAGCATGAGTGAAAAAGTATACCAGATTCTGTAGAAACATAACAAAGAAAATAGCAGAATATTATGAAAAACTTAATTTGATATTTTAGATTTTTTTAATGGACAAA
Source organism: Papio anubis (assembly GCF_008728515.1). NCBI lineage: Eukaryota > Metazoa > Chordata > Mammalia > Primates > Cercopithecidae > Papio > Papio anubis. The sequence goes on from NC_044976.1 coordinate 185,225,631, forward strand.
TTATTTGAAAAACCCAACTTATTAAAATTGACTTAAGATAAGTAGAAAACACAAATTTCTCCACCTTTGTTTTACAATTTTATCTATAATTGTATTTTTTTCCTCAAAGAAAACTCCAGGCTCAGATGGTTTCACTAATGAATCCTCAAAAAATTAACACCAACCTTACACAAAATATTTCATAGAACTGAGAACTGGAGAAAAAAGAAACTTATTTAAGAAACTTATTTTTTTAGTTTTGATCATAAAACCTGACAAGATAGTAAAATAAAGAAAATTAGGGCCAAACTCTAATGAATGTAGATGAAAAACCAACAACATATTCTCAAACAGAATTCAAAACTATGTGATTGGTTGTTGGTTTTCCAAATATCTTAGGTTGGTTTAACATTAAATTTTTTTTTTAATGTGAGTTAATATAGTAACAGAACAAAGAGACAAAAATATCATCTCAATAGATGCAGGAAAAGCATTTGATAAAATTCAACTCCACTTTCTCAGAAAATTGATGCAGGGCAGGCAAGGCCCCAGATTGGGACTTAGCCAAGGAGAGGTTTTGGCTTTGCCCAGGAAAGAACTTAAAGGTGAGCCAGTGGTGTTAGACAGCAGTTTTTATGAAGAGGCAGCAGAGGTATCACTCCTCTCACAGCAGGGCTACCCCATAGACAGTGTTCTTAGAGTAGCAGCCTAGGAGCTTTGGCAGTCATATTTATACCCACTTTTAATTATATGCTAATTAAGAGATGGGCTATTCAGAACTTTCTGGAAAAGGGGCAAGGAGTTTTCAGAACTATATAGGGTAACTTTTGGGTCATTGCCATAGCATGCTGCCATGGCATTTATAAACTGCCATGGTGCTGCTGGAAGTGTCTTTATGCTAATGAGCAGTGAGGGCAACTAGAGGTCACTTTTATTGCCATCTGCTGGTTTTGGCTGGCTTCTTCACTGTAGCCTGTTTCAACCAGATCCTGCTGTGATTAGCAGGGCCCTGACCAATGCTTACAAAACAAGTCCTACTGATCTTCTACCTTACCTGCCCCCCTCAGATATTAGATACTCCTCCTTAATCCTTAGGGGGCCGCAGAAGGGTGGAGGTCTATCTTCTCTGAGTGCTTTCTGCTAATTTTACTTTGCTTTCTGCCTAGCAATGGGGGAAGAAAAATCTTTGGATAGCTGGCCTAAAGGGCCTAAAGGGAGGGTGTTTTTATTTTTCGACTCAGAAGATGGGATGGGTTGGAAGCCTTTTGCCGCTATCATTTTTACATGGAATTGTTGTAATCTAGAAGATACAAACTTTCTTAAGAGCTTAAATTAAGGCGGAGTGCAGTGGCTCATGCCTATTTTCCTAGCACTTTGGGAGGCCGAGGCAGGCGGATCACCTGAGGTCAGGAGTTCGAGACCAGCCTGACTAACATGGTGAAACCCCATCTCTACTAAAAATACAAAAATTAGCCAGGTGTAATGGTGGGCACCTGTAATTCCAGCTACTCGGGAGGCTGGGGTAGGAGAATCGCTTGAACCCAAGAGGCAGAGGTTGCAGTGAGCCAAGATCCCGCCATTGCACTCCAGCCTGGGCGACAAGAGCCAGAGCGAGATTCCATCTCAAAAAAAAAAGAAGAAAGAGGTTAAATTAGCAAAGGACAAAAACTAGTAACAACAAGAAAGCTATCATTAGCTTTTATAATAAAAGTCCTAGGAGAGGTAAGAACCAGGTAAGACTTGGGAGAACATTTTTGATAGTCAACCAAATACAGCTGGGGCCAGTGTCCTCATTGTATTTATGTTATCAGGTAGTTTGTTCATAGATTTTTTTGAAGGTTAACCTCAATCTGTTTAAAGTTATTAATATTAATATATGTATAGATTTTATTAATAACTGCATAGACTTGCCTTAATAATCTACTAAATAATTCAGCACTAGTTTGTTATCAAGAATTATATTTGCCCAAGAGCTTAATAAGCTACTAAATAATCCAGCACTAGTTTGTTATCAAGAATTATATTTGCCCAAGAGTCTAGGAATTTTTGAATTTCCTTTAATGCCTAATCTGTGTTGGTGGCTAATGACTGTAGGGTTTGAGTCAAGCATTTCAGGGCTAACTCATGGTAGGCAAAGCCACCCCAGGGGTCCATTAGTCTTATTGCTGCCCCAATTCCTGCCAGAATCAACCCTATTGCTCATTTATTTCTGGTATTCCTGGGTCTTAAGGGGTTATAGACAGTGATCTCCATAGGGGTAAGCATGGCTAATGTATATTTACCCATTTCACCTTTTTGATATATAAGGGAAAGCTATGCCTAAAAGAACACGTGGCTCCCCAGCAAGTCGGGAATGGTTATGAGATATGAATGTTTCCCACTCATGACCACAAACAAAAATGAGCCCAGTTGGGGCACAGAGGTTCCACAAGGTGTGATGTCTATCTTTTGCGGCCAAGTTGGGTCTGTAGAGATATTTCTCCCCTGCTCCAGTGGGGGTGGTCAAACTATCCTTGCTCTTTAGAAGGGGGCTGTGCTTCCACCTTCCCCAATTAGGCAGTTGCTTTTCCCCTGTGTGTTTTGATTGAGGAGAAGACCTACAAACAGATTTTTTGCACACAAGTGGAATCCCATTTACCTTGCTACGACCTTGGGAACTTGGCAACTTAGAGTTAGATTAGAGCACTGAAGGGAAACTTTTGTTTTTGTGTCATTAACACAACAGTAGGTACAAAAGATAGAATTATTAGTGCACTAGAGGTAAAGATAGCCAACTTTCCAGGTCTGGGTAATAGTGGCAGGGGGTTTACGTGGAATCCATTAAGTGGGGAAGAGTTTCACCTAATAAGTAGGGGACTGGGTACTTTGAGATTGCAATGATTAGTCAGGAGGTCTGGGGAGATGGCCATGAGATTTTTCTGGATAGGCCAGAAGGTGGAATTTGCTATTCTGGAAATGTTGATGACAAATTTAGTAATCACAAAGATGATTCCCTGATGCTATAATTTTTGAAATATTTTATTATAGAGTTTTACTCCCACCCACCCTGGATTAGGTTAATTGAGAGAGCAAACAGAATTAATAGTGCCAACATGGTGTCTAGTTGGGCCTTAGAAGAGTCTCTACACCCAACAAGGATACAAGAGGTGTTTTCTAGGAGAAGGTAGTTGGCCAAAGTGATAGAAAAGAAATATAATCAAGAAGAAGAGAAGAATTAATGCTCCTATTCCCATCCACAGTATCATGTTACTACTTTTAGCCATGTGTTATTTTAAATAGGTAGCGGAGGTCTTTCAAAGGTCATGGCTTGTTCCCCAGATGTACGTTATGGTGCCTGTGACTCATAAAAAAACACGTTTTATTCTGGAGAGGTGTACCCAAGTAGTTATGTTTTAAAGGTTTAATATGGTGAGGGTATTTAATAATACTTGATAGGGGCCCTTCCATTTTGGTTGTAATTGATCCTTAAGGTATCCTTTTTTTTTTTTTCTCCCAGTAAGGCTAAGTCTCCTGATTGAAGAGAAAAAGTATTCTTTTTTGTGTAGGAAAGGGCAATACTTTATTGTTATAATTTGGAATGGCCTCTGATCCTGGCTTAAACATTAGGGTTTGGGAGCATAGTGAGGTGTATCTGACCCTTTATTTCTCATCAGGCTTGAATTAGATTTTTTAGTGTTTGGAGGGAATTCCCTTTGGCCAAAGCGGGGGATCTACTCAATGTGTAGAGGGCCTATGGATTTTTTTTTTTTCCAGTTTATATTTTCCCTTTTTGTCAAGGCACTCCAGAAATAGTATTAATAGTCAAGCTTTCCTCTTGTCTCACCCTGATGCTGGGGTGGTGTGCTATCTGCCCCAGGTCCATTATGTCCTTTGTTGGGATCCCTATGGTCAAGGGACTTAGAGTTAAAAGACTTATAGCTAATTAATTGTTTTAGGCCAGATGGAAACGAAGGTGGGCAGACACTTATTAACTCTTAAACCTCTTTTAAGTAATATAAGAGTCAAAACTAAAAGTCAAAAAATAAGGTTATAAAACTAATTTATGTGTGTTGAGTTACTATAATCTTGGCTTGTAGTAATTAGTTATATAAAACACAAGCATTTTGTTAGCATCTATGTGCCTGTCTTTGATTTGGAGGGTCTCAATTAATTTTATCTCTCAAAATCTGGTCCGTATAATCTCACACGCCCACTTCTTCCATAATTGTTTTTGGGCCTGGGGGAACTGAACAGTTTTACATTTTAGAGGCAAAATAAAACATAAAGAATTAGCAATGCTTTCAACAAAAAGGTCATAAGCCCAGCCTAGTTTTGAAAATGACAGGAAAGGAATTTCACAGGTAGCTAAACATTTAAATTATTTGGTATCAAGGACTATAATAAGTTATATTAATTTAGGTAAAGGCAAAATTATTAAGTGAATACAAGCTTGCCCCTGTGTTTCATGAAAGCAGTTTACTTTGATTATCCCTTTGCTCAGGTTTAAAGAAGAGGCTTTGGTTAACTTGAGTTTGATGTTAGATACTGGCAGGAGTTGGTGCCTTTTCTAGACTCCATCTCCACAGAAAATTTAAAAATTAGCTGGGTGTAGTGGCAAGCAACAGTTGTCCTAGCTACTTGGGAGGCTGAGGTGGGAGGATCTCTTGAGCCCAGGAGTTCAAGACTATAGTAAGCTATGATGGCACCACTGCATTCCAGCCTGGAAAACGGAGCGAGACCCCGTCTCTCGAAAAAAAAAAAAAAGAACTTCAGTTCGTCTAAAGCTGTGTTTATGAGCAAGAAAAGTTAGTCATAGTGTTGGAAGATATGAAAGAGCATATTGCTGAAAAATAATTAACATGCATACAATTATGATGAAATTATATAAATTATGAAGAAAATGACAGACAACTCAATGGAAAATTGAACAAAAGACTTGACTATGCTCTTAAAAAATATGTACGAGTAGCTGATATACATATGAAAGGCTCCTAATCTCATTAGTTATCATGCAAATACAAACTGAAACCACAGGGCAATACCTTTACGTATTCAATAAAACATTAAAATGGAGACTTAAAATACCAAATGTTGATGAAAATGTGAAACATTTGAAACACTCAAAACATCTGGTGGGAGTATAAATTAGTACAACCACTGTGGAAAATTATTTGGGATTATTTACCAAAGCTGGCCTACTTGTGATTTGGCAGTTCCAAATATACCCATCTGTTTATACACATTCACCACAAAAATGTACAGAAATGCTTATAGCAGAATGACTTATAATAGCACAATAGAGAAAAACCAGAAATAATTCAAATATTCATCAATATTAGAATGGTTAAATATATGGTGGCGTTTTCATACAGCGCAATGCTTATACCACAATGAAAATGAACACTACTGCTAAGTGAAGCAGCATGAATGAATCCCACAAATAGAATGCCAAATAAGAAAGAATCAGTTGCAAAGAGTACATACTGTAAAGCATTTTCCTATAAATTTCAAAAACAGACAAAACTAATCTATGATGATAGAAATAGATCCACCTCAGTGGTGTAATAACTAAGAGGGGACATGAGAGAGCCTTGTAGGGGGGCGGTGATGGAAATGTCCTATTTCTTGATCTGTGTTGTGATTAGAAAGGATGTTCACTTTGCAAAAATTCATTGAGCTGTGCGTTTCTGATTTTTGCACTTTTCTGTGTGTATGTTACACTTTGATAAACTGATTACTCATGTATTAACAGAAAGAAGTCCACAATTCAGAGAGGTGAAAATAAACTCAATATTAGCACTTTGAGATAACAAAAGAAAATTTTCTGACAGGTCATCCAAATGCACCATTTACACACACACACACACACACACACATGCTTACACCTTTCACACGCACAAAAGAAACATTTGGGCCACTTACTTTGAGCCAAACCTCATCCTCTTTCTTCAGGCTACTTTCTGGCTGCTCACTCTTGTCATCCTGAGTTTCATTTTCACTGGTAACACAGGGAAACCAGCCAGTTAGGGGACGGTGGTTGGGTAAATCTGGATTGTATGATGTGCAAATCTGAAATACAATTTCAACCAACAATTTGAAGTATGGAGTGTGAAGATATAAGGACAATGAAACTCTCCAGCTCATAGCAAAGTTTTTCTCTCTTTCTGAATGCCTAATGGTCACATTATTGGCAGAAAACTTTTCTCAACATTGAAGTATTTCTCAGTGCTCTCTTTAACATCAAGATATAACTTACAAGGGTAGAAAACACAACAGGCCTCAGTTTATCATCAGCCCAGGGGTCTTGCCCACTGGGTGGTTACAAATAGTCCTGGCATATTTCAGGTAACTGCCCCAGGAAAAAGCAGGGGAGTCTGTCTGGGGTGACGATGAAGCCCTTACCAGGCAGCATCCACTGCCCCAAAAGTGAGGCTACTGAGTTGGGGAACCACTGAGGATTCAGCTAAGTAAAGGAGCCAGAGAAATAAAACTCCAGGAAATTTCTCCCACTTCACTTAGGGAAGACAGACAGGCTAGACTAAAAGCCACTTCAGAGAGCGGTCATTACCTCAGAATCTCCCAACTTCCCTGGCTTTCTGTCATCGGATGCCAGGACTTGAAGGAGCAAGATGCCAGAATTTAGGCTGAGAGAGTGTGGCAGAAATGGCTAGCTGCCGACTGGTATCTATTTCCCCTTACTTTTTTATTAATAAACTCCAATTTTGTTCAAGGCAACAGTGTATCTGGTTATAAACGCTCATCTCCCTAGGGTTCCTTACAACTAAAGGTGATGAAGTGGCCTAGATCTGACCAGTAAGAGGTGGGTGGAAGTTTATTGTGTGGAATGTCCAGAAAAGCTATCATTTTCCCAATAAAAAGGGAAAGACTCAGCTGACATGCACCTATTTCCCTTTGGCCTGTCCCCTCCTTCCTTGAAATGCTGATTTCACACCTAGGAGAACTGCAGCCATGTTTTGAGCAGGAGGAAGAAGGCTGCACTCGAGGATGAAAGAGCTGGAATCTAGAAGACCCTGGGTCCTTGATGAAATCCTTGAACTGGAGCATCAACCTTAGCTGGCTCCTCAATCTCTTCAAAGATGTCTTCTCAAGTATAAAATCATATTATTTCATTCTGGCCTAAACTATCTAGAGGCCTAAATCTCACTTCTGTGAAAGGACTGTATTGCCTATTCTAATAAATCAAAGAGTTTATTTTGCAACAGAAGCATCTAGAATGGGTCCCAAGAGTCGTGAGCCTTTAATCTTCTTTTCAGTCTTCAACGTTACCTCATAGATGTCATTGGTATAGCATTTTAGATCTGTCAGAGGATCTCCTATCTATTTAGGTGGATATTCAGAAAAAAAATTATATACCCAAGGATTTACTTCTAGCAAAAACTCTACAGTTTCTTCAATAATAAAACTTCTTTAAATCAATTTATACTTTGATCCTCAATACACACTTTAAAGCTTATTTGATTACTGTAGTAAACCACTGAACATGAAAAAGGTGTTACTATACCCATTTTCCATGTGAGAACATTGGGTCCCAGAGAGGTTAAGTGACTTGTCCAACATCATGTAATTATAATAGCAATGCTGGTAGATCCAGTAATGTTGCCTAGGCCTTCTAACTCCTTTCTTCTTCTTTTTCTTCTTTTAATTATCCAAACACAGACCCCAAGTGTAAGCATAGAGGGAGTCACTTTACAATTTGCACAGCCTCGACTCTATTCATCTGGCTTAACTTACCAGGGAATGAGGTTCTCCAGTTACCAAGGAAACAGGACACTTATTCTTGTCTTCACGAGAGGAGTAAGCCTGGGTAGCCCACTGATCCAAGTATCCTTTGGGAGTGTAGATGCCACAGTCTACAATGCTGGTTTTTCTCTCAAAAGGTTCACATATGCCATCTCCCTCATACATGTAGCAAAGGCTGGGCTCTCCTGCCAAGAAATATTGTGTGACACAGAAAAAGTGTTTTCATGAATGTCATGATAAAAATGAACATGGGAATGTCCATGACATTTCTTCTCCAGCCCACTAAAGAGAATTCTGCAATTGCCTGCCAGTCTAGTGCCTACCCCAAACACACAGATACACATACATCCCACACATCCCTAAAGAAGAAGGATTTTTTTCTCATTGGGAGAAAGGTAGAAACCATCTACATTATAAAAGTACAGAAAGGGTTGAGATCAGGGAAGAAAGAACAGGGAGAAAAAAAGCAGCTGTAGGCTGGGTGTGGAAAGAAATTTTAAGTAATAGTTGAGTAAGATATTTAGGGGAAGCTAGAGATATAATATGGCAAAAGAAAAAAGGAATATAAATACATCCTAACATATATTATATATTTGAATCTTTTTCATAGTTTTTGAAATATTAAAGTATTAGGGGGGATTTTTCTCAATCACTTTTTGTTGCTTGTGTTTCTTCAACTGCGTGACTGCTATTAAACTGGAGAATATAGGCTCCAGGCTTATGAGGGTTACATATGTATTGATTTTTTTTTAGTCTTAGAACAACCCTGTGAGGTTTGTATTTTGTTTCTTTTATGATAGGAAGCCTGAGTCTCAGTGATTTTATGTGACTTCATAAAGGACCCTTGAATGGTAAGCAATAGAGCATTAATTTGAGTCAGGCTTAAATCCAAGAGCCAGAATGAAGGTTCAGCAGCTATTACTCCACACTGCCTCAAACTAAGACAGAAGGGCTGTCTTCAAAAGCAAACAGGTGAGAAACGAATGTCTGAGAAAATATACTGGGGTTGTAAAGCCAGCTGGTATGCACTGGACAAGTTCCATTCTTGCTCATATAATAACTCCTAGTAAATGAATAGCACTGACTCTTTATAGATACATAGACACAGTGCCTTCAAATGTAGATAGCTGAGAAACACTTACAAAGCCATTTAAGTTCTGTTGCATTTTTTACCAAAATATGAGGCAATTAATATTAATGGAACAACTCAAATTTTTATTTTCTACTTAAAAAATAGGACATGAAAATAAGATTAAGATTCAAAATAACACCTACGTATATATTCAGTGAGAGCATTACTAAAATTTACTGTTACTATTTCCTTTTTTTCATGTTCAGTTCTTCATAGCAATACCACAGGACTGTTCCAGTAATTTGCCAGCTGTCCATCAACATATAGTTATTAATTATTCTCTTAATAATTTCCTCTAAGACCCTTCTGTGGTAAATCTATCTCTACTTGCCAGATATAAGCCACTGTCCACAGGACTTGGTTGAAAATCTATTTTGGGCTTTCAACTCATACGTTTCATCAAACCTACTCAAAGCACTCTCCAAAGCCAATGTATGTGCTTTTGGAATGACTTTCCCATGATAATTCTCTCTCTCTTTACGTGTGTGTATAGTTTTGTTTTGTTTTTCTACTTATAACCCAGTAACTACTCTTCTTGCTTCTTGTCTCTATTTTTTTGAGCATGGACTTAAAATTTTTGTTTATGTTTCTTTCAAATTCATCTGAAAATAACTGAATACTTTAAAAATATATTTTACAATGGTTTCTTCAAACCTGAACTTTTGAGAAATAATGGAATGTAACTATGTGCTTAGCATATGATGAACTTACGATTCACTAAAAAAAGTCTAATGTTGGAATATATCATTTAACCTTACCCTGTATAGTTAAAACCATTTAAATATAGTCTTACTGGGGTTGAAGGAAATAGCCAAACTTTATGAGATCAAATGTGATAGACACAATATAAGGTCTCCTTGTAAGTTAAATAAGACTTGAGCTGCACTGAGGAAAGTTTAGTGTTTAGAGAATATATATTGTATTTAATATGAGACTACTATGTGGCTACCAAAAAGAAATGATGCTAACAGAGGTTGTGTTAACAAATACTTGTGTACAGAAGAGGGAGGTAATCGGTTCAATGTATTCTGCATAGCCAGACCACATCTGGAGTATTGGATTTCCTTCTGGGCATTGACCACATGAAGCATGCCAGTTTGGGGTAAATAAGAAAGGGTCTGGAATCCTAATCACATGAGGGGATGTTTGGATTGGAAAGGAGAATAATGGAGAGGTATTTCAAATATCTGAATGGTAGTCAAATAAAACAGAAAAAAATATATATCCTCTGTAGTTTCATAGCAGGGAAAATGCACTTGATTAAGCATGAGGCAAGCTGAGTTCCAGGGCTGGCTCTGCAAAGATTTCATTGTATGCCCTTGGATGAGTCACTAAAATGTTCTGAGCCTCAGTTTCCAAACTGGAAAAAAAGGAAAAAATTTTACAACAGATAAGGCCATTTGTAAACAGAATGGTCTGTTTCAAGGTGCATTCTTCACCGCTAGAGTTAGGTAAGCAGAGGCTAGAAACTCATCTCTCATGCTTTGGTAGGAGGCATTTATGTAAGACAGAAGCTGTGCTCTAAGTCACTGATAAACTTGTACTCAAGAAAGGATCAGGGACTCGATCAGACTCATGGTACACAACATGCACAGAACACATGGTACCGCTAAACACATAGTACACAACGGGCCTTTTTCAAATGGATAGATGGATGAATGCATGGAGAGAGGACCACCAACATTCTATGATGCAGGTCTGGCTCTGGAGAGCAGGGACATTTGTATATTCTGTGTAGTACTTAACACCTTAATAAATTATATATAATTGTAATCACATTCTACTTTATCTTAAGATTTTAAGACTTTAAAATAGTTTTAAATGCACTGCTATTTAAAAAAACTTCGATGTGTGGTTATGCTCCACCAAATAATTGCAATCTATGTAGATGACAATGGAAAATATATGCATCTAAGGAACCTGGTGATGATAGCTTTAATCAGAATTGGAAAAGTGTTGTAGACTGCCTCTCCGGAGTGGCAAGAGTCTAGAGTAAAAAGCACCTTATACTCTAGAGTTAAAATTTTTATCAGTGATTCTCCAAGGCTAAAATGTGTTAGGATCCTCTGTTATTCTTCATGACTGAATCTATGACACACAGTCACCAAAATATGTCTTGCCTTTGCTTTGGCTTAGAATGTTTCCATACCGTAATTTGTATGTAGAGTCCATATGATTGTGCTACTTACCTGACATATTGGCGTTACCCTGGAGGACCCAAGAGAAATCTTTGGTAACATTAAACTAGGAAGCAGAATAACCTAGTGGTTTACAATGCAGATTCTAGAGCTGTACTTCCTTAGTTCAAATGCTGACTTTACCACTTCTAGCTGCATAAATGAAATCAAGTTATTTAAGCTCTGCTTCCTTAGTCCAAATTTAAGCTCTACTTCCTTAGTTCAAATGCTGACTTTACCACTTCTAGCTGCATAAATGAAATCAAGTTATTTAAGCTCACTTTGGTTTCCCCACAATTATTCTAAGGATTGAATGAGATAATACCTGTGAAACAATTCATGTCTGGCATACAAGGGACACATCAAAGGTTATTATTATCACTAAGCTAGATGTTACAAGGTATCAAGAACTTACAAAATAATACACCTCTAAAAGTAGGACACAATCTTAGACTGGAACTCCTGAACTTACCTACACAGTTGAAACCTTCCTCCAGCTCACATGCCTTGGAGCAGCCATCTCCACTCACAAGGTCTCCATCATCACACTCTTCTCCCAGGCTCCTAGAGGGTAAAATATACATGCATATATAACACAAAAAAATAATTTTTCTTGTTTAGCTACCATTGTTTAAAATTCTTACAATTTCTCAGTATATATTAAAAAGTGCAAGTTGGAAAAAAGTAGGAGCTAGAAGAATGCTTTTACAGAAAATAGAAACAAACATACGGATATATAAAGTAGATACAATTTATTCAATGATTGTTGATTGGCATATCCAGTGGGTTGTGGGAATTCCTGGAAGTCAGGTAGCTCATGGCGCAGAAACATCTAGGAGATCCATGAGGGTCTTGATGGCGTTTTGGGAGAGGGTCTTAAGCTTAGAAAAGCCCTGCCAGCCCTATAATGAATAAAGGCTTAAAATAGCTGACAACGGTAAGAAGAAAGCCTGCCTGTCTCTGTGGTTTCATCTATTCATTTTTATCTAGTATTTCTTTATGCTTTCATTGTTTTGTTACATAAAGGTGCCGTTGTTATAAAAATTAGGATTTTGTAAAATTCAATCTCCTGTTCATATACCCAGAGACTTAAGTAGCCCTATGGGGCCATCTCTCCGTCTAGGGCATCTCTAGGGCTCAGGTCCCTGTCTTTACTCCCTACTACCACCTGGTGACAGCTAACATATATTGCAGGGAAGAAACAAATGCTAAGAGAAGAAAAACGTTTTTGTTTCCAATCTCAAATGCTAATACAGCAGATGACAAAATTTGAATTGAGGTTGGTGAGTTAGTTTATAGTGAAAGGGACATGAAGCAACTTATGGAAACAAAATAGATAAGTTTGGGTTGATGCTCCTATGAAAGAACCAACATTTGGCTATTGCAAAATGAATGAGGATTACCATTTTTTTTCTCCTTGACTTTGTTTATGCTCAAAATGGACATATATTTTAACTCAATAGATAAAGGATTTGGAATGTTAAAGTGTTTTCAGACCCAGAGCATCACAAATAGCTCTAATCTATTGTTTAAAGTATTCCTCACCAGGATGAATGAAAGATTAAATAATTAGAAATGAGAATGGTTTAAAATGAATTAAATGTATGCTATGAATACAGTGATATAGTAATCATATTTTACTTGGCAAGCTGGAAGTGGAGAAGGCTAAAAGAGATATAAAAACAACATAATTGAAGAAATTAAGGAAACTTCAAATCATTTTTCTATATAAATGCAATGCAGTTCAATGAAAAGAGACTATACTGGGGACCTAATTAAATGTGTGCTATATCCAAGAAGTCTCCAAATACTTTATGCCTTAATGTGCTTATTTATGGAGAGAAGATTAACCTTCATCTGTGTTTTGCTACAAGGGGTCCAGGAATAATCTTGGAGGTCGCCAACTTTATATTTTCATTTTGAAGATCATCTAAACAATCAGTAAAAGCATGCTATGTACCATCTTGTGCCACGTGGCCCAACAGAAATGTAGTGAAAGTCACATTTTTAATTTTTCTGGTAGTCATTTAAAAAGTAAAAAGAAACTGGTAAAATTGGTTTTAATACTATATTTTACCTAACCCAAGATATTCAAAATATTATTTCAATCTGCAATCAGTATAAAACGAGGCATGTTACATAATTTTTACATACTAAGTCTTTGAAATCTAGTGTGTATTTTTCACTTACAACACATCTGAATTTCACTATTTGATCTGTATTTAGATTTTATAATACTTATAGTTGAAACATAAGATTTACCTGCCCAAGTTGTTCCAAATATACTTGAAGATTTTCCAATAACCAAATTGAGTTTTGGTTTTTAAACTAAATGTAAATTACTTAAAATTAAATAAAATTCAGTATTCAGATTTTTAGGTGCATTTGGTATATTTTAAAGGCAAAAAGAGCCACCTATGGTTGGCGGCTTCTATATTGAACGGCACAGATTGAAATGAGTAACTTCTGTATGAATACTGTTTATAATTTCAGGGCCCTGCATTGTGCTTGTTTTGATGGTCCTATTGACAAGTGATATCTAAGTGATCACTAATGATTTGTATGGCTCCTTGTTTTATGTGTAATGTGGTGCCTTTGGTTAAGCCAGATTTGGAGTTACATACCTTCTCATTGGATGGAAGCACTAGTTACACAGAGAAGAAAACACAGGCAGAAGTTTCAAGGAATATTTTGATAAGAAACCTCGTGAGACCCAGTAGTCAAGCAGTGCTGCCTTAGATGAAGCTGCTTTAAGGCACGTGAGAGAATGTGCAAAACCAGGGTAGGAAAAGAGCTCTCCAACCCTTTCAGCCCCACATGCTTCAGGCAGAAATGGCACCCTGGGGCTGCAGGGTGGCCACCATTAGACAGCTGCCTTGGAAGACGCTAGGGCAGGGGGCAGAGTGTTTTGTTCAAGGAGGGTCCTGCCAGTGTAGTAGTGGTTATCCAGCCCCCCAACACATTAACTGGTGGGCTGTAGGTTTACAATGAAGCAACCAAAACAGAGAAAACAACAACAGTATCAAGTGGACCTGTCCTCTGCAATGTGAAGCATCCCAGGGAGAAATTTGATTTGAAATGAAGGAGGGAAGGTGGCAGGCTGAGGCTGAGTTAGGTGGCAAGGGACAGCACATGAGCAAGGTTGAGGTGACTTCAATGGCTTCTACATATTATTGAGGGCTGGGAACATTTTAGTGTTTATACTTCTATGACAAGGAATAGACTTACTATAGTTTCAGGATCTTAGACGATTGAGGAGATAAACAATGTTTAGCGACTGCTAAATGATGGGATGGAATCCCAAGAAAGGCTACAGAATTGATTCCCAATAGGGCTTCAAGATATGACATATCTTCACTTGGTCTGGGAAAATACAAATAACCCATCTCATTAGGATGCAAAATCTAAGACAAATCACAGTGTCTGTCTTCCAGCCTCCTAATCCCAGCAGCTTTATATAAGTAATAAATAAGGCTAGATGAGCATTAAAATTAGGTTGATGTAGGGTGATCAACTGTCCAGGATTTCCTGGGACTTAGTATTTCTAGTGCTAAAACCGGGAAAGTCCCAGGCAAACCAGAATGAATTAATTAGTCCTCTATGTTAATGTCACAAAAGGGCAACAAGAAAAGTAACATGGTATGTTAAGAAATAGAAAGAGTGATTCCATTTCTACCTTGGTGATGCTTACAGAATAGCTGGAAATTATATTGTTATCAGTTCTACTAAGGCTTACATGAGAAACTGAAGATCCGAAAGCTATACTGAATTTCCTCAGATCACACAACTAGTTAGTAGAATAGGCCATTTGTTCAAAAGAGATCCTCTTTCGGCATCATTTGATGAGTAACCTTCTTCTGCATAAATTCCTTCCCTGAATCACTGTCCAGCAGTTGCTTGCTGAGGCCATAAAAGGGGCTCCCAGATAATCAGTCTCAATACCTCAATACTCTGGGGTTAGCTATAAAAGTGTGTTCCTCCATAACTATTTAGAGATGCCAGATCTCAAGACCTGACAAAACCAAGTCCCAGATTTTAGAATTTCAACACTAGAATCAAATGGTGCCTTGCTCCCTACATTTCCAAAACAAGTCAGACTCCTGAAACTTCTGTTCAGAGCAGTGTCCCTGCTCAGATACACACATACACACACACACACACACAATACTCACTCTGACACCTTCCCATCTCCGCAATAAGGAGCTCCGTGAATGTGGTTCAGAGGAGGCGAAGCTTCTCCCAGTTCTCCTCCAGCTTCAGCTAGAACTTGGTACCGATACATCTGCCCAGGTGTGACCTCCCTATGGAAACCAAAGGGTTTGTGACCACTACAGCCACAAAGTGAGGCATGCCCTGGGTCCTTCGTTGATGGTTTGCAGAAATTGAAGGGAAATATTATGGGAAACATAAAAGTTAAACATATGCTGCGTTGTCTAAAACAAAGATCAGGGCACAGTCTTACCAGAAGGTTTGAAACCATATTTATTTCTGTATCCCTGTGCGTTGTACGGAGTAAATGCACAGTAAATGCTTGCTATGTTAACACTGAACTTAACAGTCCTAGTCAATCTAGGAAGATGGTATTTCAAGTGCATTTTTACCATGTTAAAGCAAAACAAAACTATTTAAAAGCCAGTCTTCTGTATCATCAAAGTAATCAAAGAAACTGGAGATTAAAGCTTCAGTGTTTGGGCTCAGGAAGGCCCCCTTCTCGGGTCTGCGATCATAGTTTTCTCTCAAGAGAATTTTTGTCTTGAGGAGACTGAATCCTTAGGAGTAAGATAAACTGTCTCATAACAGAAGGTAGGAATACCTTTGGTCACAATTTGGGGGATTCAAGAAGTTCCACAATTAGAAATGCGTTAAACAACTGCTCACCTCCAAACTTATTAAAGTATGTAGGTATCAGGAATGGAGTCGTATCAGTTGACCCTGGAGACAGAAGGAGCTTGTCAGACTCTCTAGAGCCCAGGTGCACTGATTGTGTGGTGAGGGTGAAAGGCAGGACACTGAGAAGAGGAAAAGGACTCAAGAAGGGGAGCTTCTGATCCGAAAGACAAATTCTGTCTTCATCTTAATTTTGCCCAGTGCCTACCCTAATTGGAAAACTATCACCAAAGTCAAGCTAGGATGGGAGTTACTTAGTGAAACAGGATCTCAAAGGGTTGCTGGGACTACCGTGAGTGGCTGCCATCAGTATTCTGACATGGTTCTCTCCTCTTTAACAGACTTTTCAGCTCACCCACAAAGCCTCCACTCCCTCAGCTGATGCAGCAACCAGCAACCAGGAAATGTCTCAGGGTTTCAAAAACATCTTTAAAACCCTCTGTGCTGGCTTTTAAATATTTAAATAGAAAAGAAACCTAGATATTAAAGTCTTTTAAATTTCCAAATTAGTTACCCCCACATCCCCCAGGGAAGCAAACCTCTTATGAGAATGCCAGATATTTCTAAAGCAAAACCAATTTTACATCCTAATCAATGCTGACAGTTTCCCTTTACAAGGCGGTTTCCGTCAGACTGCTTGTCCAGCCATGCATAAAAGCTTCACACTTTTCTGTGGCTGGGGAAAGGACTGGATGGAAACATCAGCATGTGTTTATGTTTCTTGAGGAAAAACTCAGCAGCAGGTAGCCCACGCCCTCCAGGATCTGAGTCTGTAAAAGGCAGTGTTACTGAAGCAAGAGGATCAAAATGAGATCCAGTTGAAAAATTGGATTTTAATTCCAATTTTGCTATTTACTAGCTATTGAACCAAATCAAAGTTAAGCCTCAGATTTTTCATCTATAAAATGAGATATTATTGACCTTAAACATGTGTGTGTCTTTGTGTGTGTGTGTGTGTGTGTGTGTGTGTGTAGCAAACTAGATAACAAATGTCATCTTAACTGCCTTATTTAAGAAGTTCAAAATGACATTTCTTTTTTCTTTTTAAAGCTACCTTTGCATTTGTATTAGCTTTTTGGTCATTTCACTACCTTCTAATTCTAATTGACAGGCAAATATGGGAAGAAAAATGTAATGAAGTTCAAGGTGGACATTTATCTCTATTTTTTTTGTAGCTATGGTAGACTGCCAAATGACTACCCTGTCCCCAATGTACCCTTCTATGATGTGACTTTGCTGCCTCTCTCATCAAAAGGGAGGGTTTATTTTGCCACCCATTGAGTCTAAAATTGCTGTGTGACTTGCTTTGGCTAGTGGAACATTATCATGAATAACATAAAGCAAATATTTGAAACGTGTAAGCATTTAGGGGCTTGCCCTCTCTGCTGCTGGAAACCCTTCCACTATCATGAGAAGCCCAGGCCAAGTCTTGAGAGACCATGAGGAAAGAGGCCCTCATCTCTCCAGCCATGCCAGCTGTCTCAGCTGTGCGGGAGGTCATCCTGGGTCATCTACCACCAGCCAAGTCAGTCTAGATGAGAACACTCAACCCACCTATGGGAAATAATGTTTGTTGTTTTAACCTTCTACATTTTGTGATGATTTCTAATGCAGCAAAAACTAACTGACAGCATCTCTGATAAAACTTTGTTTTGCCCTATTTCTGCCCTCAGGGCAGTCTCCAAAGAAGGTTATGCAGTTGAGAGAATTTGCCTTTGGAGGTACCAGCCTCCTGCTCCAGACATTGAGTTCTTTGTAGGTAAGGACCTCATCTTAGTCTGTGCCCCCAGCACTGAACATGCAGTGCCAGGAACATAGCAGAACTCACTAAAGGTAGGAAGAAAAGACAGAACTAAGAGAAAGAGGATAGCTGGAGGAGAAAGATAAAAGAGAGTTGGTTGATGGGGGGTTGGGGGGAGAAATGAGAGAAGGGGAAAGAATGAAATGCATATCATGAATGAGTCATGGAACTGAGTGCATCGTCTTGTCTGCTGGGCCCTTGGCCTCCTTGCATAGCACTAGAAGAATTGACTATACCTTATAAATGTTATGGGGTCTGTGGCAGATGATCAGACAGCTAAAGCAAAGAATTAGAAATTAAATTGTCACCAGACAGGAGTATGTGATTCTGATCAACTCATTTGTGGCAATTATGTTCAGTTCAACTGAAACATCTCATACACTAACCTGTTTTGTCCATAATCATGACGATGGCATCAGCAATCAGACACCTGCTTGCCCCTTTCTGGGAAGTGTTTTTCTTTACCTCAGATACGCCGCTTTACAGTAAAATCCCCTCTGAGAGTCTAAACATTCCTCCAACGAAGGGCATGACTGAATATTAAAAAGCGGGGAAAAAGTAACAAAACCCACCCCCAGAGCCCCAGGAAGCCCCATAGTCATGCTACCAAACTCACACGTCTGTGAACTTCCTGTGAGGATGTGTCACCACCACGGGCAAACCACTGGCAAATGGGGGATCGCGGAGAACCTGGTACCTCACGGGCCTGCAGCCAGAGCACAAGGGACTGTGGGGCTGAGAAGTCAGGAGCGCTGCATCAATCTCTATCCTCTCATCGAAGGTGTAGACTTTCACCCCCGAGACCTTCCCATCCACGTGCAGTTTGATAGTGAGTGGGATGTCACAGAAAGTGTCTAAGGGGCCCAGGTGCACAGACTCCTTGTTTTCCAGCAAGATCTCTGTGTCAAAGAGGACCTGCGAGGAGTCCAGGAAGAAGGAAGTGACCCACAGGGTGAGGGTGTCAGCTTGGACCGGGTATTGGAAGAGCAGCTCCAGGCTACAGCCTTCTGTGGGGCAGGGGACCGTCATGTTCATGTGGTACAGGTGGACCTCAGGGCTCCAGGCCTGTAAGCTCGGCTCGCAGGGCTGATCTACGTCAGGAGGACCTGGTGGGAGATCAGCAGAAAGATACATCAGTAGCAGCCATTAAAAGTCAGAAAATGAGTAGCCCTTAGCAGCTAGAAAGAGGAACTACAGAGAGAACGCTTAGAATTCCTGTAGAAGTTGGTCATCTTAGCAGGTTAGATCTTAAGTACTAGTAAGAACAAAGTTGTAAAAGTAAAAAGCATTACACTCTTGTTACCCCATTCCTGTACATGGTGCCCTTAGCAAGAGGAAACCAGCCAGGAATTGGGAAGGGAGTAACCCATATCCTAGGTGGAAACATGAGGCTGCTGCAGAAAAGTCATATCCTTAAAGAATCCTTGAGGAGAGAATTACATGTGATTAGTCCATTCATAACTTACGATAAATTAATGCTTCTGAAGACCAATGATTTCACCCTGTCACTGCAATCTTTGTAGGGCTCTTCACAAAACTCCTTTCATTCCCTAAGATCCCACCCTGGCAATCCTTTCAACTGATGGTTAGATAAACTTTAAAACCATACATTGAAATTTCCCTTTCAGTTCAGGTATGTGTCAGCAGGTAGGTAACTGCAGGCAGGAAATAGAAACACATACTATGGAGTGGGAAACAAATGAAGATCCAGTAGCCAATAAAAATGTAATAATAAAAAATCAAATATCACAAATCTATGAAAGTCAGCTCCATGGAAATAATCTACCCAAATGGTTTTCTCTTCTGTCGTGTGAGGGGAGTTGAAGAGAGAGTGTTGAATCGAGAACCAGCAGAGTAGCCGGGCGCGGTTGTGGGCGCCTGTAGTCCCAGCTACTCGGGAGGCTGAGGCAGGAGAATGGCGTGAACCCGGGAGGCGGAGCTTGCAGTGAGCCGAGATCGCGCCACTGCACTCCAGCCTGGGCGACAGAGCGAGACTCTGTCTCAAAAAAAAAAAAAAAAGAGAACCAGCAGAGTCAGGCCTCCTGTGCCCTTAGCTGAGTGGCTGTGGCACATCTTTCTATGCCTAAGTTTCCTCTTTTAGAAAATAAGCGATAATGTTTAACCCCTGCCTTACTAGGGCAGTGTAGATCTATACAATGTTCTAGAGAAATTAAATATCTACATTTACCAAAGTAGAAGTATTTAGCCCTTCAAAATTTGGAAAATGAATTATGTCCCAAAGCCCAGAGAAAACCAGTTCAAACATTGCAATTTCCCTTTCAGTTCAGGTATGGGGAGCAAGGAGGTAGCCGCAGGGAGAAACTACAGCAGGAAACATAAACACATATTATTAATTTCAAAAATATGTGTGTGCAACTATGTGTGTGTGTGTGTGGTGTGTTACATTTTATGGTTTTTATTGTTTTTCACCTATACTGTGAGTTGATTCATTTATTATGAGTTGATTCATTCATTCAACAAAAATTGGTAGTGTACTTCTAACGTAGTCATTAGAACTAATTTAGGTATTAGAGATACTAATCTAGGTATTAGAGATAGAGGAATGAACAAGAGAGACGAAAGTCTTGCCTTTCTATATCTTACAACAAATGATAGATGCAACAATAAATATATAAAGGGATATAAAGTATAATACTAGGTAGTAATGACATCTGTGAAGACAAGTGGAGGAACATAAGGGATACAGAATTACGAGGTGAGGCTGGGAGCTATTTTAGGTTATGAAGCCAGAAAATTCTCACCATGAAGATGACGCTTAAGCAGGGCATATGTCTGTTTTAGTTTTCTAATCCCCATAGCATTTAGAAAACAGTTGGTGGTTAAGTAGTGCTCATTAGACATATTTATAAATACGTGTGTTTGTGCCAGCTCTGTTAGAGATTCAATTACTTTTATAGTGTATATTTTAAATATGACCTGGTTCCTCACCCTTTCAAAGTAAAGGAAGACCAGTATTTCTTATTATTCATATATACTTAGTTTATTAATGATTTATGAATTAATGCTTGTGAAGTCCAATGTTAGTAGTCCTAAAAACTTCTGTTGGCCTCTTAACTATTATTATGAAGCCCCCAACACTAGCAGAATAAAGGTCCTTAGAAATCAGCCTAACAGTAGCACTGACAGTCAAAACGTTTCTATTATGACTTCATGTTAAAGCATGAAATGGAAGCCCTGAAAGTTGACTTGGTTTGCCTCAAGACACAAGAATTAGAACCTAGAACTTCTAATTCCTTTTACCTCTCTCAGATAACTGATTTTTTTCCTCCCTAGAATTAAAAAAGAAAAAAATACTGGGCCAGGGAATCAAACAGGCATTAAAACACCAGCACAGGACAGACTGTTTGCCACACACACAAAAAATGGCTCTTTATGAAATGCGAATCTGTTTAGAGTCCAAAGCAGTAAATTTTATACTCACTTTCCATTCTTCCCTGAAAATTCTCACTTGAAAAAAGTCATATACAATCAATCAAGTAAATTATCTCCTTCCAGATTTATCCCTGAAGCCCTGTCACTTGAGTGACTGGGAGCTCAGGATTATATCTTGCAGATACTGTAGACTCTCAGACCAATATTCTCCTTTTTTCATGTCACAATCAAGACTGCAGATTAATTCAAACAGGACTTTGCCCAACACATCTTATTTAATTGTTTTTAGTGTCTTAATATTTTAAAGGCAAAGAAAAAAGATGATAATTAGGTAAACATTAAAGATGATGATGATGGAAGAAGTCAAGCCATTCATTAGGAGGTGCTAAAATCCTGTCAACAGTATTTTCTGACTTGAACTGGGAAAAGATTCGTGCTGTAATTTATCTTAGGGGCATTTATGTACATATGTGAGTGAATGTGTGACTATTTGAAAAGTTAGGGGAGGTACAGAAAAAAAGATAACAAAAAATATTTTCCGCTTCCTGGAGCCTAACTCAGATCATATCCAAAGCACAACCAGTACCAGTGATTAATAGACTCATAAAATAGCATAGACAAGAACGATCAGTGTGGAACACCTGGTTCCCCCCACCCCACCCAGACTCGCTCAGCCAGTGCATGAGTGTTCTCTGCACTGTGTTCTCTATTACTCTCCTGATATACAGGAGTAAGAGGTCAGCTTATACTGTCACATGGCACAGCTGCTCCAAGGACCAGTAGGCACACATAACACTACACCTCCCAGCTATCTCACCCTGAAGTCACACCCTGAGTTCAGCTGACTTCTCCACTCTTCTGTCCTATATGCTGATCTCTGCTTCACCACAGCCATGGGGCCTCCATGTTAGACACATATGGGACATTCTCCACACAGCAGCACCAGGCAGTTTCTGCAAGGCTCCTGAAGATGTCCAGCCAAAACACATACAGACAGACAGACACACACACACACACACACACACACACACACACACATTGCCTTTTTCTCGCCATGTCACTACTCCACTCTTTACCACCACCCCCATCCTCAGTGGTCACCAGGTTATAAAGAAAAAGCATCATGGTACTTTACCCACAGCCTCCTCTGGGGTCCAATAACCTGAGGAATCACACACCCGCCGGGAGGAAGCTGTGTGCACATACTGATGAAATGTCCCATCTTCAGTGCAGGCGCCACACATGCTGCCTGAGGCCCTGGGGAGATGAAGAGATGGAGATGGGAGATGAGGAGAGTTCATCAGATGAGTTGGGATAAGAAAATTAGAAAGACCTTTGTGTGGGGAGGGGAAGGGTTGATGGTTAGTAAGGACCTAGAACAATTGTATCTCAATCGTTTTTTCTTGTGTGGATCTCATCTTTGCAATATTCAGTGACATGAAAATTTCAAGATCATGAAGCAGAAAAATTTAACTAAGTCATAAAAGAGGCCTTTGGAGATGAAAGTGGGCAGTTTCTGTCCTAGGAACTAAGTAAACACCAAACAATTAAAATCTCAATCTTTCAACATAAAATTCCCTTCTACACTGACTCTCAATAAGTCATTTAAAGCCTCCTTGAATTTCCCCCACTAAAACAGACAATAATTTCCCACATAAACTTATTAGCTATATGTGTCCTTATGTTTTAAGCTCCCTACTTTAAATCACTTACATAAAATAAAAGTCAGGTGAAATGTAATGTCTCTTGGCTCACCATTGCCCTTGGGGATATATCCAAATTATTTATCACGACTCAAGGCCCTTCGCAAGCTAGCTCCAGCCTCACCTACTGCAGTTCCTTTCTGAGTTTTGTATTTCCAGCACAATGAACAGATCACCATTCCACAAATACATCATGCTCTTCAGCTCCATAAAACATGGAGCTCTCTCTGCTATTCTCTCTCAAATAGCCTTTCCAAGCTTCTCTGTTTAGCAAACTCCTACTTACCCTTCAAGAACCATTCAAGTGTAAACTCTGCAGTAGCACTTGAGTACTCCCTTCTCTGTGCACCCACTTCACCTGCTGGCTCCTCTCTTAGGACTCTGCTATGTGGTGTTGAGAATTTCCATTCCCATTCTTTCCTCTCCTTTGCCTGTGAGCAGGTCCAGACAAAACCTTATTCCTGTTTATATTCCCGAAAGGTAGCACAGGGATTGGATCCAGCAGTCCCTCTGTGAATGCTTGTTTTATGGATATCCATGAGGTGATTAATACAGTTTATGAAAAGTTCTACAAGTACCGTAACTGAGGTAACTGGAAGAGGTAGACGCAATCATAGCTACTACATAATAATGGTAAGTCACTTCATGGGGCTTGCCTCTGATCCTTAGAATCTTTTTAGAAGCCCACTTGTGAATGACGCATCTGAAAATGGAGGCATCAAGTCAGGGTCTCTCAAAAGGTAAGAAAACAAGAATAACATCTTGTAATATGCCAGAAAAATGCTATTATAAAATAAAGGTAGTGATTATGACAGCTGCTCCCATTTCTGAAGTACCTCACATAACTGGCATTGTGCCACTATGTCGTGCTTTTCATAAATGATTTCTAATTCCTGTAATAACCTTATGTTTACAAATGAGAAAACTCAGGCTCAGAGAGGTTAAGTAAATTGCCTAAGGTCACAACAAGTTCCTTAATTCCTTTGAGGAAGTTCCCAAACACCATTGAGAGTCCAATACTTGGGAAACTAAAAGGTGTAGTTAAGATCCAACCTCCGACTCCAATCAGCACTCACTTCTAATGTGAACATAATTCCAAAGCTCATTCTTTTGATGCACTTGGCCCTTCCGGGGCTGCTGCTAAGTGCGTAGCTGGGGCTCTTCTCTGACATAAGGGTTCCAAATACCTGCTGGGGTGGAGTAAACACATCTCCAAGCATGACACAAATTGCTGGGCATGTGACGTGAGTCCCCCTGACACACATGTTGGGAGGTCTCAAAACTGCAGTCCACCTAGCTGAGAAAAGGAAGCAAATTGCAGGCTTTTCTGCCAACAGACTCTCAGCACACCCGTACTGATGTCCGCTTTATCGTAACGTTTGTACCAGAGAGAGAATTCAAAGATTAAATTGTTTACATGTGTTACATAAACGGATGTAAAACTCTGGTTTGCACATACCCAAAGAGGACTTGCTGTTCAGGCAGTTCGACCAAAGCTGCACAAGGTCACACTTGTAGGAAGATGATTCTCACACACATCACATAGATGTGTGCTGACTCACAAACAGAGCCCATGAGGGTTTGGGCACTGATGACCATGAAACTACTTTGTAGGGTTGTGAGGTCTAAGTGGTGTCACACACTAAGTATGTATCAAGGTATCAGGGACAGGTATCAAGATCCCAAGAGGCTGAAACACCACTGTGAAAGAGGATTCACCATCTTCCTCCTATCCCTGTCTCTCTCTTGCCACTCTCCCTAGGCCTTCAGCAAAGCTGAAGGGCATGGAAACTTGCTCCAGGGACACCCTTCTCTTTAGCTGAGGCCTGACACCCAGAGGGAAAGTGTGGTACGAAGAAGAGATGTGCTAAATGAGAACGCTCTAAATTAAAAGAAATCATCCATTCCGTGTTCCTTATTCCCAAATTTCCACTGGACTCCCCAGTACACCTCTAGTCAGTTGTGGGGTTTTGGGCTTGTCATTGTATGTTTCTCTATGCCTCAGAATTCTCACTTCTTTAGCAGGAGCTGTGTTTACTGCAAAGACTAAATAAGACAAGTGCAAGGAAAATACCTCGCACAACACTTCACATACAGTGCAACCAATAGATAAGGGACTGTCGTTATTTAGAATATAGCAGTAGGTTTTGAATGAGGTCAACCCGCACAGGTCACAGAAGGGGTTCTGGTCCTTCTCAGTGAAACCATATTCTCTCATCCCCCACCAATTATCAGATGTCATTCATTTTCCTACCTTTCCTTTCTACAACAGTTTATCTGATATTCTTTCAAACCAATATGCAAAGGATGAATGAAAGTTTTAGGTGTAATGCTTTTCTTCAGTAAACACATATTAGGTGTCTGTTGTGGCAGGGCAAGAGACAAAGAGACAAAAAAGAATCCTGCCTCCCCCAATAGTTACCAGTCAAGTGGGGCAGATAGGAAAATAAGCAGAGGATGACAATTCCATGAGATAGTGGCCGTAAGAGGGGGAGGCATAGGAGGCTGAGAAGGTGTCAGAAGCACCCTCATAAGTCAGGGAAGCCCTCTGATGCACAGCTTATGGCAGTGGGCACACTGCCATCCACCCACACCCAGAAGTGCCTGGAGAAGTATGCTGTAATCCCTCCCCCAACACCACTCTGCAAGTGGCAAGCCACCACTCCACCCTCATGCCACGAAGGAACAGCTGACAGAGGCAAATGGCAGATGCCCTCTCAGTTCTGCCAATTTATCCCTGTCACATTGGTCAACCTCTCCAGGCCTCCTTGAGGGGGATTGAGCACTTAGGATGAGCCACTGGCTCCCAAGAGAGCCCATGAGTTCTGCTAAAGCAACGAGAACAGAGCAGGCTGGAGCAGCAGCTCTGAGCAGTGGTGCACACATTTATAGTTCCAAATTGGAGTTCCCCTGGCTTCATATTCTTCCTCTTATTTATATGAAACGCCACAGAGAAATAAAACAGCTCACCCATGGTCAGTGCCTCTCTCACCTGTCATATACAACTCCACTAAGAGGAGGCAGCCAGTGGATAGTGAGGGACTTGTTGGTCTGTCCGATGATCATAGGTGGGATAGGGATGGGGGTGGGCTTTCTGCTTTCAGTCCACTGCTGATAGACCAGGTCCAAATAGCAATGCATTCGGGCCACTTGGTTAGGGGTAAAGTTGTCAGTGCAGTTATCATCTGTGGAGACAAAAAAGGTAGCACAAGAGATGGAGATTTTAACCCATCAAGTCCACCAAGGCAGGGATAAATTGTGCCTTGTTCATGGCTGAGTTAACTTATTAGGCTCAATGAGCACTTGTTAAATGAATGAACAAATGCAATCTGTTCCAGAAAGGGTCTAAGCTGGAAAGGGTAAGAGAAGACAGAGACCAGAGATGTAGCAGTTCTACATCTAAAGCAGGGTCATGACCTTAAAGTTGGGCATCCCAGGGTGAGACTAAGGTTGCTCTGAGTTGATGGTTGCTTATTCAGCAAACCACAAGATGGCAGTGTTTCAACAGATGGCCTTTCCACTTGTGAACATTTGTGGAGTTGCAGACACCTGCTTTATCGCCCAGTGACATTGGTGAGTATTCAGAGCTGCTCCAGGGGAAAGAGAGCCAAATGTCAAGGAGACAGCAGGGCTGGGAATGGTGGTCTCAGCTTTACTTTTGGATCTGGCAAGGTCTCTTTAGCAGGTACATTTTGCATAGGGTTGGAAAGGGAGTTTTCTTAGTGCCAGGGACTTTTTCAGTGAAAACACACCAGTCAAGTACTGCCTCACTCAGCTTCTTAAATGTTTCCTCTTCCCACTTCAAAGGTGCTGCCTCCAGACCTCTGCCTTCTGCATGGCATCGTCTGGTGTCTCTGCCCCTTGATGGGGGAGGAAAGGTGCTGGTGCTTACACGTCTGACACACCTGAATTATTCACCGCAATGAAAATCAGATAGACACATCTTGAAAGGTGACAGACAGAACCGGCTCATCATGCTTTCTTCTCTTCAAAGTCATGATCAGGGTGTAGTGGTTTATTCTTTTTTGGATAGTTCTAGAAGAATATGTCACCAAACAAGACCCCAAAACTTACGGAAAAAAATATCTTATTTCACCATTGGACTACGTAATCAAATCAAATAAGTCTTTAATTTTAGGGAAAAATTTGAGTCCAAATTTTAGGAAACCAGTCACTATTACTTTTCACCAGAAACAAGGAAGGCATGAGAGACAGTGAAGAATAGTACAGAAGCTAAATTAAGGAAGGAAAGATCAGATGACAAGTTTTTCCCAGGGCCAGGAAGATGCCATTTTTTAAAAAAAATTAGATGTCACCTTTTGGTGGGGAGAGGGTGGCAGGCAGCTAAGAATTAGTACTTGGCCAGTGCTGGAAAAAGAGAATCTGATTTTGTTTGTTTTTAATAACATACAGTAAAAAAAAAATCCTGAGCCTAAATTAACCAAGCCACCTCATGGACCAACTTCAAAAATAATATAAAGGGCCACCTTGACCCATAAACTCTTTTCCTTTATTTCCACTGGACTCTTCTTCAGAGTAAATGTCTAAGAATGTGGGCAAAAATAAAAATAAAAAAACTACATTCTAGAAGTCAAGGGGATCACAAGAGGGCTTTCAGCTCTGTGCCTTTTTTACTACCAAGGATAGAAGTATATTTTTAAATATCTAGTAGAGGAGAATTCAGTGAACAAAGTACCTTAATATTTCAGTATTTCTTCAAGCTCTTCAAAGACATGAAAAAATAATAATACCCTGTAATAAATACACTTCAACTCTCTGACACAAAGGACCACTTACTCATTCTCCCATCAGCTCCCACACCTCCACCCTCCCAGCTCTCAAAGGCCCCCATGTATTCTTAATAGAAAACAAAGCAAGACAGTGGTGATACCCGTGTAGCTCATGTAGTTGGTGAACGGAGCCCCTGGGAAGTGAGTGAAGCCACAGGTGTCACTTATGGCCTCAGGTTCCCGGCACAGCTCGCTCTTGGGAGTGGGGGCGGTGTCGGCACAGAGGTCTCCCGTTTCCATGGATGGCACTGTCTCCTTGCAGGGGTCATTGCAGGATTCTCTTTCACTGATCCCTTTAAAGACGTGGTAGAGTCCCAGAACATGTCCCACTTCATGGATCATGGTGTCCATGTGGCCAGGCATCCCATAATAGGCTGGGCTGAGGACAATACCACCTGCAATGAAAGTTTCAAAAAGCCTTTCAGAACACAGAATGAACAGCAGCTCTCCAATCCTTCATTGTGTTTTCTGATAAACATCAAATATTCCATTTCAGCCTCTAAGGAGTCACTTTATAACTTCTGATGACATACAGTCATTGCTCTTCTTTCTTGCCACAGAAACCCTCTAAACAAATTAATACACATTTCTTTATCCTCTACATGGGTGAGTGTTATACTAGAGGCCTGGGATAGCAATGTTGACATAATAGAGAGCCAGAATTCTCAGCACTGTATGCATATTAAAATCACCTTGGAGAGCTAAAACAAGACATACAGAGGTTCAAATACTACCCCTGATGAATTGAGTCCAAACATTCGAGGATGCGGTTCATGCATTGACATTTTTAAAAACTTCCCAGGTTCAGAATCACTACTCTAGGCAAAAGCCCATGGGATTTGGAGTCAAGGAAATCTGATCTAACTCCTGCCCCTCCACATCCCAGCTTTGAGGACTTGAACAGCTGTCTTACCTCCTGGAACTCAGTTTTGTTGTCTGTAAAGTGGGGATGATAACACTAAAATTTGTTGTTGTTTTTTTTCAGTGTTTGGCACATAAAGGAAATGACAGCTGTGTAGGCTGCTTCTGATTTAACAATCCCTACTCTCAACAACTAGTTAGACAAAAGATAAGTTCAACTGAACTACCACAAAATTGGGAATGTCACAGTCACTATGAGAATATGCCCCACCCTCACTCCCCCTAAATCTCCATGAGAACACGAAGGGATGTGTTTCAGGGAAGAGTTCATTGCATCCAATCAGGCTTAGATGGGAGACTTAATGGTATCATTGGAAACTTACAAAAGGAAAGGCTAAGGATCTCTGAGTGACCCAACTTCTATCTGTGTAGCTTGTTGGAATCCTAATCCCTGCTTCCCTCCTCTCCCATGGTTGAGCCACCTAGCTTTCCTTCTTTACACCCCAAAATTGTCAGGACCAGGCCTAGTCTTATCTCTGGGAGATGAAACAGGGAATGTCAACATCCTTGGATCAACCCTCTGGGGTCCAAGGTCACCCCTGGCTGTGCTGCCCAGCTGGCCCTGCCCTTCTGTCCCAGGTCTGATCCCAGTTCCCAGGACTTGCTTCACTTCTCACACCTGAGTCTTCCCTATATCAATAGTCTTCTGAGTATAGTAGGTCCTCCAGGAGAATAGCTCTTTCACTTGCCAGGTCATATTCCAAGGACTATGTCCTATTCCTGCCTCCATTCAACATCCCTTAGACAACCACATACACAGCTTTATGGGCAGGAGACAATCACAGGATATCTGGCACCACACCCACTGATCTACCTAATAGGCAGCTAAATTGACTTTCTTGTGACTACTTTACTGCACAGGACAGTTTTTAAGTCCAAGTTCCAGTCTTTCCCAGTTTACTCGAACATACTGACCTTACTCAAGCCATGCTCAAACTCATCTAAGATACAGTGTCTCCTTTCACATCTCAGGTGAAACTAGACCTCACCTCCCATGTTTATTATTTCTACTACTTCTGGTAAAATTTTTATTCTCTAAACTTATCCTTTTTTATTTCTCTTTTTTTATAAAGTTATTTTCTGAATATTTATTTCATTTGTGCATCATGATGTCAACATAAGGTTAAACTAACTTAAAAACAGGTCTGATTCAAGAGTGCCTGTTATTTGAATAAACCTGAAGAAACACAGTATTTCTACTTTCCAAGAGCCCACACTTCATGTTTACATATCCGATGGCAGCAGTAATCATCACCAATGTTCATGTACAATTATTCCTCCAGTCCTCTAACGGCAATGTCGACCTTCGCATCAGTGGAGATAATTCTAAGAGAACAGCTTTCTGTTCTTTCCAGGTGCCTTCACCTTTTTCCTCCTTTTTCCTCCACCACACTTCTAACCTCTACATATGTTTAATCCCTTTTCTGCCTACTCTTTCCTTTCTTTCCCCCATTTCTAAGTAAGTTTTGGCTTAAAATAAAACTAATATTCAGAAATAGGATTTTGAAAGGCTACACAATTTACCTATAAAGTTTAAGTATCTACATTGATTAGTTTTCTTCCCAAATTGGGTTTATAAAATCTGAACCAGGGTAATACTTTGAAAAAACAAGTGGCATCAGTGGTTAAATATGCTTGAGGAAAATGCAGCATGCCATACTATCCTCCTGAAAAATCCATAATGTACATGAGAGTGAGCTGTTGTATTAAAGGCCCTGAAAAGTCCTTCATCAATTGAGTTTTACCCTTTGCTTTTCAAACTTATTTGAACACAGAACGTGTCCGAGGTAGAATATCTTTTGACATCTCTGGAGTACCAGATGTCTCAGAGCACAATCCAAGAAACACTACCAAAGACAGAAAAAAAAAAAAAAAGTTCAAATCAATAGTTACCTTCTACTCATATATTTTAGCTCTGAGCAAAATATCAAATATCCCCACATCCTATGGCCAGCCAGGTCCAGGTCCTTTTGTGATCTCCTTCAGTTATAGATAAAGAAAATATAGATGAAAAGAAAGATGGTTCTAGGAAGAAAGGATGGCAAAATCAACATGTGCCAAGAAAGGAGGGATGACCAGGAGTGTGGACTGGAAACACTTGAGAATACGGGGTAGTCATTATAATATTGAGCTTCTAATCAACCAGCAGAAGTCTCTACCTCAACCCCAAATGAGATGTTTCCAAATCTAAAAATATTTTGCAACAGCCATCTTTCAATAAACCAGCTTGTTTATAACTGGAAGAAGAAGCATAAAAATGCAAGCCCTCAACACTCCCAGGAAATCCCCTCCATACCCAGGACAATTGGCCAGGGTTCTCCAGTGTAGCACTCTTGGTGCACATTTCCAACACAGAAGAATAAAATTTTAATCAAACAACACTTACATTTCCACTAAAAACATAAGCATTTTAACACACATTTGCAAGTTATATTTTCAATTGCAGAGAGATGTACTTATGCTAATAACTCATTTATATGGAAGACATGGCAACGGGTTTAGTAACTACATGTGTGTTAACTAGAATATTGCACAAAATAAAGAAATACAGAAAATATAGAACAAAATATTGCTCTAATTTAGGGATGACTGTTGTGCACACCAACACATGTTGAGAACAAAAATCCCAAGGTCCTAGACCTCTTATAGTAATTCTATATCTACTACAGCACCAGATTATAAAATTATCCCCCTGGACTAGAACGAGAGGAGCTTGGAGTGTGAACCATTAGCTGACCCTCACTCACTCCATGGCCTTGGCTGTTCAACCTTTCCCCTAATCTCTTCATCTGTAAAATGAGGGGGTAGATTGACTTATCACTAAGATTTCTTCCCATCTGTATTCCCAGACTCTGAGAGCTAACATGCAGGCTTTGTGGGACAGTCATGAACACATACATGTAAAGGAATCTGTATTGTCCTGGACTGTCACTGCCTCGGCCTTGCAGTTTGTGTTCCAAGACTCCCAACTCTCAGTGGCCTGAGGGAAAGGGGAAAGCTGGCAGTGAGAAGCCAGCCATCCTACTCTCGGACCTGCTGTGGATTTCCAAGTGACCCGGATTAGCCACCCTTTAATCCTCACTCCCTCTCCACTGGTGATATGGTTTGGCTGTGTCCCCACCCCAAATCTCATTTTGAATTGTAAACTCCATAATCCCATAATCCCCACATGTCAAGGGTGGGACCAGGTGGAGGTAACTGAATCATGGGGGCAGTTTCCCTCATGCTGTTCTCATGACAATGAGTAAGTCTCAAGAGATCTGATAGTTTTATAAGTGTCTGGCATTTCCCATACTCGCACTCATTCTCTTTCCTGCCCCCCTGTGAAGAGGTATCTTCTGCCATAATTGTAAGTTTCCTGAGGCCCCCCAAGCCATACTGAACTGTGAGTCAATTAAACGCCCTCCCTTAATAAATTACCCAGCCTCAGGTATTTCTTCATAGCAGCATGAGAACGGACTAATACAACCGGTTTGCACCCTTCATCCACTCTCACAGATACGGGGTCTCACACTTTTCTTCCCACCCACCCTTTATTCCAACCAAATCAAACTTGTGACGTTATTAGGGAAAGGAGTTTTAATCACTCACAGACACACATACTCACATTATTAAGGAGTGGGTTTTCATTACTCACTGAGATACACACACACTCACATCGATGTAGGGGTGAGGAAAGACATTAAATTTATTTGGTGATTTAGTTTAGAAAAGTTCTTTCATGTTTCAATAAAAGTTACACATACACATGAACTCATGCCAAAGCCAGAGGGAGGCATAAAGACATGTTGCCCAAAATTTAATAAGAGGAATGCAAGCATTTCTTTTCATTAAAAGGAACAAGATGTGATAATAAATAATAAATAAAAACTGAGTGGCCAGAGTGGCAATCCCTTCCTGCCATCACCAGCATTTAAGTATTCCCCCAATGAGGAGGAGGGGGCCTGAGGGACTGTGCATTCCCCTGCTTTCAGGAAAAGCTGCAATCCTTTCTCAGGGGCAAGATCATAGGAATAATGAAAAAATAGTCAGAAATGCTACTTGTCAGTACCATTTTATATTAATATTCAAATGAACCAGCATTATCTTCTGAAGCTAGAATCTGCACACACACTTTCTTCCAGTTACATGGGTCAGACTGTGCGTGATTACATGTGGTTCCTGCACCACTGGGCAGAAGCTTCTCTCTCACAAGGTAGCCTTTGGAGGGGCCAGGGCTCCTTCTTTAGCTGGCACTGTAAAGGTATTGATCCTGATATGGGGAAACACTCCTTAAAAGCTCTCAAGGCTGTTTACTGATCTGTTTAATGGTAATAACAAGAGATGCTACCTCAAAGGATTTTCATGAAGATTAAAGTAGTAAGGTAAATAAATAAGCATTTAGCTTATCTCCTAAAACAAAGAGACTCAAAAAACGTATTAGACCATTTGTCAATATTATTATTCTATGTGCAATCTGGCAGTACACGTTCATTTGCCTATAACCTTCATTGGCTCCCACCTAACCTTCATTCATAAAAAAATAAAAAAGAAGGTGGGGCCTGACCATAAATTAGACAGACCTCCCAGATTGAAACCAGGCATTGCCAGGCACAGTAGGAGAACAACCTCAGCAAGAAGCTCTGATTTTCCTCTAAGTTGCTCATACTTTGTCTTCATGTTGTTCTGATCCTAACAACCGCAGGCATCCAGAAGACAAGCAAGACTTTGAGAGGGCTGCAAATAGACAAGTGCCCATTCTCTTCATAGACAACATATTAGGGTTCAAAATTTATTCCTGGAAGTCTGAAATTAGGCTGCTAATTGCAGGAGGAAAGGAAATCTTACCAAATTGGGGCTGTTGGCATAATTCTTCATAGACCTCAAATTATTGTTAGATCAGATTTACACAAGATGTCTTTGTTCTATAGTGCCAATAATCATTCCCTTCCAACTCTCTAGTTATGGGGAATATGATTATCATTTTTATACTCAAAACCATTAATTTTTATCATTCCTTATCTTGGATGACAAAACTGAGACACAGATGAGAGATAAAATATGATAGTAGAATGGGGAGTGGGGTAGGGACGAGATTCCATCCCCTACAGTTGAATCCCTTCTTTGGTGTTCCTGCTCTTGTCTGACACATTGAAACAGGAAGAGAAAAGAAATGCACACACATATTTTCAACTATATCACAATGCTTCAGTCTCCACTCTGAGGCACTTTCAGGCCCCCCCACCTTCACTCACTTCCCCAATGCCCATCCTGCAAGACTGTCGACGGACTGATAACAAGACCAGGAATACTTACTCAGGGGAAACTTTAAAGTACTAGTGTAAAAGGATGGAAAAAATTTGGAAATACTAACATTTTATCCTAGTGGTTCCATGCTTCTCTTCTCCCTACTCCACTCAATTCACAATGCCAGACTTTTCCACATGTATTAACCTCACTAGGAAGTAATACAACATAATGAAAAGCAAGGAAACAAGAAATCCTTTTTTGGCTGTGGGGTTTCTAAGCCTCTGCCACCTGGGTCCTGAAACGACTCCATCCACAGTTTAGCCAGCATGGTAGATGGATTGAAGACAGGGACCCTCGCTCTCACACTACCAACACGACCACTACCACATTAGCCTAGAAATGATTCTCCCAAGCTGAAAGAAGAGGAAAGAGGCGAAAGGTAAATAATGGAAATGAATAGTTGGTAGTGGGTCCAATAAAGTCGACTGTACCCTGACTTTCGAGCTGGAAAAGGGATAAAAACCCACAATAGGTTTGTGTGATCTGACAGCAGAGGGATCTTGCTTCATTACGGTAATAGATTCCTAAGTGGCTTAGCCCTAGAGAGGAACCACTGACCACTAGAGCTAAGCAGGAAGGGCAACACAGCCTGCCAGAAATTCCCTGAGGATGTCTCTGTGATGTGATGAGAACCAGGGTCATCTCAGGTGACCAGCAACACCTGGTGACCAAGGACAAAAATGAATCATTTTCCCTGTGGTCTCAGCACGTACAAGCCATCTCCACAGTTAGGTACAGCCCCAAGCATAACAGGCATAATTGACTGAGAGTAAATTACTACTACTCAGTAGCATGGGGGCTCAAAATAGAAATAAAGTTTAATGACAGAAGAATAAAGTAAGTTACATTTCTTGCATGCCTGAATGTGTATGCCAAGACTTGAACCCAGTGTGTGCCAGTACCAACAACTTGTACATGGAACGCAATATGAATGGGCTCCCAGCAACTGGGGGCCGTGTGTGGCACAGCTGTTCCTTAATGGACTGGCAGCAGGAGAACACATGCCTTCTTAGAAGATCTTTCAGCCTTGATTACAAAAGACAAGCCAAAACAATAAGACAGAGTTGTTGTGTGGTCTAGGGGATGGTGTGGGGGAAGAAAAGAAAGAATCTGCTAATTAGAAGATGAAATCTTAGTAGTAAACAGCCAAGCTTCCAAAGTGATTCTATATTTCTAAGTTCTTACTGGCTTTTCCAGGCTTTAACACAAGAATACCCAAGTGGCTCACGGTAAAGAGAATGATCCCCAAAGCCACCTTCAGTAAAGTAAATAAATAAATAAATAAAATAGCTTTGGGCAGCTTGAGAAAAGGATATTGGCTGAAAAACTCTAAAACAGTTCTGTAAAATTTTTAGGGCTGAATATTATATGCCCATAAAACGAGGAGGTTGAGGGCTGGTCTGCAAGTGCCTATGTAATTACTTCCAGTGACTGGTGAAACTGCTCCTCAAAACATGCCGTCCATAATGAAGGGACGAAGTTATAAAACTGTGCCTTGGGGTCCAGGGAAGGAGCACTTCAAGTCAGGACAAGGAAAGAAAAAGTGGTGTAGGTGGACTGGTAGGCAAAGGGAGAGAAGGAAATGGGGACAATTAAAAATAATAATAACTGGAGCTAGAAAAAGAAGTGAATCTTTAAGAGAACCAGCCCAGGAGCCATTCATCTCCAAATCTCGTATTGGCTTGATTGTACAGCTTGTGGTCTCATTAGAAGGCAGTCTTTGTTCCAGTCAAGACTGAACCAAGACAAGCATGTGTAGAGGGTGAAGATTTTGCTGAATCTGGTGTCTTTTTTTTTTTTGTCTCCTTGTAAACCCTTTCAGTTACTCCCATCTGCAACAGTCAAGCACTCAGGGAGCGCTAGCCACTCCCACATTGTGGAGAAAAGTAATCTGTTGAATTAAAACTGAAGATGTTATTAGCAAGGCATTAGAGACTTAATATATAACCCTTTCCTTGTTCCATTATGGGGGCAATGCTTCACACATGCACACGTGCACGCACGCGCGCACACACACACACACACACAACCTCATGATGGATTCTTTTTTTGTCTACTTTGCAGGAAAATCATGACAGAATTTTAGGCACTATAGAGTATGAGTGGGGAAGATATTTCCTATAATTCATTTATTCATTAAGCATTATTGAGCATTTATCTATGCCAGGCACTGTTCTGGAGTATCAAGGATTCAATGAGTACTAGGACATGTTTTAGAAGAGAAGACCTTTCAAATCACCATATATAAAAGTGAGTATTTACATCACATGCTTTTAAATGCAGGAATCTTTGTTTTGGGCACTCAAATTTCAGAGTACAGCATTCAAATTCTATGCTAATTTTGTTTAAAGTGTTTAATATCCAAGAGTGCTCCCTGTTTTCCAAACTCCAAGGCACCCAGAATAGCGTCATTTACTAAATGTCATCTTCCGACAGTTAAATCATCTATAACAGAAGCCAAGGGGTAATTATCAGGAACAGTTCTCATCTTGTTTATGTCATATAGGCTGCCTAATGAATGACTATGACCTCTAATATTTACATGTGCACTCCAGTTTACACATCTTATTTATTCCTTAGCTCTCAATGGTGGCTTTGCTCTAGCCCAATCCTTTAATGACTAATACCCTCAGAGGACACGGAATCCAGTTAACACCTTCATGATCTACAAATGTTGGTGTGCCTCAGAGCACTCCCTCCATCAGGTTGTGGACTATAACCATGCTCAAGTCTCTTTCAATCCAAAACTTTCTTCATCACCCTCTAACCGTCACCTTCTCCACCCTAGTGCTTTATGCCTTCACAGTCAAACTTCTTGAAAGATCCACATCCCCTTCTTCACCTTCTGTGGGTTCCTCTACCTGTCCCACTCTGGTTTCTGCACCCAGACTCCACAGAAACAATCTGGTTGATGTTATCAAAGACTTCCCACTTACCATATCTATGAATAGTTCTTAGCACCTGAGGCTTCATTCACATTGTGCATCAATGTATCACAACTGATGTAAACTTTAATCTCAATATCTAACTATTCGGTTGAAAGAAAGCTGAAGTTTGTCCTGGAAGAACCCCTGCAAAAGTTCTGCATGAGGAAGGGGTATCTCACCTCCAAGCTAGTTTCTGCCACCTATACTGCTGCTGCTTTGCCTTCTCCCAGGTAGTGGTCCTACCCGTACCAACCCTGTGACAGGTACTCCACTGCAGTCCACTGGGCTCCAGGACATTCACAGACTGCTCACCTCCCCAGACCACCCACCATTGTTTACCCTTTCCTTCTCTGATTTGTAAGGAAGCTCTCTCTGCTTCTTACAAGCAGTTCTACCACTGCAAGCAGATGCATTCCTAAAAACACATTTCTTTCCTTTATAAAAGAGCCAAGATTTTTCCAGGGCACTGAAAAAGTTTCTATCTTGAAGACTGAAGGCACAACCAGGAAAGGCAACCACAGATACACTGTATTTGAAGCTTCTACTACTACTATTAAAGCTCATATTTACTGAACTCCTGCTGTATGCCAGACATTCTTCCTCATGCTTATTATCCCCATTTTACATATGATGAAACAAAAGCCCGGGTCCTGTTTGTTCCTATCCATGTGAAGCCATAACCCACTCCATCATTCAAATATTTTCTTTTCCCCCAGTCAAGAATCACTTCATCCGGACTCATCTGAAGATCCCTTATGTTTAAACCCCCATGATCCAGGTTCAAGTTTCCTCCCACAGGGTCCTCAGGTCTCATGCACCTGAGGGCATGTTGCTTGTGAGCTGATTGGGTGCTCTCACTGCTCTGTGGTGGTACAGACATTCTCTAGAACAATTAGGAACGTGGCAGACCAGAACACTAGGAAGTATCTAGCTTCTGTGCCACAGTGATTCTTCTCTCTAACTTGGCCAAAATGCCTTTGTGCTGATTTCATCTTTCTGCAGTAGCTGTGGACCCCACGAGACTTTCTCAAACTCTCTGTCTTTTGGTTTCCGGTACACCCCCTGATATCTTTTCCTCCTCCCTCTTCCATGGAAGCCCCTTCTTAGTTGATTTTAGAGACCTCTAGCTCAACATATCCAAAAGCAAACTGGCTCCCCATCTGCTTTTCCTTTTCCTGCATTTTATACCTTGGCACCATCATCCACTTAGTCAATCAAACAGAACTTCTCTTTCCCCATCCCTCATTTATTCGAACAAGTTTTCTTAGCACTTACAGCTATAAATGAGAAACAAAGCAATATAATTTATGTTAAATCTTTTCTCATTACAGCAATAATTACTATTCATTCACAGACACAAGAACTACTTTGGGGTTGGGAGAGCCATGTTTATCTCCTTAAAATACACATTTCCCAAGTATTTGTTTTTACTAGTGATTAACCAACATCTAAAAATATTGTTTTGATCAATTGTAGAAGAGTAATCATTGCAAATGATAACTCAACTGAGAAGTGATTTTTAATGCTTAATAACTTATGTTAGTTTCAATGCTGATATCCTGTTTGTGAGACTGTACTATTGTTTTATAAGATGTTACCATTAGGGGAAATGGGTAAAGGTTATACAGAATGCTTTTGCATTGTTTCTGACAACTACATGTGAATGTATAATATCTCAAAATAAAAAGTCTAGTTTAACAAAATTTGATCACAAAAGAGTTGTACTCAAAATGTTTTTAGCTGAGAAACAGGCAACCAACTAGACTCTGAAAAAAATACATGTGTATGTTACATTAGTATAAAATTCTATATAAGTGAAATAGAAACACAAGTTTAAAGAGACAAAAAAAAAAAAAAAAGAAAACAATGAACACTTGCCCAATGTTTAAAAAGTACATGACCATGATTTTTTTTTTAAATAAATGATCGTGATTTTCAAATTGGTATGGTACTGAGAGGACACTTAAGAAAGTAAATTTAAGATTTATTTTTAAATGATAGTAGTTTGAAATAAAATTACATGCCCCAATTACTCTTTTTGCTACTATTAAACCTATTACTAGATGTTTAGATGTTACTTTGAGAACGTATGAAGGTTTGCTGAGTTTTTTGAGTCTCTTCACAGGTACAAGGGAAAAAATAAGTTTGAAGAGCACTATTGTAGCCATGCAAAGCACCCCCACTTCTAAGTGTGTGCTGAACCCTGCCATCTGCCAGTTCTTCTGCTCTGGAATGCTCTCCTATGTCTGCCAAGCAAACTCTTGCTTATCCTTCAATTCCCATCTCAAGCCTCAGCCCCTCTGGAAACACTTTGTTAATACTTTCAGCACAATTTGGCACTTTCCTTTCTATGTTCCTGCCTAACTTCATGTATGGTGCCATCACATAGTATTATAAATCTGTATTACATATCTGTCTCCCAATCATGTTGTGCACTCCTTAAGAGCAGACTGTTTTCATTATTCTATCTATGGCATTGCCACAAAACACAGTCAAGCTTTTCTTTGAATGAATCAATGATGATGAGTATGGTATCCAAGGCTTATAAAAGGGCTAGTTTATGACTAACTTAAGTGTTCTGCTTTTAAAGAT
Source organism: Papio anubis (assembly GCF_008728515.1). Lineage (NCBI taxonomy): Eukaryota > Metazoa > Chordata > Mammalia > Primates > Cercopithecidae > Papio > Papio anubis. Next base: position 185,264,962 of record NC_044976.1, read on the forward strand.
ATGTTTTCAATTCAGGCATTGTTTACTATGGCTAAAAATGTTCAAACTACTGAATATTAGAGCTCAAGAGGATCCCACTCATTCATCCACCTGCAAAAAGATTTTTCTTTGTGTTAACACAGCATTGAAAGCACAAAATCATACGAAAGGGCAGAAATGGTGTTGATGGCAAATCAAGATGACAAATTACCTTGGTCTTTTCACATAGTGACTTAAGCCATTGATAGTCAGAAATTGGATTCAGTCTTCAAACTTTCAGGCTAATGTGCTTATCTGCTAGGTCACTCAACAGACCCTGAAAATGTAGGGCCTTTACATGCTGACACAAACAAATAATCCCATCTTGAGTCTCAAAAAGGCTCTATTTAGAAAATTCTGAATGTCTTCCTCTATCATGGTATGTCAGCTGTCTGTACTACTCTACACCTGATTTTAATCAATACAGTTCCTTTGTTTAATCAGCTATGATTGAACAAGAAGAAATAAATAAGAACACAATTTTCTATTGAATCAGATCTGTGAGCTGTTCAGTCTAGTCTTTTACTTCTGAAAAGCACATTAACAATCATGTTGTAGGGGAGTACAGTTATTTCTCAAAGGATTAAGAATAAAATATAAATATCCCTTGCTTCTTTCGCAATTCCATTAGAAGTCAGTGATTCATGAGACAATTTAAGCATTTCTTGAAATCATTTAAATTTAATACTTTTACTCATCTATACTTTCATTCAATGATCACTCACAGAGCACCTGCTATATGCAAAGTACCTTGCTTATTTATAGAGATCATAGATGTTTATCAGAAGATTTCACCAGTTTTTGCATGCAGTTGTGTGTGTGTGTTTGTAGTTCTATGAAATTTATCACATACATACATTTGTGTAATCAACACCACAGTCAAGATACTGAGCTGTTCTATCACTATTAACATGTCCCACCTGCTATCCTTTATGTCACAAATACATCCATACTCTTCTCAACCTCCGACCATGTATTGCCTCCTCATTCTCAAACCCTGGAAACCACTAGTTTGTTCTTTATCTCTAGAATTTTACCATTTTGAGAATACTGCAAATGTGAAATGTTACACCATGTAACTTTGAGATTGGCTTTTTTTTTTTTTTCACTTAGCATAATGCCCTTGAGATCCATCCAAGTTGTTGCATGCATTAATACTTCGTGGAGTAGTATTTCATTGTGTGGATGTACACAGTTTGTTTAAGCAGTCAGCACTGAAGGACACTTTTGTCATTTCCAGTTTGGGGCTACTATATAGAAAACAGAAAACTGCTATGAAGATTTATTCATGTACAAGTTTTTAAGTGGATATATATTTTTTCATTTCTCTAGGATTAATGACCAGGAGTCCAATTACTGGATTGTATGGCAAGTGTAAAATATCTAGAATCTGTGGTTTGATATTGTTTGTCAGTTTGCAAGATTCTCAGTCATTATCTCTTTGAATATTGTTTCTGCCCACAATTTGTTTTTCTTCTTCCAGAACTCCAATTTATGATAGAAATTTTTCATGGAGTCTTAAATGTTACCTGAGATTTCTTCTGTATTTTCACAGCACTTCCTTTTTCAGAGCTTCAATTTGTAAATTTTCTACAATGGTCTAGTTCTTAAATTCTTTCTTCTGTTCATAAACCCATCTATTAATTTCTTAATTTTTCTTACTGGTATTTATTTTTACTTCTAAAATTTCCATTTGATCCACTATTAGAGATTCCAGTTCTATGAACAAACTATGCATTTTCATCTATTTTTACTTATTAATCATAGTTAAAGCCAGTGCCCAATAATGCCAATACCTGGATAAGTTTTGATTCTGTATGACTTGTTTGTTTGGTTTATCATCATTTGACCCTGTCTCCTGAAATAGTTGATATTTCTTTATTGATTGCTAGACACTGTGCATGAACAATTGTAGAGGCTTTCAATTATGTCTTTCTCCAAAGAATATTTAACTTTCTTTTTCTAGGCAGTTAGAATATAGGCAGATAAACTTTCTCCAAACAGGGATTAAGAGTGTTTCAGGAGGAAACATAAAAATTTTAGAAGATAACATTGGAAAAACTCTTCTAGACATTGGCTTAGGCAAAGAGTTCATGACCAAGAACCCAAAAGCAAATGCAACAAAAACAAAGAAAAGTAGATAGGATGCATATCAAAAACACGATGATATACCACATTACTCTGGCAAGAAAGGCCATAATTTAAAAAAATCAAAAACTAATAGATGTTGATGTGGATGTGGTGAAAAGGGAACACTTTCACACTGCAGGTGGGAATGTAAACTAGTACAACTACTATGAAAAAACAGTATGGAGATTCCTTAAGAACTAAAAGTAGATCTACCATTTGATCCAGCAATCCGACTACTGAGTATCTACCCAAAGGAAAATAAGTCACTATATGGAAAAAAACACTTGCACACACATGTTTATAGCAACACAATTCACAATTGCAAAAATATGGAACCAACCCAAATGTCCATTAATCAATGAGTGGATAAAGAAAATGTGGTATATGTATATACCATGGAATACTACTCAGCCATAAAAAGGAACAAAATAATAGCATTTGCAGCAACCTAGATGGAGTTGGAGACCATTATTCTAAGTGAAGTAATTCAGGAATGGGAAACCAAACATCATATATTATCACTTATAAGTGGGAGCTAAACTATAGGATTTAAGACATAAGAATGATACAATGGAACTTTGGGGACTCAGGAGGAAGTGTGGGAGCAGGGCGAGGAATAAAAGACTACACACTGGTACAGTGTACACTGCTTGGGTGATGGGTGCACCAACATCTCAGAAGTCACCACTAAAAAATTTATCCATGTAACCAAACACCACCTGTTCCCCAAAAAACTATTGAAACGTTTTTAAAAGAGTGTTTCAGGCTAGATTTTAGACTTTGTATAAGCTGTGCTACTTCTGTTTACCCTTGCACAGAGGGTGTCTCAGAGCCCCTTCTCCTCGACAAGGCCTCAACTCCCAATTTTCTCTCTTCTGTTATGAGACTCCTAAAATCACTGTTTGGCTTTTTAATCTCTTAGAAGTTATTTTCTACGTGTTTTCTTGCCCAGTGGCCCTGAGAATGTAAGTTTAGTAATTAACAAATATCTTAAAAGAAAATCACAAGCAGAAAATCAGGCTTACTTTTTGTGATTTCCATTTCTCTAGGATCCTGGTCCCTCAAGTTTTGGTTACCCTGAAAACCTGAACTCTAATTTTTGTCTTGAGACCAAAGCAAGCTCTAGGCTGCTGCTCTCTGCTCTGCCTCTATGTCTTCCACTGAGAATTTGGCAATTTCCCTGAAAGAAAAAAGACTGAATTATATACAGGACTCATTTCAATGCATTTTTCTTCTTTCTGGGATTGGACTCCTCATATCCTTGTTGCCTTAGCCAGTCTGATGCCTTCAAATAAATAATTTTAAAGTATTTTATCCATTTTTTATAGTTGAATGAGTCTTGCCAATGCCCAATTCTAATAAAGTTAGAAAACATTCAATGTTATGCCCCAGTCCAACAATTCTTATCAAGAAGTCATCATTTGTCTCCATAATGGCCAGGAAGATAATTTTTTAAGGTTTTTTAACCAAATAGATTCAGTTCCTATTGATAGACCTGCGCCTCATAGAAGCCACTGCTGGGTAAATCTTGCTGTCAGGACCTCCATAGACATACACCAGAAAGGTTAGTCTTGGTGATTGGAGTGTGCACCAAGTTGGAGATATTTTCTTATAGTGTTATATGTCCCCTCTGCTACTGTTGCTTTTGATTAGCGTAGCTCAAAACACCCATACTCACTATTAAATGAATTACAGGAATATGACTTTCTAGTCCACCCATTGCTACCAGGAAGGCTAGAATGACCCATACTAGCTTTCATCTGGAAAGCACAGGGGTGTCTCCAGTTTACGTGACCATCTTGGAAATGTATGACTGAAATCTACAGCCCCTTTCTGTCAGCTGTATCAAAAATCCTTTAGAACTTTTCCTGAAACCGATAGCCATGAAGTGCAGCCTATGACTTACAAATTTGTTTTCTGACAGGCACAACAAAACATCTCATCCCACCCAGAAACCTCTCTTTCCCTAGTTTTTCACTCATAGTAATTGTAGATAAATCTGAATGCCTTGTTTGGTTTATACTGGATCCCCGGAAATATCAGGTCCTTACTTGAGGAACCTGACAGTATGTTATCAACACATGCAATGCTCTTGCCTTGGTAGCCTCAGGCCAACACTAACATCACAAATTTCTGATTTCTGATGTACTGAGAACTAAAAATACAGTTTAGTGATAAAAGGGCTCTAAAACTGAATCAGATACTATAGAGCCAATGAAATCCAGCTGTGCATGCTAGCAAAGCATTTAATTTGGACTCTTACATGTTTAATTTGTTATACAGATATGTGTATATATACATTAGCATATGTCCTCCATTTTCTGGTATATATAACCCTTTTGGATCTCAACCTGATTCACTCTGTGGATTTTCATCACTATTTTACACTTGAACAGCATTGAACAGCAACCTTTTTTTTTTTTTTTTTGTCTATCGCTAACGCATTGCTCATCTTCCTCCTTCCCCAATCTACAACACTGGTTATCTTTTGAATACTTGCTCATATTTTCTATGATTTTCAAGTCAATATGTTCTAGACTTCACTATGACCAAGTATTTGACGTATACAGCATTATGTTCTATTACTTTAATTTATTCCTCTCTGCTTCTTATTTGATTACTAGGAAGACCAACTTTGCAGTACCTTTTAAAAATCATTCATAAAATTGTTTCCAGTCTGTCTAACCATTCTTTTTCCAACACAAAATATTACTCTCAATTATAGTAACTTACTTTAAAATAAATTTTTAGAGAATGCTATCTAATACTTTTTGGAAATGTATACTAATTATGTTCAATAATTACTCTTTATCCATATGTTTATAAAACGGATGTAATCACTCTTATTGCTTGCTCAGTAAGATTTCCCTTTATAATAATAAGACATTGTAAAAACGATTGTCTTTCTTGTGTTCAGTAGTTGCACTTGGTGTTAAGGTATCCACTGTTTTCCCCGGTGAGCAGGCAAACCCCACTTTTTGAATTTCCTGGGATTTCCTCAGGAGTCCTACCATACAAGAAGCCCACCAGTCTTCTGGAACAGTGATCTCTGTAAAGCAGGTTTCACAGTCCAGCCACCTTCTTGATAATTTGATAGTTCCCCACTTGGGGCTCTGCAAGACTTAAAATGATCTTATTCTATGCCAGCAATTTATTTTCATCTAAATTATAGATTCAGTCTAGAACATCCTGAGCATTTGTCATTGCTTGCTCTAATACGTCTTACCTGTCTATATTGAAACATTTTGACAGGCTCTATCAAGAGCCACTCTCAGCGCAAAGCAGTTAATTCACTGTGTAAATTTACTTTTTCTCTGTCTTTCTTTTTTCCCCAAACTTATTTTCACAAGCTTCCTTCAGTCTTCTTTGTTTCTTCCTACCATGTTTGGTCTTCATTTCACTTACCCAAGTGAGTGACAGCGTCCTTGTCCCAAGGCCAGGTGGCAGCACCTGCAAGGTCTTCCCGCACTGAGCTGGCAAAGTAGATGTTGAGGAAGTGAGTACTGTTCAGCTGCAGGGCCTCCTTCAGCTCCTTCACACTCATGTATGCCCTAGAGAGCGTGCAAGATGAGAAAATGTCACAGCAAAGAATTGGTACTTAGAGAATAGCAGAGCCAGACTTAATCAGATTCTAATGGCACTCCCAGCCAGCATTACCTTTTGAAGGGACATGGGGCAGAGACCAGCCTGTCGTGAAGACCAGAAGAAAAGGCACTAATACACATTTGGGATGCTCATACCAATAAATAGCATAATGACTTTTTAAAACACTATAATGTTTGTATGAATACTCCATATTTAACATCATACTCAATTCCCCACCCTACACCCAGATTATTTCTTCAAGATAAACCTAATGATCCCATGAATTCTTTGTCCTGAGAATTATTCTCAGGCCACAGTGAAGAAGGCCTTCCAACTCTCAGTTTCTTGTTCTTTCCATCACACTGCATGATCCTTGAATTCCAGTTCAATCTCTTTTTCAGTGTATGCCTACTTCAAGCATTATTTTTTAAAATAAAAAGGGAAATAGAGGATAGAAAACATAAAGTAAAAGAGGAAAAAATGAGATGAGTTAAAAGCAGGGAAGGACATAATAAAGCTACTGCAAAGAATAACAATTATATAGACATCTCTCTTTCTAGTCCCTTAATCCATAGAAACTCTACCCTACTCCTATTACCTTATGATATTTACCAAGTATGTTTATTGGTGACTTTGAAAGCACTAGGCAATATTATGTTTGCATTGATGTACAGAATTAAAGGTCTGTTAAAAACACATGACTTGTGGCTTATAGAAAAGGACACAAACATTTGGTCTCTTTCTAAACTCATATATAGTCAAAGACCTTTAGCTTCTCAGCATCAGTGAAACTTAAAACTTTACCATAAGCAAACAGGGCCTTTCTATTCTCACTGAAGTGTTATTTTAAGAAGGAACAACTAAACCAGAGCTCAATGGCCCCTTAGACTTACTAGATGCTCCCCACAGTGGCCATGGTCTGCCATTCCAGAGACAGGAATGTTCTTATCACAGCGTCAGCTGGGCAGACAGCCTGGCCACACAGGTTGGAAATTTCCTTTACAGATTATGCTTTGTTGATGCTATGCTAGTAGACAAGCTGCAGACACTGAAATCTACTGCCCCAGAAGCTCATGTTAGGACAGCATGACCCTTCCCCTCTAGCTTGCTCTGCCTCCTGACTGTTGATGCCATCTATTTCATCCAAGTGTAGGATGTGCTGGCAAAATCACCTGAGAAAGGGCAATCCCAAAGATTGTTTATCTGTTTTCTGGAACAGAACCAAATACAGGAATAAAAGGAAAGACAAAAAAAAAAAAAAGATCTTGCTTTAGAACCAAAGATGTTTAGGAGAAAAGAGCCTTTAAAATACCATCTTTTATTGACTTATAATATCTTGGAAAACTAGCTCTCAGCTGCAAGAAATCACCAAACTCCAAGAGATGACGTCATATGTGATCAGGGGGATAGTTCTCTTGTTGCTTTCCTGAAGACACAATGTTTTCTGAGTTGTTGCCTGGTTTTCCTGAGACAGTAGTCACATTATCTTTTACTTTCTCCTTTATTTGAAATAAGTATAATTTCCTTTATTGATGAATTGATGGTTTGGGGGTGATGATGATATCAAGTGAGTCTTCAACATGGAGATGTTTCAATAGGTCAGAAGATAGAGAGGGGAAGAGAAAAGATAATAAAATAAATGAAAAGAAAAAGAAAGAGAAGAAAAGAAAAGAAGGGGGAACAGAGAATCAGAGACTGAGAATGGGCTCAGCTCAGGATACCAAGGAAGAAAAGCCATACCCTTTCTCTGTTCCTATTCTTGGGTTCCAATTAAAATTGGGAGTTGGTAACTTGACAGCTTTCTCTCTCTTCTCTGCAGGCACTTCTCCAACCTCCCTGCTCCTGGCATGGCTTATTTTGGCTATCTGTGTGCTACTGGCTTCTTTGCCTGCCATCTACCAGTCTTGGACACCATCCTCCCACCCTCCCTCAACCCAGCAGTTCCACTAATTTCTCTTAGGCAACCTCCAAGAGGCCTCCTCCTCCACCCCCAACCTCATTAGCTGGTTCTCCTCATCTTCCTTTTCTTCCTTGCCCAATCCTCTCTCCAGCCATAAATTACCCTTCCAGATGACAGTATTTATGTCATGCTGGTAGCAAACTGGGTATGGTTACTCAGACTCCTGTACTTCCTGGAGATAGAGATATACGTCATCAAGTATAAGAGAGAGAACAAATTTTAAAAATCTAGAAAGTGTCATCAATTGAATTGATAGAAGAAACCCTTATTTTGCTGGAAACAAAGACTACCATCCAGACTTTCCTCTAAACCAGTGAGAGCAAACATGAGAAGTCAGTGTGTCTGATTTGCATGTGGATTGCTCTGTCTACTGCAACACAGGTAACCATTTCAAAAGTTAATCGGAGCTAATGAAGATATATGTCTTAGCTTCTCAACCAATATGACCAGAACCCAGTTCATGGGCTTAGGATGAGAAAAAATGGACATTATTTTCAAATTTAGAGATTAGCACCTTACTTCAGAAATGATTAAGAGATAGACTTGCCATTCAAATTAGCTTAATATTCAAGGGAAGGCAGAATGCCACACATAAATGCAGTGAAATGCATAACGGGCATGCATTGACCAGAACTTTGTATTAAAGGGGGATAAACTGCATTAAACTGCTTAATTTCTGCCAGGACCTACCTTTCCTCATGCTCTGTACACTCTAGATAAGGATACTCACTTACATGTCTCCCTGAAGGACTCAGAGTGACCAAAATTATGTCTTGGTTTTTATAAATATTATCTCAGTAACAGGCTGTCCTTGGGGCTGACATATCAAGCTGTTCTGCCCCATTGCTCCAGCTTGTTAGTTCTGACATGCCCCAAGGAGAGTGCACATCTGCTTCACCATTCTATGACTGTCACCTACTGGTTTGGGATTAGCCATTGCCGGGTTTCCAGTCTACCATGTTTCATTGCCTCCCCGCCTTAGTGTATTCTCTCTGGCTTCTGCCATGCCCCTGACAGCTGGCTCTCCAGCCACATCCCAGTATCTAAATGTACACACAAACTGCAACTACTGCTTAGTTCCCAACTAAACAAAGTAAAAGTGTAGGAAAAGTGATTCTTTGTGCTGTAGTTTATTAGTCAGTTAAAAAACCTCTTTGTACATTGATAGAAATTATTCAAGAAGGAAGCCAGAAATAAGCAAAAGATCCTGAGCTGTCTGCTGTCTGAAGGAAGTTGAATCAGTATCAAAAATTGGCATGTAGAAACAAGACATAAAGGATGGATGTGCACCTTGAGACTGGGACCCACAGCCCCACTTCCCACAGTCAGAGTAAACCTACGCCAAAGGAGGAGCCTGACCGCACTCCACAGTTGATACGGCAGCCACCTGCAGAAGGAAAACAGGTACCCCTAAGGACCTTCAACCAATTCCCCTCACAGAAGCAACGTGTGCCTCATAGACATTTGGGTTTAGTTAATCCTAAGGCTTCCTGTCATTACTGTAAAATATGGTTCTCTATCCAAAATATGCAGGAGGGTCCCCTGCCATTCCCATCCCCTATCCACTCTCCCACTATGTCTCATCTTTCTAGGGAATATCACCTTTGACCTGATCCCCCACCCCATTCACTGGGCCCACACCTTGGGACTTGTGGGCCCCTGGAAGCATTCTCCAGGTTGCTCAGTGCAACCTCAAACACATAGTTTTCTCTGTTCCTGTAAAATTCCTTTTGCTCTTAGGTGCATGGAACTCTACTCATCCCCATATACTCCTCACTTCCTTTCATTTTTTGTTTTCTGGTTACTGTTCTCTAGTTTCTGTTTTCTGGAGTAAAGAGTTCCAGTACCTGATTCCTGGGCTCTCCCCTTACTCCACCTCCTATCATCACCTGAGGAATTTCAACACTTGTGGGAAGCATCCACTGAAAACAGTCTTACTCTTTTTTTTTTTTTTTTTTTGAGACGGAGTTTTGCTCTTGTTGCCCAGGCTGGAGTGCAGTGGCACGATCTAAGCTCACCGCAACCTCCGCCTCCAAGGTTCAAGTGATTCTCCTGCCTCAGCCTTCCTGAGTAGCTGGGATTACAGGCGTGTGCCACCATGCCCGGCTAATTTTGTATTTTTAGTAGAGACAGGGTTTCTCCATGTTGGTCAGGCTTGCCTTGAACTCTCAACCACAGATGATCTGCCCGCCTCGGCCTCCCAAAGTGCTGGGATTACAGGTGTGAGCCACGGCACCTGGCCAACACAGTCTTATTCTTGATCTCCCTATTTCTAATGATCTTCACTCACTTCCCTTTGCCCATCCATTCTCATTGTCACCCTTATTAAGATTTATTTATTTATTTTTCATTTCCAATCTCATGAAGATTTTCAGTTCCACTTGTCTGTACTTTCAATTGTTTATGGCCATCTCCTCTCCAGGGGTAATCTGAAATTTTCAATATTCTTCTTTTGCTCCTCTCACCTCAACTGTTCCATTTTCATGACTCTTAGTAGACGCTCATACCTCCTTCTTTGATGATAAAATCAAGCCCATTCATCATGAACTTTATCACTGGGTCACTGGGTCTCTCTCTCTCTCTCTCTCTCTCTCTCTCTCTCTCTCTCTCTCACACACACACACACACACACACACACACACACACACACACATATTTACTTCCTTACCTATTTGTATTCCCTTTCCCCTGATCCCACAAGATGAGGTTTTCCGAGAAAATCCTAGCTAACACCCTGTCCTTTTTCTTCTTCCTTTCCAATTCAAACTTCTTAAAGGAATATTTTTTTCATCTCCCATTCACTTTTTTTCCATGTGCCTCCTAATCCCACTATAATCTGGCTTTCATCTGTACCACTTTATCAAAATTGCTTTCATTAAAGTTATCATTGACTACTTAAGATTCTCTGCCCAGAAAATTAAAAAAAAAATCATTCTCTTATTGGAACTTCTTGTTGCATTTTTATATTATTAGTTATTTCTCCCTCCAAAAAGTCTCTACTTCCTTTGCTTTCATTGCAATGCTCTTTCCTGGTTCTCTTTCTGCTTTAGAGACCAACAATCTCAGTCTCCATTGTGAGTTCCTCTTTTCCATTCTAATTTTTAAAAGTTATTTCCCAGGGTTCTGTTTGTGGTCCATTCTTTTCTCACTCTCCATGCTCACCATTGGGAACCTTTCTATTCTTAAACTTCAAAGCACCGTCACTATTCGAGTAACTCCCCAACATAAATGTAACTAGTACTACCTCTCCTCTAAGATTAGATTCTTGTTCTTTTCCTAGCAATTCAATATTTCTACCTGGTCTGTGCACAGAAACCTTGAAGTCAGCATGTCAGTGTAATTGGTGGTTCTATCTGAGTACAAAAGAAAGTCAGACAAAGTGAATTTTAATGTATCTGAAATAATGTTCCAGCTGGTGAATCTGTTGACTTGTTTTCCCATGAGTAGATTTGCAAGAAGGGTTGAGTTTTGGTTAAATACAGAGAAAATATATGCCTGTGTCCATGGAAAGATTTAAAAATCAAAGATAAGAGAAGGAACACATTGGCTTTTTGTCCTCTACCTAATCTTACAAACTGGATTTTGAGCTTTTTAGGAAGAAACTAAACTTCATAAAAAAAAATTTATAAATCCAGGATAGACAAGCAGTTCTGCTTGAAGTCCTAACAACAAAACAAAGTACTAATGAGGATAAGGGTTGCTGTCTCCATTTCTGGCAAGAATTAAGGGACATCAGCACCATTCTGACTCTTGAGAGTTTTACAGCCTTGGATTGCATCAGGTGCCAACTCTCTAAGGCCAGCTTTTCCCCCAGAGAAATAGGGCAGAGCATCATCTGGAAATGCTGAGTGTCAGCAGACAAGGTAAATACCATTGCCAGTGTTTAATGGTAAATAGCAGGAGAGCCACGGAACCGGTGGGCATGAATTGTAAAGGCACACCCTTCTGGAGACTCCAAAAAGGTACACTCTATGAGGATAAGATTTTATAGTTACACATTGAGCTAATGTAATTTGACTGTTAATGGTGGTATGAGCTCATTCATGCCCACAGCATTATGTGGACTGTGGATATTCAGTTTATCTCTAAGACAATGCTCACAATCTTCCCCATACCCATTTCTCCTCCCTGGTCCCTCTCTGAAGTGGTACCACTTCGAATACTCTTTCTATGACACCAGTAGAAAACACAGAATTCCTCCCTCATTCCTTGCTCTCCTTCACTCCATCCCTTCAGTACAATCAACCAACTGCTGATGACCCCAGAAAGAAGAGACATGGTGGTGAATATTGTTTCCCTTCTGAAAGCCACACAAGAGACCAGACAGTATCATCACCAGAACATCATCAACCAGGAATACATTTGTTTCTTGAAATTCAAATATAGAAAACCTGACAAGACATTATACACAAAATATTAACTAATGTTTGCTAACTCATGTAGAAATGAATACTACTAGAAGCAAAATGGAATTTTCTCTAGAAATATTTGTGTTGTAAGAACTTGAAGTTGAAATAAAAGAAATAATCAGAGATTGAAAGGACTCAAAGTCTAGTGTCATAACACTTTAAAGTAGTCAGAATAATGCCCTCAAGGATGTCCGTGTCCTAGTCCCTGGAAGCTGGGAATATGTCATCTTACATGGCAAAAAGGACTGTTTAGATTTGACTAAAAGTACAGGCCTTGAGACGAGGAGATTATTCTGGATTATCCCAGTGGACCCAATCTAATCACACAAGTCCTTAAAAGTACTTTTCCTACGTGTCATCAGAGAAAGAGATGTAGTGATGGAAACAAGATCAGAGAGAGCTAGAATGCAGGCTTTGAAGAAGGAGGAAGGGGCCCAAAGCCAAGGAATTCAGGCAGCCTTCAGAAACTGCAGAAAACAAAGCAGTAGATTGTCCTCTAGAACTTTCACAAAGGCATGCAGCCTTGTTGACATCCTGATCTTAGCCTAGTGAGATTTATGTTAAACTTCTGACCTACACAAGTACAATACATTCATGTAATCTTAAGTCACTTTGCTTACAATAACTTACTACAGCAAGAATTGAAAGTTAATACATCTCTTTTCACTTCAAAGTAATACCATTGGAAAATAAAAGAGCATAAAGAGAGTGAACATCTGGCTTTAAAAGATGGTATCAAAGGAAAATATTTGTTTAAAAAAAAACTCTGAGACCAGAATTATGGACTCAAGAGGAGGAAAAGAACGTATTCCACCACTCCAGTTTTTGGCAATATTTTACCCACTATATCAAGAGAGCCATATAGTAAAATTTATTTAGAAGGGTAGGATAAAAATAGATAACTCATCATGTACAGATACTTAGAAAGACAAAATATAAAGCACACAAAAGAAAAGTGTAGTGAAAGAGGTCCCCAGGAGAACTTGAGAGAAAACAGTCAAGAGGGAGCCAGTGTGTCCGGAGCACAGGCTCTCAGGCCAGAAGAACTTAGTCTCTAGGCTCACCTCCTCCATTCAGTGACTATGTGGCATTGGCAAGGCACTTGCCATCAATGTATCTCAGCTTCCTCAACTGTAAGATGGGAATAATAAAAATAACTATATGAAAATATAGTAACTAACACAGATATATATAGTTATAGTAACGAATGAAAATAACTACATGAAACCCACCTCATACAGTTATCGGCAGGTAAAAAATGGGTAACATCTTCATAAATGTGACACTTTATAGTGTCACATATAAACATTCAATAAATTTTATTATGAATACCAATACCTATGGCTTCAAATATCTACTTAGCCAGAAACAAAGTTCAAATGTCATAATGTAGGAAAGCAAGTGTTATCTCCAAGACTTGGCGGAGAGCTAATCATGGCTTATGTCTAAGGAGCAGGTATACTTTGCTTAAAAGGTGCAACGGAATGGAGGCAATCCCACAGTGCAGAGAGGAAGAAAGTATACTTCCATTCACACCCTAAAGTCAATCCATGATGGGAACCTTTCAACAACAATAAAATAGAAATGAAACTCTCCTGTGCACAAACTACCGCTGGCCTGGTAAGACACAGAGTAGTGTGGAACTTCCATTAGTGATTCTGAAACCTCCCAAAGGCAAGTTCCAAAATGGTCACAGAAGAGGGATACAGTGATTAACCCCAACCTCAAGTGAGATGATCCCTGCCTGAAGGCTGCTTCTGCTAATAAAAACAGCACCTCCAATAAATACTTTTCTTGACTCTCAAAAATTTCAAGAAACAACAAAGAGATATAATAGTTTGATTTTAATTCTCACTAATAAGAAATAACTAGCTGGTGATGTTGAGTGAGTAAATTTCCTTATTGAAATAAACCTCTATATTTTTAGTATTTATAACAGCTCAGGCTGATAACACTAAAATTTCAAGCTTTAGTAAATTAGATTTCCAAAAAGGAAATGATTTAATGCGTAGGACTCTCAAGGGGAAAATGGCCCTTTGGAGGTGGAAGGATAGAAACCTTAAAAATCAATTTAATCCTAGATTGTCCCAATAAAACAGAAAGGAGATATAAAGCATCAAAAAGAACCAGGTATTAAAAGAGAACTCTCTGGGAAGCTAAAATTTTAAGAGAACACGTGTAGATTTTGGAAGGAGTAATAGCATAAAATGGTTAAAAATAGAGCAAAAAAATAAAGCCTTGAACCAACATAAGCATGAAAAAACACAAAGAATGATAAATTTTAAAATGTATTTGTTTCAGAGCATTGATAAAAATAGAATATACTGATACAGAAGGGAAAAGAAAAACAACCTGAACTCTTAGAAATCTGCCTTGCTACCAAGATGAATAATTATTAAAATGGAAATCCGCTCAATAATGTATTTACCTGGTACCATTTATTTACTACTACTAATAATAGTGATCACAATTAATTCAGTCCCAACTGTATGCCACATGCTTTGTATATATTTTCTCCTGTAAATCTCATAACAACTTTATGAGGTTAGCACAATTACTTCATTTTACAGAAAAGAAATTAAGGCTTTCAGAGGTAAAGTGTCTTCCCCCAGATCACATAGATTGTAAGTTTTGGAGGAAAGTTTTAAACCTGGATTCCTCTAATTCCAAAGCATGCATTCTTTCTTCTAACCTTAAATTGGTTTCCCTTATTATCTGCAAGTCACTGTGCTAGACCCTGGCAATGAAAAGATACAGAAGACATGGCTCTTGTTTTCAAGGAGCTCAGTCAATAAGCAAGACAATTATGTGAACAAATAATTAAAATACAATGTGACAGGCACCATAATAGAAGTGTGTACAAAATTACATGAAATAACAAAGGACAGAGTGAAAAATATGCTTAGATAATCAAACATTAATAAGACACTTATTAATGTGGTAGATCTCGTGCATTAGTCAGCACATAATTATTCCACCTTCCTTCTAGTCTGTCTCACTGTTCTGGAGGACAGAGAAGCTAAATTTTACATTTCTCCAGCTCCTTTGCACCCAGGGATTTGGAGGAGATTTACAGTCTACCATCAGTAGCTCTTCATGTTAGAGCTAAAAGGTGACTGTGAGATGATCACCTTGCTTCTCACTGCCTTCACTGACTTTGCCTGCAACGGCTGGGCAATAGTGTTCTGGCATCCAGCCATGAGCAATATGGGTCTTCAGAGACAAGCTATAGGGCAAACCCTCTATATAGGCACAGCATGACTTAGCGATGACATCAGTGGTTTCTTGATCTCCAGACAGCTGCTGGCCAGCGTGTCCCTGAAACTGGCAGTTCTAATCGAAGCTTCAGAATTCCCACCTCCCTTTCTGTGGCAGGTATAGCAGCTCCACTTGCAGACTAGTTCCATAATCTTACTCTGAGAGATAGTTCTAGATATCCAGCCTAAATTCTACTACTCTAGCCCTTACAAAGATTTTGGAAGCAATTCAATTCCTGTATTTAATCCCTTTTTGGTTAAAATAGCTACAGTGGTTTCTGTTTTTTGCAACTATATCTTGACTGATTCAGAGACATTATTCCAACTGTGTTTTCAATATTTGATATTCATTCTCGTGGTAGAAAGGTCAGGAAAGATATATTTAAGCAAAAGAACAATGCAACAAAGAGAAATTACAAGTGATAGCTGACTGAAGAAATAGTGCGAGAACTGTTTTTGAATGAATTAGTCTCCAGAATCATAGGAGTTACTCATAAGACCCCAAAAAGACCTGTTTTGGTGTTTATGTAACAAATAATTCCAATCTTTGTAGATAATAGAGTGATGCAAGGAGGCTAAAGACTGAAAGATATTTCAACTGCTGATACAGGAAACAGGAGAGATTTGGAAACTATAAATTAGTTAGCTCAATGTCAATTCCCAGAAATATTTTCAAGGCATTATTAAATAAACAAATTTTTACTACTTAGACAAGGAAGAAGTAATTACTGGAACTATCATGAGCTCACCAGGCAGAAAGAATCATGCAAAACTAATCACATTTTATTGTTGTTGTTTTGATTATTTTGTTGAATTTTCTAGAGCAAGACACTGTTTTGGAGAGTGTATCCTTGATTCAACAGGAAGTTGGATAAATCTCTCACGAGATCTTTATAAGGAGGGTGGAAAACGTGTATAATTATAGATTTTTTTTTTTTTATTTTTTATTATTTTTTGAGACGGAGTCTCACTCTGTCCCCTAGGCTGGAGTGCAGTGGCCGGATCTCAGCTCACTGCAAGCTCCGCCTCCCAGGTTCACGCCATTCTCCTGCCTCAGCCTCCTGAGTAGCTGGGACTACAGGCGCCTGCCACCTCGCCCGGCTAGTTTTTTGTATTTTTTAGTAGAGACGGGGTTTCACCGGGTTAGGCAGGATGGTCTTGATCTCCTGACCTCGTGATCCATCCGTCTCGGCCTCCCAAAGTGCTGGGATTACAGGCTTGAGCCACCACGCCCGGCCTATAATTATAGATTTATAATAACTCACACTAAATCCTGGGACTGCCCCAAAAATAGTTTATATACCTAGACCCAATATCTGTATTTGCCCCTATTTCATTCAGTAATTTAATCAATGTCTTGCAATAATTCATACGATGTTAGTTTGTCAAATTTGCAAACAACTTGACTGTTAAATTGGCCTCAAAAAACTTATAATTATGAGAGTAAACTCAGAAAGTAAAATCTAAAAGTTTCTGATGTAAAATCTACACTTAAGCACACACACACGTAAACAACTACTAAAATACAGCATTAGAAACTCTGGGTTTAACACCAGTCAATGGGAGGAAAATGCCATAGCTTTCAGTTGCCAACAGTGTTCCATGGCTCTCCTGCGGGAAAATGTATAGACTCTTAGGCTGCAATCCTAGGCACAAACACTGTGTACTGCCATGAACAGATCTGTCCTGGATCAGTGCTATGCTTCTTTAAGGACATTACAACTTTGGAAGACATGCCCAGAAGAGGTATACTAAAAAGGAGGAAAATCTGGCAACCATGCCATGGGAAGAATAGTAGAAGAAATGGTGCACATTTAGTCTAGATGCCAGGGGTGGGGGCAATCTTAAAATTGTTTAAATATTTGAAAGTTGATTTCATGTAAGAGCCTCACTCTGTGCAGCTCCAGAGGGAAAAACTGGGGCCAATGAGCAAAATTATACACATCCATATATTGCCTCAGTATACAGAGAGCCTTACCAAATTATAGTTGTTAAGAAATGACATCCCTAACACTAGAAATATTTAAGCAGCAGCTAATGGGTTATTTGGCAGATATATTAAAGAGATAAGTTCTTATATTAAGCAGAATACTAAATTGAACCATTCTTCAAATTCTGAATTGTCACAATCTTGAAGATTAAACACATTCTCATTATTTCAATGATTATCTTAATACAAATGATTTATGTATCTGTATATCCTCTTTTTAATTTTCTTATACTTTTTGAATGCACCTACTGGGGTAACTATTGTTATGAGTTAAATGTGTCCCCCATAAGATGTTGGAGTCCTAACCCTGAATACCTGTGAAGATTGCCTTATTTGGAAATAGGGTCTTTGCAGATAATCAAGTGAAGATGAGGTCATTAGAGTGGGCCCTAATCTAATATGACTATGCCCTTCTAAAGGGAAATTTGGACACAGGAACAGATTCCCATAGAGGGAAGATTATGTGGAGACACAGAATGAATGTCAGCTACAAGCCAAGGAATGCCTGAGACTACTAAAAGGTAGGAGAGGAACCTGGGACAGAATCTCCTTCACAGCCCTCGGAAAGAACCAAATCTGCTGATCTTGGACTTATAGCTCCAGACCTGTGAGACAATACGTTTCTGTGGTTTAAGTCCCCCAGTTTGTGAGGCTTTGTTACAGCAGCCCTAAGAAACTAATATAGCCCTCATGACCTCAGTCAACAGGTCATATATCTCATTAGCATAATCTTCCTACCCAACCCATATCTCCATTCTTAGTTTTCTTTTTTATTCATGCCATAAAAATTCTGCTAGTTGCTTAGCTTAAGCTATAGCTAGACACCTATACATCCAAATATTTACTAAATTCTATAGAATTTCCTTTCCCAAAGTCTAATGTATAATATATCTGCATTTTTCCTGTCCCACTGCCACTATCTGGAACAGATTCTTTATTTCTGATGTTCAATAATGTCTTATTATTTTTCTGTCTCTAATATCACATCCATTCTAGTCCACCCTGTACAGCATCAAAACTGATGTTCTTCTGTTTACTCTTGATACCCCATGACTTACATAATAAAGAACTTAGATTTTCTTTTAGTTTCCTTTGCTCAGGTATGGCCAGCACCACTGTGGCATTGATTGAATGAGTGGATTTACTCATTAACACCAAGTATGGCTTTGCTTTTTTATCTACCTCCCTGCTTTGCTGATGCTGTCCTCCTTCTACATCTTTAATTATCAAAATTCTAACTGACATTCAAGGCCTCTTTTCTATAACACTTCTTCCATGAAGCCTTCACTGATCACCCCAGCCTAAACTAATATCTATATCTATATATCTATATCTATTCAGCCTGTATCTGAATCCCTGTGTCATTTAGTCTAATCTAAACACACAATATAGCAATAATATTTAAGCCTGCTTTGGCAATATTTGCAAACAATAAAGATCTTACTTCTAGATATTTAAAAAGATATTTATATGAATTTCAATTATGCATCAACCACAATAGTATAATATCAAAAATATGTAGTATCTGGAATGGATTCTTTATTTCTGATGTTCTATAGTGTATTATTATTTTTCTGCCTCTAATATCACTGGTGTTCCTCTATTTACTCTTGATACCCTATGGCCTACACAATAAAGAACTTAGATTTCCTTTCAGTTTCCTTCCCCCAGGTGTGGCCAGCACCACTGTGGCATTGATTGAATTAGTGGATTTCATATGTATATACATATGTACATATATATATAATAGAGAGCATTCCTTATTTCATTAGCTGGAGAAAGACCCCAGAAGGCAAGTATCATTCCTTTCTCAGCGTGATAGCAAGTTAGCACATCATCTTGCATATTATCAAGTGCTTATTCAATAGTAGTTGACTATGTTGATGCTGGAGATGGACTCCAAATGGAAAATAAGGCAGATAATCCTTCATTTTTTCCCTCTCCTAGGTTCACTGATATTGTCCTGCTGTAGAATCCCCTATTAGGACGTTAGCCATGCAATGCCTTATTCACCCCCATAGCTTTAGCTATCATATATATGTTAATATTTTCTAAATTTATATGATACTCAGATCTACATAACCACACAGATAATAAGTAATAAGTATCTCTAATTTGATTACCACACAGGCCTCAAATTCCCACCCAAACTTGTTGTTCTTTCTGTTTCATACCGCCTGAGCTATCCAATTACTCAATTTAAAAACTGAGAAATTATTTTGGATTCTTCCTCTTCCTCACTACACCGCATTCAATTAATTGCCAATTTCTGTTGGTTCTATTTATAAATGTCTCTTAAATTCAACCACAGCCTTCTAGTAAGCTTCTCCGTTACATGTTTTGCACCCCTTGAATACAAACTCCATGCTTTCTTAAGACTGACCTTTCTAAAAGGGCAGATCTAATCATGTTCCTTCTCTGCTTTAAGGAACTCTAAATGTCTTACTATGGTTTACAAGACTTTTCCGGATCTGGCTGCTGGTAACCTCTCAGGCATCAATCTTTCTACTTCCTTCTAACTCTCATGAATGTTTCCCTCTCTCTTATCCAGGCCACTGGGATTTTGGACCAATAGCTTCTTCCTTCCCTGCCATACCTACCTCCAGAATAACTTCTTTCCATCTGACAGATTTTGATATAGATATTAATTCTGGGAAGGCTTTCCTAATACCCTAAATCCTGGTCGGGTGCTCTTGTCCACGAGCTTTTGTGACACCTTTTACTTTCACTGCCAGAGCACCTGGCAGAATGCTGCTTCTTGAGGATTCCCCAATTAAACCACAGACTGTGGGAGTAGGAATGCTGTCTGGGCTTGTTCAGTATTGTGCCCTGAGTATGCAGCACAGGGTCTGAGATTTAGTAGCTGCTCAGTAATTCCTCTCTGAATTAATGAGTATGTCCCCCTCACCTCTAAAGTCAAAGTGTAAAGAACTTTCAATGACCAATGTTCTTATAAGACCAGTATACTTTCTCTATTTCAATAAAACAGAAAGTCTAGAGTTCAGTTTAGTGCATGTATGCTGTCAAAAATAACTGACTTCTGGTGTGTGTGTCTCTGTGTGTGTGTATGTCTCTGTGTGTGTGTATGTGAGAGAGAGAGAGAAAGAGATTACAGAAAGAATGCTTCGTTTGAAAACAGGATTTGAAGAAAATCTTTAAAATGTTCTAAAGCAATTGAGGAAAGAGGTTTAACAGAAGAGAGAAGAAACACAAGAAAATGATTAAAACACTGGATGACTTCACGAGTTTTTACCATTAGCTGAGACACATCATGTGCGCTCCAGTTACCAACAATAACTACTCTTCCCGGGAAAAGCTTCCTATTTTTAACCCTAGTGTAATGCCTGTGGAATTACATTGCCCATTCCCACTCAGGCTCCGAGAGCTTATCATCATAGAATGTTTTTGCCAAGAATCTGCTCTGCCCTTAGTCACCACACAAAGAGTTGTCAAAGACAGAGTGTGGAGAGAGGTTGGGCTTTGAGTGTAGTTTTGTTTCTTGCTGCCTACCAGTGGCAGCAGGTCCTATATACTGCTCTTTGGAGTTTAGCTGTTTCAGATATAACTAGACTCTATGGTTTCAGGGAATTCTACAGCAGAGCAATATCAGCAAACCTAGGAGAAGGGAGCAATGAAGTATTATCTGCCTTGTTTTCCATTTAGAGTTCATCTCCAGCATTAATATAGTCAACTACTATTGAATAAGCACTTGACAATATGCAAGATGATGTGTTAAGTTGCTGGGACCTGTGCTCAGGGAACCAGAAAAGAGAGAGAAAGTTCAATAATGAAAGTATATTCAGGAAACAACAGGTGTTGGAGAGGATGTGGAGAAATATGAACACTTTTACACTGTTGGTGGGACTGTAAACTAGTTCAACCATTGTGGAAAACAGTGTGGCGATTCCTCAAGGATCTAGAACTAGAAATACCATTTGACCCAGCCATCCCATTACTGGGTATGTACCCAAAGGATTATAAATCATGTTGCTATATAGACACATGTACACGTATGTTTACTGCGGCACTATTCACAATAGCAAGGACTTGGAATCAACCCAAATGTCTGTCAGTGACAGACTAGATTAAGAACATGTGGCACATATACACCATGGAATACTATGCAGCCATAAAAAAGGATGAGTTGGTGTCCTTTGTAGCGACATGGATGCAGCCGGAAACCATCATTCTCAGCAAACTATCGCAAGAACAGAAAACCAAACACCTCATGTTCTCACTCATAGGTGGAACTGAACAATGAGATCACTTGGACACAGGAAGGGAACCATCACACATCGGGGCCTACTGTGGGGAGGGGGGAGGGGAGAGGGATAGCATTAGGAGATATACCTAATGTAAATGATGAGTTAATGGGTGCAGCACAACATGGCACATGTATACATATGGAACAAACCTGCACATTGTGCACATGTACCCTAGAACTTAAAGTATAATAAAAAAATAATAATAATATACAAAAAAGAACAACACATCAAAAAAAGAAAGTATATTCAGAAATCGATTTCTGAAAAAATATATTCTGAAAATCTAGAAAGAGACAATATTAATTTTGCTTTATTTTAAAAATTAAACGTTTACTTTTGATTTATATATCCTGGGACAGTGATGGAAGGGATCTTTTCTGAGGTTCTCAAAGCCCTCAAACTGGCCCAGGAAAAGATGTGTAGAATCAAAAGAGAAAAGAGGATAAACTCTTAGGAACAGAAATTTTTATTTTGTATTTCTTTATTTGTATAATTTACAGGGAAGCAGTGTAATTTTGTTACATGGATATACTGTGTGGTGGTGATGTCAGAGTTTTTAATGTGCCTGTCACCCAAATAACATACACTGTACCCATTAAGTAATTTCTTGTCATCTACCCCCTTTCCACTCTTCTACTTTTCCGAGTCTCCACTGTTTATCATTTCACAATCTGTGTCCATGTGTGCACATTATTTTTATCTGACTTATAAGTGGGAAGATGCCATGCTGACTGATGTAAGATGGCATCTTATTGTGGTTTTAATGTGCATTTTTCTCATGATAAGAAATGTTGAGCATTTTTTAATCTACTTGTTGGCCGTTTATATGTCTTCTGAAAAATGCCTATTTATTTTCTTTGCCCATTTTAAAGTGATTATTGTTGACTTGTTTGAATTTCTTTTTTTTTTTGAGACGGAGTCTCGCTCTGTAGCCCAGGCTGGAGTGCAGTGGCCGGATCTCAGCTCACTGCAAGCTCCGCCTCCCGGGTTCACGCCATTCTCCGGCCTCAGCCTCCCGAGTAGCTGGGACTACAGGCGCCCGCCACCTCGCCCGGCTAGTTTTTTGTATTTCTTAGTAGAGACGGGGTTTCACCGTGTTAGACAGGATGGTCTCGATCTCCTGACCTCGTGATCCGCCCGTCTCGGCCTCCCAAAGTGCTAGGATTACAGGCTTGAGCCACCGCGCCCGGCCTGAATTTCTTATAGAGTCTGGGTGTTAGTTTCCTGTCAGATGAATAGTTTACAAATATTTTCTCTCATTCTGCAGGTTGTCTGTTCAATATCACAATAGATGCAGAAAAAGCATTTGATAAAAGTCAACATCACTTCATGATAAAAACCATGAGCAAACTAGGCATAGAAGTAACACACCTCAAAATAAAAAAGTCATATATGACAAAACCACAGCCAACATTATACTGAATGCAGAAAAGTTGAAAGCATTTCTTTCAACAAGTAGAACAAGACAAGGATGTCCACTTTCACCACTCCTGTTCAAACATAGTACTGGAAGACCTAGCCAGGGCTATCAGGCAAGAGAAAGAAATAACAGACATTTAAATTAGAAAAGAAGAGGTCAAATTATCTCTGTTTACCAATGACATGATCTTATGTCTAGAAAACCCTGAAGACTTCACCATAAACTCTTACATTTGATAAATGAATTTAGTAAAGCTTTAGGACACAAAATTATCATACAAAAATCAGTAGTGTTTCTATATATCAATAATGATCAAACTGAAAAACAAATTAAGAAGGCAATCCCAATGACAATAGCTATGAAAAAAAAAAGCCTAGAAATACACGTAGCCAAAGAAGCGAAAAATCTGTACACAGAAGACTATGAAATACTAATGTATAAAATTGTAGATGGAAAACCATCCCATGCTCATGGAATGGAAGAAGTAATATCATTAAAACAATCATATTGCCCAAACAATCTATAGAGTCAATGCAATCTCTATCAAAATGCCAACTTTTTTTCAAAGAATTAAAAAAGAATCCTAAAATTCATTTGGGACAAAAATCAGCTTGAACAGCCAAAGCAGTCCTAAGAAAAAAACATAGCTGGAGGCACCACATTACCTGACTTAAAATTATACTGCAAAGCTATGGTAACCAAAATATATAAATGTATATACTTATATATATTATATCCAATATAAATACAGACTCATATATCAATGGGACAGAATAGAAAACCCAGAAATAAAGCCTTATATCTATAGTCAACTGATCTTTGACAAAATCAACAAGAATATACACTGGAGACATTATAACCTTTTAAATAAGTGTTGCTGAGAAAGTTGGATTGCCATATGTGGAAGAATGACATTGGACCCCTATCTATCATCATATACAAAAATCAACTAAGGATGGATTAATGACTTGAACGTAAGACTTGAAACTATAAGAATACTACAGGAAAACCTAGGGAAAACTCTTCTGGACATTGGTCTAGGCAATGACTATGAATGACTATGATCTCAAAAGCACAGGCGACAACAACAATAATAGACAAATATGAGACTTAATTAAACTAAAAAGCTTATGCACAGTAAAAGAAATAATCAACAGAGTGAACAGGAATAGTAAATTAAAAAAAAATAGGCAGAAGAAAAGAAACTGGCAAAGATGGCTGAGAAACAATAATGAAGAGGTACAAAGAAATCCAGCAGAATTGGCATCTCCAAAGCCAAGGGAGAAGATCATTCTAAATGTTCCTGGCAATTCAAGTAAGAGAACAGAAAATTATCCATCAGAAGTAGAAACAAGGAAAAGGTTGGTAACTTTGACAAATGCAATTCCAAAAGAGCAATAGAGACAGAATCAGATTGCAGTGAGTCCGAGAGAGAATGGGGCATAAGGAAGAAAAGGTATCGGGCATAGACAAGAATCTCAGCCACAAAGAAAGACCATAAGGAGGAAAGGGAAAGATAAGTCAGCATGCAGAGAAAAACTGAAAGCTTTTTATAATAAAAGACTTAATCATTACTAAATTTGTTGAAAAGGAAGAACCCAATAAAGAGAAAGAAAATGAAGAATAACAGAAAAGACCATATAAGAAAGAAAATGAGATGCAGAGCCCAGCAGGGGAGATCTACCTTGGATAGGAATGTTGAGGAGACTGTTGGTGCCCCATCCAAATAGGCACCTCCACCTCCTACCTGCTGTGATTATTGACTGCTAACAGCTCATGGATGGTCCCTTTCTTTAGAGAATTTCCTTAGCCAAATCAGCTGCCTCACAGGAGGCTATGTTTGCCTCCTCTCAGGAGCAGTTCATAGACAATGACTGATTGACAGAAGGGCACAAAAAGCCAATCTCTTTGCCCCAAGGTGGGACTAAATCCATGTTGCAATTCATTCTCCAGAGCTCCCTGTAAGATCAGACTGAAGTTAGACTCCAGCTGAGACCACATCCTTGCTTAGCCCCCTGTCCTGCCTTATCCTGTTTTCCTCATTGCTATTAGCTAAAATAACCCCTCAATAAATCACATGTGCCCAAATTCCTGTCTCAGGCTTCACTTGTTGTGAACCTCCTCAAAGACAAAGAGGAATACATGCTAATGCAATAAAAGGCGAGGATGTAATGGAAGGAAGAATGCAGAGTTTTGAGGATTGGTGTCCTTCCAGTGAGGGAATGTTCCTTTAGTTTTTGCTGTGTTCTGAATGAAGTGGAAGGGGTATGATCCTCTAAGAGTGGTGAGTGAGATGATGAGTATGGAGATCTGAGAAGACTGAGAAGGCACAAAACACACATTGTGAGGAACAAGGAATGGGAAACAACTTACTAGGGGGACATAGAAGGATTGGTTGGACGGTACTCAAAACATATACTTCCATGCTCACCTTTTCCCAAATCCTGTTGTAACTCCTGCTTAAAAGTAGCAGACTAAGTCACTAAGAAGTGACTTCTGCATTTAAAATGGTGGTGTAGAAGCAAGCTGGCTTCACTCCCACTCCTCTCCAGAGAGAAAACCAAGAACAAATATAAATTGCTGAGGTTATCACTAGCAATGTCCCAGAACCAAAATGAGATGGAGACAATTCCCAGGGTCACAGAGAGGTGAGAATTGGACTCCCATATCTAAGATGCTCGTCCCTACAACCTGCCCAGCACCATGCATGCAGAAAATTCCCCCAACTCATGGTTTCTACACTGGAAAAATTAAGATCAAGATGGATAATTAGCTTCCCCACTATCTTAGGTTTCCTGGCAGGAGAACTTCCCATGTCTCAACCCATGGGAAGCCTCAGGAGTGACTGAAGGGGGAAACATCCCTAGGACAGCCAGAGACAATGAAGAGTACTGGAAGACCTAGCCAGAGCTATCAGGCAAGAGAAAGAAATAACAGGCATCTAAATTAGAAGAGAAGGGGTCAAATTATCTCCGTTTACCAATGGCATGATCTTATGTCTAGAAAACCCTGAAGACTTCACCATAAACTCTTACATTTGATAAATGAATTTAGTAAAGCTTTAGGACACAAAATTATCATACAAAACAATGAAGGCAACAGAGAGACAAAACAGAGAACAAAACAGAGACAATGAAGAGAGGTGAAACTACCATCCCCAGACCTGGAAACTCTGCTTTGTACTTTAGCCAAAGAAGATGCAAAATCAGAGTGTCTGTTCAGCAGGACCATGTTGTAGCAGATTTGTTCCACAGGTGCCTTGGGCATGAATCCCTAGCCAGCTTTCCCACACTACTGGTATATTTCCTTTAGGACCTCTCCAATTTGGTGCAGGGCACACTCTGATTGTTTACTAGAACCAAGGTAAATCTGGACTTAAGGTGCCATCTAGTGTTGAAAAGGAGGCAGCAACCTAGTGGAAAATAAAGAAAAGCAACAATAAATTAGGTACATTACAAAGAATCTCTAAGCAAACATATCCAGTATAAAACAAAACAAGCCAAAAAGAGAAGTTTGAAGTAAATAGCTAATTCGTCAATGCAAAGACATAGATGTACATCCACAAGAAACAACAGCAAATAGGGAACCAGGACCACCCCCACCGCTGCCCTCGAAAATCAACAAAACAAAGAACCAGTGACTGACCCTAATGAGATGGTTCTATGTGAACTCCCTAACCAAAAATTCAAAATAGCAGCATTAAGGAAACTGAGTGATCTCCAGCATAACACAGAAAAACAATTCAGAATTTTATCAGAAAAAATTAACAAAGAGATTGCCATAATAATTTTTTAAAAAACAGAAATGTTGGAACTGAGAAATACATTTGCTGAACTAAAAATTATATTAGAGGTTTTCAACAGCAGAATGAAGCAAGCAGAGGAAAAAAATAGTGAGCTCAAAGACAGACTACTTGAAAATACACATCCAGAAGAGAAAAAAGAAAAAAGAATGAAGGAATGAAGATTGCCAACAAGGTATAGAAAATTATCTCAAAAGACCAAATCTAAGAACTATTGGTGTTTAAAAACAAGTTGTACAAGAGCAAGGGACAGAAAGCTTATTTTAAAAATAATGACAGAGAAGGTTCTTTTTTGTTTGTTTGTTTTTTGAGACGGAGTCTCGCTCTGTTGCCCAGGCTGGAGTGCGGTGGTGCGATCTTCGCTCACTGCAAGCTCTGCCTCCGGGTTCATGCCATTCTCCTGCCTCAGCCTCTGAAGTAGCTGGGAATACAGGTGCCCACCACCATGCCTGGCTAATTTTTTATATTTTTAGTAGAGATGGGGTTTCACCATGTTAGCCAAGATGGTCTTAATCTCCTGACCTCATGATCCACCCGCCTCGGCCTCCCAAAGTGCTGGGATTACAGGCGTGAGTCACCACTCCTGGCTGATAGAAAACTTTCTAAAGAGAATTTTCCTCAAGAAAACTTTCTTGAGAAAGAGATAAAATTCCAGATATAGGAAGGTCAAAGAACACCAAATAGAATTGAACCAAGTAAGTCTACTCTGAGGCATATAATAATCAAATTCTCAAAG
Organism: Papio anubis; assembly: GCF_008728515.1. Lineage (NCBI taxonomy): Eukaryota > Metazoa > Chordata > Mammalia > Primates > Cercopithecidae > Papio > Papio anubis. The sequence goes on from NC_044976.1 coordinate 185,292,534, forward strand.
GTCAAAGACAAAGAAACAATTCTAAAAGAACAAATGGCACATAAAAGAAACTCAAATTTGTCTGGCAGCAGACTTCCCTATGGGAAACTATACAGATCAGGAGAGAGTGGGACATTGTTTTCAAAGAGCTGAAAGAAAACTACTGCCATTCAAGTATATTGTCTCTACAAAAGCTATCCTTCATATATGAAGGAGAGATAAATTATTTCCCAGATGAATTAAAGCTGAGAAACTTCATCACTACTGAACCTGTCATATAAGAAATGCTAGAGTTCTTCCATCTGAAAAAAACCCCACTAATATGCAAAAGAAAACATTTACAGGTATAAAACCCACTATTAAAATTAAGTATACTGAAAAATGTAGAATACACTAATAGTGTAATTGTGGTGTGCAATCAATTCATAACACTAGGAAAAAGCCCAAAAGACAAATCTATCAAAACTAATAAGAGCTACAACAATCTAACAAGAGATAGGCAATATAAAATATGTGAATTGAGACAACATACAGTTAAAATGTGGAAGGGATAAAGTATCAACTTCTAAAAAGTTTTCTCTTTAATTCTTTGTATTACTTTCCTTGTGATTTAAGGTGTCATCTCTTTAAGATAACTTGTTATATCTATAAGATGTTTTCCTGAAGCCTCATGTGGCCACAACACAAAAGTCTATAATAGACCTATGAAAATTACAAAGCAACAAATTTAAACAATCTACCAGAGAAAATCACATAACCAAAAAGGAAGACAGTAATAAAAGAAGAAAGAAAGAACAAAATATGTTACAAAGCAACCAGAAAACAAGCAAGAAATGGCAGTAGCAAGTCCTCATTTATTACTAACTGAATATAAATGAACTCAATTCTCCAATTAAAAGACATATAGTGATTGAATGGACAAAGAAACAAGACCCAATTATATGCTTCCCACAAGAAACTCAATTTGTTTATAAAGACACACATAAACTGAAACTGAAGGTGTAGGAAAAGACATTCATGCAACTAGAAATCAAAAATGAGCAGGAGTAGCTATATTTATTTCAGATTAAATATATTACAAATCAAATAATGTAAAAAGAGACAAAGAAGGTTACCATATAATGAAAAACGGGACAATTGAGCAAGATAATATAATGATTATAAATATCTATGCACCAAACACTGGAGTTCCCAATTTTATAAGGTATACATTAATGGATGTAAACAGAAAGACTGCAATACAATAATAGTAAGGGGCTTCAACAGCCCATTCTGAATAATGAACAGATTATCCAGACAGAAAGTCAACAAAGAAATATCAGAGTTAAACTGTACACTATAGTACATATGCCCAACTGACCTTTACAGATCATTTTACCCAACAGCTACAGAATACACACTCTTTTAAGCAGGACATAGAATTGTCCAGGATTGATGATTTCTTAGGACACAAAACAAGTATCAAAAAATTTTCAAAACTCAAAATCATGTCAAGTATCTTATATGATTATAATGGAATAAAACTAGAAATTAATAGCAAGAGGAATGTCGGAAAACACAAACACATGGAAATTAAGCAACATGCTCCTGAATGACCATTACATCAATGAAGAAATTTAAATGGACATTTAAAAATTTCTTGAAACAAATGAAAATGGAAATACAACATACCAAAATTTATAATACAGCAAAGGGAAGTTTATAGCAATAAATACCTATATGAAAAACTAGAAAGACTTTAAATAAACAAGCTAATGGTACACCTCAAGGAACTAGAAAAGGAAGAACAAACCAAACCCCAAGTTAGGAGAAAGAAATAAAAAAGATCAAAGTAGAAATATATAAAATTAAATCTAAAAGGAGAACAAAAAAAATCAACAAAAGATTTTTTTAAAAAAGATAAAACATACAAACTATTAGCTCGAATGGCTAAGAAAAAGAGAAGACTCAAACCAGAAACAAAAAAGACTTCAGCATAAAGACCCCTCTGTATTTCTGATGCCTCAGAAATACAAAGAATCATTAAAGACTGTTGTGATTCACTATATGCCAACAAATTGGACAATCTAGAAGTGAGTTAATTTCTGGACACATACCAAATATTTAAAGAACTAATACCAAATTCTACTCAAATAACTCTTCAAAAAAATTGAAGAGGAGAGAATACTTCCAAACTCATTTTATAAGGCCAGCCTTACCCAACATCAAAACCAGACAAAAACACAACAAAAAAAGAAAATTACAGGCCAATATCCCTAATTACCATAGATTCAAAAATCCTCAACAAAATATTAGCAAACCAAATTCAACAACAAATTAAAAAGATAATTTACTATGGATCAAGTAGGATTACCCCAAGAATGCAAGGATGGTTCAACATATGCAAATCAATAAACATGATACATTACATTAAAATAACCAAGAACAAAAGCCATATGATTATTTCAACAGAAGCTGAAAAAGCATTCAATAAAACTCAACATCACTTTATGATAAAAACCATTAACAAACTGGGTACAGTAGGAACATACCTTAAAATAATAAAAGCCATATATGACAAACTCACAGCTAACATTTACTGAATGGGGGAAAATTGAAAGCCTTTTCTTTAAGATCTGAAACAAGACAAGGATACCCACTCTCACCACTGTTATTAAACATAGTACTGAAAGTACTGGCCAGAATAGTTAGGCAAGAGAAAAATAAAGGGCATCCAAATTGGAAAGAAAGGACTCAGATTAGCCTTGCTCACAGATGACATGACCACATACTTAGAAAAACCAAAAGACTCCACCAAAAAACTGTTAGAACTGATAAACAAATTCAGAAAGTTGCAGGATACAAAATCCACATATGAAAATTAGTAGCATTTATATACAGCAACAGCAAATAATCTGAAAAAGAAATAAAGAAAGCAATCCTATTTACAGCAGTTACTAAGAATATAAAATACTTGGGAATCAATTTAACCAAAGAAGTTAAAAGTCTACCCAAAAAACTATAAAAAACACTGATGAATGAAATTGAAGAGGGTGCAATAAATAGAAAGGTATTTCATGCTTATGTATTGGAAGAATTAATATTGTTGAAATAACTACACAAAGCAATAGACAGATTCAATGCAATTTCTATCAAAATAACAATGACATTTCTCATAGAAATAGAAAAAGAATCCTGAAATTTATATGGAACCACTTAAGACCCCAAATAGCCAAAGCAATTCTGAGCAAAAGGAACAAAGCTGGAGGCCTCAAAATACCTGATTTCAAAATACACTATAAAGTTATAGTAGCCAAAATAGCATGGTACTGGCAAGGAAAATAAAACAATATTACAAAGTAGAGAACCCAGATATAAATCCATGCATTTATAGCCAACTCATTTTCGACAAAGGTACCAAAACCATACAATAGGGAAAGGACAGTCTCTTCAATAAATAGTGCTGGGAAAACTGGATAACCATATGCAGAAGAATGGAACCAGACCCTTATCTCTTACCACATACAAAAATAAAATCAAAATGGATTAAAGACTTAAATCTAAGGCCTCAAACTATGAAAATGCTATATGAAAACTTTGAGGAAACTCTTCATGGCATAGGACTGGGCTAAGATGTCTTGAGTAACACCCCACAGGCACAGGCAACCAAAACAAAACTGGACAAATGAGATCATATCAAGTTAAAAAGCTTCTGCACACCAAAGGAAACAATCAACAAAGTGAAGAGACAACCAACAAAATGGAAGAAAATATTTGCAAACTATCCTTCTGATAAGGGATTAATAACCAGAATACATAAGGATCTCAAACAACTCAATTGAAAAAAAAATCCAATAATCCAATTTGAAAATGGACAAAATATCTGAATAGACACTTCTCAAAAGAAGACATACAAATGGCAAACAAGTATGTGAAAATGTACTCAACATCACTGATCATCAGAGAAATGCAAATCAATACTACAAGGAGATTATTTCACCCTAGTTAAAAAGGCTTTTATCAAAAAATGAGGCAATAAAAAATGCTGGCAAAGGTATGGAGAAAAGGGAACTGTTGTATACTGTTGGTAAGAATATAAATTAGTACAACCACTATCAAGAACAGTTTAGAGTTCCCTCAAAAAACTAATAACAGAGTTATCATATGATCCAGCAATCTCAGTGCTAGGTATACATTCAACAGAAAGGAAATCAGTATATCAAAGAGATATCTACACTCCCATATTTATCACAGCACTATTCACAATAGTCAAGATTTGGAAGCAACCTAAGTGTACATCAACAGAGGGATGGATGAAGAAAATGTGATACGTAGATGTGATGGAGTACTATTCAGCCACACAAAGAATGAGATCCTGTCATTTGCAACAACATGGCTGGAACCAGAGGTCATTATGTTAAGTGAAATAAGCCAAGCACAGAAAGACAAACTTCATGTGTTCTCATTTATTTGTGGTAGCTAAAAATTAAAACAATTGAACTCATGGTAATAGAGAGTAAAATGATGATTACCAGAGGCAGGGAAGGGTAGTGGGGGTCAGGTGGGGGGATGGTTCATGTGTACTAAAATATAGTTAGATAAAATCAGTAAGACCTAGTATTTTATAGAACTGGGTGATTACCACCAAGAACAATTCATTATACATTTAAAAATAACTAAAAGAGTATAACTAGATTGTTTGTAATGCAAAGAAAGGATAAATGCTTGAGGTGATGGATACCTCATTAACCCTGATGTGATTTTTATCCATTGTATGCCTGAATCAAAACATCTTATGTACCTCATAAATATATACACCTACTATGTACCCACAAAAATTAAAAATAAAAACTTTTTAAATGGATAAAAGACTTAAGACCTAAGACTATGAAACTACTAGAAGAAAACATGCTCTAGGACATTTGCCCAGTTTAGGCAAAGATTATTCTGTAAACCTCAAAATCACAGGCAACCAAAGTAAAAATAGACAAATGGGACTACATCAAACTAAAAAACTTTTGCACTGCAAAGGAAACAATCAACTAGTGAAGAGACAGCCCACAGAATGAAATAAAATATTTGCAAACTATTCATCTGACAAATGATTAATAAACAGAAAACATAAACTAAAAAACCTCAATAGTAAAATAACAATAATAATCCAATTTAAAATGAGGCAAAAAAACAAATAAACCTTTCTCAAAAGAAGCTATGTAAATGGCCAACAGGTATGTAAAAAAAAAAAAAAAAATGCTCAACATAAATCCTTAGGGAAATTCAAACCAAAACCACATGAGATAATATCTTACCCCAGCTAAAATGGCTTTATCAAAAAGACAGGCAACAACAGATGCTGGTAAGGATATGGAGAAAGGGATACATACCCTCATATACTGTTGGTGAATGTAAATTAGTACAGTCACTATGAAAAACTGTATGGAGATCCTTAAAAAAAATGAAACTAGTACTACCATATGATCCAGCAATTCCACTACTGGACACATATCCAAAAGAAAAGAAATCAAAGAAATCAATATATTGAAGAGATATTTACACTCCCATGTTTACTGCAGCAGTATTTACAATAGCCAAAATATGGAATCAACCTAAGTGCTCATCAACGGATGAATGGATAAGAAAATGTGGTATAGATACACAGTGAAATATTATTCAGCCATAAAAAGAATGAAATCCTGTCATTTGCAGCAACATGGATGGAACTGGAGGTCATCATGTTAAGTGAAATAAGCCAAACACAAAAAGACAAATATTGCATGTTCTCATTCATATGTGGGAGCTAATAAACACGAATCTCATAAAGAAAGAGGGTAGAATTGTTGTTACCAGAGGTCAGGAAGGATAGAAGGGAGGGAGGCTAAAAAGAGGTTGATTAATGGGTACAAATTGAAAGAAGAAATAAGACCTAGTGTTTGAAAGATCAGTAGAGTGACTATAGTTTACAATAACCTATTGTATATTTCAAAATAACGAAAAAAGAATAATTCAAATGCTTCTAAGATAAAAAAGACAAATATTTAAAGTGATGGATATCTCAATGTACTGTTTTGATATTTACAAATTATATGACTGTATTTAATTATCACACATACTCTGAAAATATGTACAACTATTCTACATAAGTAAAACTTTTGAAATTAAATAAAATCAGAAGTATTTATGGCTCTACACCTGTGTTGTGCTTTTTCCTGCTTCCATAAAATTGCATGCATATTTCTTCTGCCGAGAATGCTTTATTTTCCTGTGTCCTTTTCTTCTAACTACTCTTCTTTCAAAAGGTGGTATAGATGTCACCTTATCCAGGAAGGTTTTCCTGAAATCCACCCCAACCTTTGAGCCTAGACTTCTCTCCAAGCTTAGGTACTCCCTTAGCACACTCTGTGTTCTTGCAGCACAGCACTTGTCACGTTATGCTGGTGACCTGTGGAAAACCGAAACTTGAACCTAGATTCTTCCCATTCCCCAGCCCTTTCTCTATCCATGGTGCATATTGCCTTTAATGACAGACTACATATTTCTCAATATTGAGACTCAGAAAGGAATTAAAATAAATTCCATTGTCATATGTACAATGGACTATCACAATGCAGAAAACAACCTTTTTTATCCGTATTTAACTCCTTTTGATGAAATAATTAAGTGCCAAGAGTGGCTGGATAATAAAATAGGCATTTTTAAAAATCCTGTCACTCACAAACTCCAGGATAAGTCCTATTGGGTTATAAGGAGACACAATATAAAAAGATCCAAATCCACCAAAGCTCTTTGGGCCCTTCTGATAGTGCTCACAGCTTCCCCAGAAGTTGCTGGAACCTACCTGAGTCTCACTTATTATCATATCTCAAAGAACAGAGGGCACCTAATTCACCCTCTCCCCTGCTAAGTTTTCGTAAACACACAGACTCCATACAGATATTCAGTACACAAGCCTCCCGGTGAAGACACTGAGCTTTTGTCAATAATTTTTGCTTGCCTTTTATATCATCATTTGTAACCTTTAATTTCCTTCCAGAAGGATGCCAGACCAACCTTATCCATCTGAAAGTTGCAAGTGTTGAGATGGTTGAAAAAAGAGTATTCCATACACACCCACAGAGGTACACCTCACTCGCACCACCTGGCTATCCCTCACCCTCTCCTCTCCTCCAAGATTTGGTGCCCAGAAAGACACCTCCTTCATCCACTCTACCACGGCTCCTCCTCCAGAAGGACAGAGCCTGTGTTCTCTGGAGAGCACATCTCTTCTAATCAATCTCCCCCTCTCCCGCCCAACACAAGTGTTTTGAAGCCATCTGAGGATCGTTTGTTGGCTGAGTGATCGTATTCAGACTATGGCCGGGTGATGACTCACCCTCTTGTGGTCTTCCTGTGTTTACCATGGATATTCTATTCCAGCTGGATTTCCCTTTCCCCAGGAAATCTAGAGCTAAGCATTTTCTCCATTTTTCTCCTTTCCCTTTAGTACTCCCTACATGACCCTTTCACCACTGATAGATTCTGAAAGGTCTCTATGTATACCGGTACTCCTGGTATACTCTAGACCAGGAATCTGCAAACTATGATGGTACGAGCTAAATTCAGCCTATGGTTAGTTTTTTATGGCCTGTGAACTAACAATGGTTTTTACATTTTTAAAGCATTGAAAAAAAAAAAAAACAGAAGAAGAAGAAGAAAATGCAAAAGAGATCATAGGTAGCTTGCAGACCAGCAAAGCCTAAAATATTTACTATTTGGCCATTTACAGAAATATTCACTAATCTCTTTTCTACGCTAAGGTATGTTTTTAGAGCATTGGTCTGAATTTAGACAGACATGAATTTACAGTCCAGCTCTGCCATTTTTTTACTAGCTATGTGACCCTGGACACATTATTTAACCCCTCTGCACCTCAATTTTCTCAACTGTGGCATAAAGTAATAATTAACTCTCCTGATTGATGTGAACATAAAATGGCACGCTATATAAAGCACTTTGCCTGCTTATAAGATGGGCAGAATAAGTGGTAGCTATTGCTTGTTATTGTTAATTTTGGATTCAGTGAGGTCTTATACTTTTATTATGCTCATATAGAAAAAAAGTGACCCCCAGAAAAGGCAAGGCATTTTCAGACCAATAGGTGAATGCAGTCTGTTAACTATTTTGTGATTGAATTTCTTCATTCTCAAAAAGAAGAGAATGTGCCGGGCGCGGTGGCTCAAGCCTGTAATCCCAGCACTTCGGGAGGCCGAGACGGGTGGATCACTAGGTCAGGAGATCGAGACCATCCTGGCTAACACGGTGAAATCCCGTCTCTACTAAAAAAAATACAAAAAACTAGCCGGGCGAGGTGGCGGGCGCCTGTAGTCCCAGCTACTCGGGAGCTGAGGCAGGACAATGGCGTAAACCCGGGAGGCGGAGCTTGCAGTGAGCTGAGATCCGGCCACTGCACCCCAGCCTGGCTCTGGCGACAGAGCCAGACTGCGTCTCAAAAAAAAAACAAAACAACAACAAAAAAAAAAACACGAAGAGAATGTTATAGCTATACGGTTCTACAAAGATTAGAGGCAAGACACTAATGTTTCCACATATGGTTCCAAATATCTCAGTGGGAGAACATTGTAGAGTTATATTTTCTGTTCCTTTTCACCCTAAGTAGAAACTTGACAGTGATCCTTTCTCCTCCATGTTCATTCTTACCCCTAACATACACTCAATTACTGATGCTTACTTATTTTAGCTATGGGTTATATTCAATTTTATCCCCTTCACTTAAATATCATGGGCTCATTATCTCTTGCTCAAACTATAGCAGTGGTCTTCTATCTTCTTGCCTACTGCTTCACTGTCATCCACATAGCATCTGAAGCAATTCATTTAAGCCACAAATCTGACCAAACTCTGGTCTTTCTTACAGTCACCTCATCTCTTGTCACCATCAGGTTGATGCATTATGTTCCAATAACATCAAACTACTTGTGGTTTTCCACCCACACTCACCTATGCTGCTTAGTGTCTTTTCTCTTTTGCTTGTGTTATTTCTACCTAGCCGCTTCTTGTTTAGTTCTAAAAGTTCTACATGTATGTTATCAAATAACTTAGAATACAGAAAAAGAATTTTAAAAGTTATATGCAATTATAGCAAATATGCAATCAAGTATCCTTTGCAATTATTGTTATTTAAATTAAAATAAGTCATAGACAACTATTAATCATGCCTTCCTCAGTTATGTACTCTTTAAAGAAAAATACTTTTCCATACCACTCAGAGACATTCCTATAGAAGGAAGGGTGGCTTGGGCACTAGCTAGAGAACTAGAATTGTTATCCTTCAGTAGGGCTTAAAATGAAAAGGAAATTCTGGGAACATGAAATCTTTCTGCTTCAAAATTTTTATCTCAGATTGCTTATAGGGATAAGTAGTAATTAGATTATGGAGTCAAATGGCAGTTCTAGGAGAAATGTGACTATTTGAACTGGCTTTGATGCAAAATTGTACACACTGACCTAGATGTCCTTGACTGTTCTTAGTGTTTGTGTAAACACTTAGCTCAATAACACCTCCATCACCCAGAGTCAAGACCAAATTGATGATGAGGCTGGCTCAGACTATATTAAGTTTTAAGAGAAACAGTGGTTCCTTAAGAAGCTTTTCATAAAAGGGATTTCATGGTCAAAAAATAGGAGAAGAGTGTATTCGTTTCTTTATTATAAGAAATGCAAATTATTAAAAATCCTGAGACCTCCTATACTAAATAAACCCAAAATCTGTTAAAATTCCCAGGGAATGGCATAGGAACTGTAGTGACAAAAATTGTAGCTGTGAGTTTAAATAACCTGAGATAATATAGGCTTGCCATTTTCTTCTTGTATGAGCTCAGGTATTTTTATAATATCTCTAAGTCTTAGTTTCATGATTAGAAAAATAATCATGATCATATAAAAATGAACATAATGTAAAAAATGAGAATAAAAATAATAGTACCTGCTTTCTATAACTGCCACACTAATTAAATAAAATATTGTATGTAAAGCACACAGCAAAACACCAAGTACGTAAAAAGCAATTGTTATTTAACCCAGCGTTCCTCGCGGAGGTTGCAGTGAGCCCAGATCGTGCCATTGCACTCCAGCCTGGACAACAAGAGCAAAGCTCCGTATCAAAAAAAAAAAAAAAAGAAAAAGAAAAGAAAATGGGCCACTTTCATTAGGTTTCAAACAGTGTCTATTTAAAAAACAATAAAACATACTTTTATAAACTGGTCTAGACTCAGAATAACGCTTGTTTTCAAACATGGTAGAAAGATGGGAAGAAGTAGGCAGGGAAAATGGAAGAAAGACAGAACTTAGAACTATTCCTTTACTGCTTGAAAATTTACAAGCAGAATGTATTATTTCTGAAGAAAAGCTCATTTTTTAAAGAATAAAAAGGCCAAATTAGATTTAAGTTAGAATATTCATCCTATACCAGGCAATCTTTTTAGATGATGTAACAAAAGCAGCCACACAATGGAGGGGCCAGTATGCATAGGCTAAAGCAACGGGCCTTTCAAATGCAACTAGGTGGGGCCATGCTTCTCTGTGTAAGAGCTTCCCTAGGCAGAATTTGGTCTACTTCATCTCTAATTATCTTAACTCTAGTATTTGGAACAAAAAGTGGGGTCAACCAAAAATAACTAACAGAGAATGGAAACATAATGGAGAAAGAACCATGTGAGTTCATCCTAGTTTTTTTCATCTGGCATTTCTCCCAGAGACACTCTTGACAAGCTAAAAAGAAGGATGGATGGGTCGTCTGTTTAGCCTCATCTTTTATATATTTTTTTAAAGTCAGCATTTCTAACTCCAGGATCTATTAACCAAGTATTTTGGACCTTTAGCATTCTCCACTTGCCTCCCCTACAAACACGCACACACACACACACATGCGCACACACACACACGTACACACACACACCACAGTTACTTAAAACCCAGGTTTATTTTTAGGCCAGAGAGATTGGATGTTCCAGATCAGGGCCCTCTGCTCCTGAGCAGACATTCTAAAAAGGTTTCATTGCCAGATATAAAAAGGCCTATATAATTTATTAGAGGAACTTTCACAAAACTCTGATTACTTGTTAACCAGAAGGACAAAAAAAATCCAAGAATCCTGATCAGATCCAGTAGAGCACTTGGCACATGGGACTTTGCAGGGGCTAGATATTCTCAGCCCTCCCCAACACTCCGGCCTGTTCATCTACAGTGCGCCATGAAGGAGGGTTCAAGTCACTGGCATTCAGCCTTCCCTCTTTCCCGAGAATGTGCAATTCAGTTTCCCTAAATATTGGGGGAGACTGGGCCAAAGAAAACTCAAAACAATACATTCGTTTAATAGTTCTAATGGCTCTGCTGAGGCTGCCAATGAAAACGCTGGCTAAACTGTTCCAGAGAGCGTTCTACCGGAGCTCAACGAAACCCGCCAAATCTCTACCCACCACCTCCTCTTCTTGCCACTCAGTTTTGTTTTGTTTTTTTTCTTTTTCTATTTTTTCATTTTGGCTTTTTCCAAGATGAGTATGTAAAATACCCAAAGAATTGTCTTTTTCTAATACGTATTATGTTTGGGGGTACAGATTCATATTTATCTTTAATGGGTATGGCATGCATATTTTCAAACCAAAAATCAGGATAGATGGTTTTATAATATAAAGGCATTTTATTAAACAATAGGATAGAAAATTTGAAATCACGACTGTCCTGAAAAATCTAAGTAGAGTAAACCTTCACTATTAAGGACATAAATATGCCTGATGTTGTATGTTGTACTTCCTTTCAAAAATGTTTTTTAAGAATTTATTATTTTCTAGTACTGTGCAAGGCACTTGGGATGACACTAAGATAATTCAACTAAAAAGAAAAAATCTCCACTCTAAACAATAATTATCAATCGTCCCACTCCCTCTTTTCCCAAAGGAAAAGGGTCATGGTGACCCTCTTGGGCTAACCTAAAGAAGAGGCTAGCAGTCAGGAGAAAAAAAAGAAAAATGAGTTTTACAAAAAGTTGAGATTAGAACATGAAATAAGAAAAGAAGCAAAAGAGTAGGCAGAGAGAAGGGAAAATCAACATGTTTGTAATACAGCAAGGCCACCAACAATTGAATCAAGAGCCAGTGTTGTCTACCAATAGTACCCATGCACAACATAGAATAAGAAAAGCAATTAAAGCCAGACAGTTTGGATTAGATCCCATGCCTTCTCACCTTCAAATTGTCATGAAAAAGCTATCAAAGTCTTCCAATTTTCTTTGAGGACTATAGGTCCACTTTCCACTGGTTCAGTACCCACTTGATCAAAAGCACTCAGACTTTGTAGAATCTGTCCCACAAATTCAGTGATTCAAAAGGCAGGGAAGGAGCATGTGAAACATGTTGTTATGTGCATTGTTATAGATGAGAGGCCTCAAGTAAGCATTGGGGAAGCTAAAGCCTGAGGCAACATCGTGAGTCTTCTAACCCACCTGTTTATATCCAGGTTATCCCTCCTCCAACCCATCCTGTACCCAGCTGTAAATTAATTTTTAAGAAATAAGTGCTGGTCATGCCAGTCTGCTCAAAGCCAACCATGGCTCTTCATTACTCAATAATTAGTTCCAAAAACTCTTAGTTTTATATTAAAGATTTTTTATCTTGCTCTTCAATCTTTTATTTCCCTATCCTTCTGCAAGTGCCCCGATTCAGCTGAATGACATTGCTGTCTATCCCCTGATTCCACCTAGACATTTTCTCCAAACTTTCATGCATGCTATCCCCCATTTCCTACAATCCTCCCCTTACCAAGTCTTTTTGATTCATCAATATCCAGATAAGATTTTACCTCTTTCAGAAGTACAACCTAATTCCTACCTCTACACTCTGGTTGTATGATATCTACAGTGACATCCCATATCTTATTTTAACACATAATCATATTTTACATTGTTTCATATTTCTATTTTATCTATTCCCACTACCACTTTGTGAGTTCATTGCATACATGCCTGACTGCTTTTTATCTCTCATGAAGAACCTAGGTTCTTAAAAACAACACTCAATAATTATTTATTTTATAAATGAATAAATCTAGGTCTTCATGTGCCAGAAATGTGTTACTTCTTAGACCAGAGATTTCCAATGTTTTTCAAGGATCACAATCACCTCTGAGATTTGTTAAAAAATACATTTTAGTAGAGTTCAAGCACCAGAATTTTTTCAAAAATCTGATGAATCTGCTGTACAATACAATTTGTGAGGGAGCAATCTACAAAATTTTGCAATGGGAAAAAAAGTTTGAATCAACAATCCCAAATATTTAGGTTCAACTTAGAAGTTATATCAGCCCACTAATTCTAAAAACTTGTCCATCTGTAAGGCATGTCAAATTCGTTTGTTTGTCCAGTGTTCCTCCTCTGACTTTCTATACAATTGGTAGGAATTAACAGACACAGCCATCCTGTCTGAGAAAGAGTTCAGACAGATTTACATTTGGAGCTTATTCAAGTCCACTACTGGAATCTAGGTTTGGCTATTTAAATTAATAGCAGAAAAATTTGAGTTTAAGTCACTTAGACTCTCAAACCTCAGTCTTTCCAATTAAAATACGGAAACAATGAAATGGGCAAAGTCAATACTTCTTAAAATCTTATAATTATCTCTGCAAAATGAGCAAGTTCCAGTAGAACTTCTTTGTTAATTTATATGACTGTCACTATACTATTGTGTTTATTGATGGTGTCCCTTTCATGTTCTCAACAGCAGAATGCATCAAGGGGAAGCCATTTTTTGTAGATGCCACAGAGGGAGGAAAGAGCATAGAAGAATAGCTGTTTCATGTTATTTACTGTGATGCTCTGGTTTCAGAATTGATGACAAACTTCATTTGGCATTCCAGGATCTGTGGGTTCTGGGTTTCCAGGATTCATTCTTGACAATGTCAGGTTAACTCAGGGGCATCTGTGCGAGGTGCTGTGAGTAACATCAGTTTTGCAACCTCATTTGTCATATAATTAAATTATTATATAATGAAAACTATGTACCACACAATAAAATGTTCATTCTCCTACGGTGGTACAGTATACTTAAGCATAAAACAGCCACAAGGAAAGATTGGAAATGACATGGAAAGGTCAGCTTGTAAATTATTTTAATTCATTTAGTTAAAAAAAAAAAAAAACAATAAAAGAAGAACAACCCCAGGGAGAATTAATTTCCAAGTCAAAGGGAACAAGGAAAGTTGAGTGGAAAACAAGAAATTAAGAGAGGAGAAAACAAATATTGGGTCAGAAAAATAGAAAGTGAGTGGATCTTAGAGATGGAACTATTGCCCACAATTTCTCAAGATAAATTATGAAGGCAGCCATTTGAGAGTCATTCATATTTGCTATTATTCTAAGACGGCTGGCCAAACCTGAAAACTTGCAGCATCACCACGTCATTGTGGTACCCTGAATGTTTGAGGGTAGCTATAGGGCAATGTTTTCAAATACTGGCTTGTGACCCCATCATTCAGTTACAAAATAATTGTAGGGTGTTGTTATCCCAAGTGTATTTTTATGAAGAAAAAGAGAAGAAAAATGTCAGCACACATCAAACACTGTTAACAGTAAATATTGTATCTGAAAACATTTGATTTGCGTACATTCATAAATATACACCCATATACATACTGGGTTGGCATGCAAAATGCTTTTCTAACTGGATGTCAGGGTGATAAAAACCTGAAAGCTTCTGCCTGTAGCAGTGAAGTTTTCTGCTTCTTAAGTCAGCTCTGTCTTCTTAGATAGCTCCTCTTTTGCTTCCTGGCTTCCAACGTAATTATTTCCGAGGTTTAGTCCTCAGTCCTTTGCTCTGCTGTGCATCTATCTGTCTATCTATCTATCTATCTATCTATCTATCTATCTATCTATCTATCTATCATCTATCTATCTCCTTGGAAATTTTAACTACATCTGTTAGTCCTAAGTGGAAATTTATGAAACTTCTATTACTAGAATGTATCTTTTCCCAGACTACAGACATCTATCTTCATCAATGTACTCGATAGCGCCTTATTGTCACTCCCAAAATCAATGCATTTACAAGTCAAATCCACCTGGGTTCAAGTCTTCAGACTATCGCTTTAGAAAAATTATCTAATATTTGAAAGCCTTAGTTTCTTCATCTGTCAAATCTGGGTAATGGTATTTTCTTATATTAAATACAATGATGTCTACTAAGTATAATAGTTCTTGGCACTCATTAAGTATTTCATAACAACTAATTGTTCCCTACCCTCTTAAACCAAATTCCTCTTCAGGTTTTCAAAATTTTACAAGATGCAACACTTCTCCAGGACTTGGAATTATTGGAATAATTATTGGAATAATTCTGGACTCCTTGCTGTCCCTTGATCCTAAGTCATTCACTGAGTCCTGTTTATCCTCTGAGATCTTGCTTGTTTCCAAACCTCCACGTCCTTCATCCTCTCCAGAGCTGGCATCACTTGATTCCCACACTCAGCCCCATCTATAGCTCCCATCTGTGGACCAACGCAGGAGACTTTACGAGTAAAGCATGCATCTCATAATCAGCATTAAGTTACTCTCATAATGCACTCTGACTGCCACTCCTCATGCTAGCAAGTGTCTTCCAGTAAGTGACTCACCTCCTGTCTGCTTCAATGCCCTCATCTATAAAAATAGAGATGATATGTTTTCTTAACTCATCAAGTTATTGTGAAGATTAGATGGAAAATACTTAGACCAGGGCCTAGTACAAAGGAAGTGCTCAGTTACTGTTTCTTCTCCTCCTTCCTCTCCCCCCCCTCCTTCTTCTTATGTTGTTCATCTTCATCTTCTTTCTCCTCTCCTTCTCCTCCTCTCCCATCTTCATCTTATTGATTGTTGTTGTTGTTATTATCTCCATATCTTGTTTTTATTATTTCACCCCATTAAGTCTTCCATAGACCAGTGGTTTTTAAATTTTGTTGTAAGAGCCCTAGGACCCTGTGAGGCAACTCAAGGACTGCTGAAGAGGGAAAGAATATGCTTAAAGATATGCCTTCGGGTCATTTGTCCTGTTTTTACCAAAGAAGCTTTGTTTGTTCCCTTGGAGGGTTACTTATTAAACTTACTCATTAAGCAAAATAGGTCTGTTGCTAAAATAAGGGTTAAGTAACTGTCTCCCAGACCACTAGACTACTATTAGCACTGCCAGACTTCACTTTCTTGATCCCTTCCCCACTGACTATGCTAGTTATTCATCTTGATATTTGATTTTCTGATTCTCTTTACATACAGTAGTCCACAAAACTTCAAAGTTGAATCAATTGCAGCATTCTGTCTTGTTTCTAGTTTCCTAAGAGCTGTTCACACACACACACACACACACACACGCCATTACTAATTATTGGTCTTCAACCTCAGTTGAAGTTCATTGCTGCCTAGCAATCCATATCTCTAACAGGCATCTTTCTCCATTTTCTTCATGAGTGAAAATCTTCACTGTCTTCCTAAACCATCTACCAAGCCAAATCCCACTCAACCTTAACAGATTTGCTTCCTAGCTTAATGAGAAAACAGAAGTTACATGACAACACTTCGCTTAACTTGCTACTTCCCGGCTACAAACATCTCCATCATCCTCTATCCTTTCTCCTTTTGCTTACACTCCCCCTCTTCTCTCTTCCACTTGTGCAATAGATCCCATCACTTCCCATCTCTCCCTTACTCTTGAATCTCAAAACTTTCATATTCTTCTGGGTCTTTCCCTATGAAAAGGTTTTGTTGTCTCCCCCATTTTTAAAGAAATACTGCCTTTACCCTTAGCTTTCAGTTCCCTTATTCCTTTCTCAGCCAAGGTTCTTGAAAGAGTTCATCTCCACATTTTCACTTTCCATTCACTCCTCACCCACTGTCATCTGTATTTCACTCCTCCTTATCACTAAAATTTCCCATGAAGTTTGCCAATGATTTATCCATATTGTCAAATTCAATCAAGATTTTCCTGTCTTTATTTTACTAGACCTCATTACTGCAGTTTATGATTTTACCCATACTCTTTTTATTTCTGTTTTATTGATATAGAATTTCTATAACATACAATTCACCTATTTAAAGTGTACAATTCAATGTTTTTAGTGCATTAAGAGATGTGTGCAATCATCTCCACAGTCAATTTTAGAATATTTTTTATTACCACAAAGAGAAACCCTGTCTCTCTTAGCTACTATCTCTTTATCCTTCCATCCTCCCCAGCTTTAAGAAACCTCTAACCTCTTTTCTGCTCTATAGATTTTTCTATTCTGGGTATGTAATATAAGTGGAATCACAGTGATCTTTTGTGACTCGTTTCTTTCTTTTGGCCTGTTTTCAAGTTTCGTCCATCTTGTAGCATGTATCAGTATTTGATTCCTTTGTGTGACCAAATAATATTTCACTGTATAGATATACTGTATTTTGTTTATTGACCCCATACTCATTTGAGAAATTCTCTTATTCTAAATTCCTGGGACCACATAGCCTCCCAGCTTTCTTCCACCTCTGCTTTTTTCCAGTTTCTTTTAAGGATTTTTCTTCTAACGTCTTCTCATTTAACTGTCTGGTGTTCAGATTCTACAGGCTTTCCCTGAATGAATTCATCCAAATCTATAATATAAATCCTCACCAATTTGCTGATCACCCTCAAAAAATATTCCTGATCGACATGCTATACTCTCAGTTTCAAACTGCATATTTAATTTTCTACTGGGCAGTTTTGCCCATTTACTCCCGGGCTATTCAAATGCAGCTCAATAAAGTTGAATTTATCTCTTATACACACTTCCCACTCCCAAACGAGCTGCTTCTCATCAATTCTTTATGATGACAAATGGCGTTCACCATGTAATCAATGCCATGAATACATGTGTCACCTCCTCTGTCAGCCCCTCTAGCAGAGTCTGTATAGTTAGCTCTTAATGCCTCCTATATCCATCTTTTTTTTCTCCACTTTTACTGCCACTGCTTTCTTCCAGCTTAAGGATTTGTCATTTTTTTTCTGGGAATTACTAAAATAACCTCTACAATGCCCCCCTCCAACCCATTCTCCATACTTCTACAAAATGTTGATCCTGTCACATCATCTGTTTAAACAATGTTCAGTGCCACACTCCATAGCTCAGCACATAGGTTCTCGTTATCTGGTCCTTGCCTTTTTCCCTGGCACCACCATCGGCCTTTTCCCAAATATATCCTTTGCTCCAGTTTTACAAACCTTGATTGTCATTTCACATCTCTGTGCTTTTGCACAAACTTCTTATCTGCCTAGAATATATTTATATGTTGTACACAATATATGTAAACATATATTCTACCTTCACCTAGCTAATTCTCCCATCACTCAAGTTTTACTACCTAGGTAAGTTTCCTTCACTTTCCTATCTGATGTAGCCAATTCTCATTAGTGATATCTGATTATACAATGATCACATGATGCTGTAAGCTTTTGAAGAAAGGACCCTCCCTCCCACTTAACTTTGTGTCCTACAGTTAGTTAGTTGCCATATATTTTACATTCAATAATTTGTTTGTTTGTTGAGATGAAGTCTTGCTCTTGTCGCCCAGGCTGGAGCGCAATGGTGCGATCTCGGCTCACTGCAACCTCTGCCTCCCAGGTTCAAGTGATTCTCCTGCCCCAGCCTCCAGAGTAGCTGGGACTACAGATTCCCGCCACTACACCGTTACATCTTACATTTTCCAGAAAGCTTTCTCTCCCCTTCTTCCTAGTCTGGTTTGAATGATTCACTCAAGTGCTTCTAAAATATAACCTATGTATTCTGTTGTCACACTGATCACATTACAAAATAGTTATATTTGTCTTTATTTTCCAGTATCCTCCCTAATGCCTGGTACACAGATGTTCAATATACATTTGTTTATTAAAGAATACAAGAATGAGGGTGAATATATGAATGAAAACCTATATCATAAGACCCAGCCTCTGCCATATGTCACAGTCCTGACCACTGAACTTGTGTCTGTGTTATTGTCCCTATGTTCCTTTCTTCATTACCTGCTCAGTAACTTAAGCCCACCCAGAATTACAATCCAGCCCAATTCAAACACAGACTACTTTAAGGGTCTAAAACTCTAAACCAAATCTTGATATCTGAGGCTCTGGCAGACCCATCTGTCTTGGTATCTGAGGCTCTGGCAGACCCATCTGTTGCCAGTTGCCCACCTGCCAACCTGCATGTTTGGATTTCCACAGACCTCATATATAAATACCAAATTTTCCATCATCACTGTGGTCACCCACTTGGATATCTCATTATTTAATATTTTCATTTATCATTAAATGATGATAAGGCTACATTTTCTAACACATCACAAATTATTATTTCACTGAAATCATGAAAACAATATTCTAAACAATTAAATGTCAGGCATTATCATTATGATGGGGGAAACACCTTCTGATGGACTAAGTTTCTCCTGAGGACTCTGAAATCCTGCCAAATGTGCATCCACCTATATCCCCCTACTCAAAAAGAGGCTGGCTCTGATACTGTATATAACCTCCTGTTAACATCACAGGGAGTTATTGGAGTAAATGTCTCTCTCTGAGAAAATACTAAACCGCAACAGATGGGGGTCAGATTGGTCTGTTTACATCAATTCTTGATTGCTTTTCCATTGCCAGTGAAGGCCTTAAGTTTTATGGGTAGCATAAATCGCAACTTCGACCTAGGATTCCATATTCAACTCTTAACATAAAAGAACTGTCAAATGCAATATATCTTGTGAAGAGCAGAACCAGAAAGAAAGATTGAATTGTATCCGTAAGCAAACTCTTTAAAAATAGAAGATTGCAAATCCTTATTCAGCACTGAGAGACAGTTTCAATTTCAAATGGTAAAACAAATGAAAAGGCAAAAACAAGATTATGTTTTTAAAGGAACTTTTAAAACCATCTCACACAGTTCATCATATCTACTTCTACTTTGCTTGGGTTTATCAACCAGAAAACAACATGTATTTGTATATGCTCAAGTGGCAGCAAGTATTCAAAGAAAATATCCAATAGTAATTAAACAATAGCATTACAAAACATACAAACACAAAAGGCTTTTGTTTTCTATTTTACTACATTTTTCACATCATGTTCTATTTATCAATTGGATTATAAAGTCCTTTAGAGTGGAAATCAAGACATGTCTCTTTATGTCTCCCTCACAGTACATAACATGGTAGTATAAATCTATGATTAACAACAAATTCATTAACTGAAAGACATTTATTCAACAGATATGTATTGAGAGTCTACTAGATCCCTGTCTAAACACAGCTCTGAATTTGGCAAATGGGTCTACAGGACACAAGGATTTCTGAGACACAGACATAATAATTTTTCATCATCAGATCACTCCCTTGCATACATTCTGAACCCTCTGCCCTTGCTTTCTCTATTTCATTGTACTCCCTTGGCAAAATCCCAAACCTAGATAAATCAACCTTTCTGCAAACTGTCTGCACCCATGTAGCGTATGGTGACCAGAGAAAAACATGGAAATATGCTGTCTGGATTCAATTTGAATGCATGGTCTTTAATCTCAAGTGGCCCTTCTGCAGTCCAGATCCTACTACATTTCTCTGGCCCATTCATTCTCTTGCTCGCCTAATGACCATTTCATACCTTCTCTTCCCTCCTCAAACCCCCAGCACCTTTCTGCTCACAACCTGAAGTAATCCTCAAACTGATTACCTTAATGCCTATTTCAAAGGGAAGTGGAACTGAGAAGAGCATTTAGGCAAGTTCTCACCTTCACATCTGACCTGCCTTTCTCCATGGACTCTTACACTCTGCTTTTCCTACTGTTACGTGGGTGACCTTCACAGGCTCTGACCCAAAAACAGCCTTCCTATCATGCACTAGATTTCTCTCTCACCTTCTATAGGTTGTTTCTCCCCTAGACAGACTGATTTTAAAGGTGACATGCTACACCCTCAAAGAGTATCTTGAGTTTTTCTTATAGGAAAGGATAAATTACAATGTAAAAATGTATTTTTTAAATAATGAAAATAACGCCTTTTTCTTTAGATTCTTTTTAAAAGAATAGCATTAAAATCAAATTCAGTTATAGACACCAGATAAATTAAATGAAAACCTGGAGGCAGTGGATAGAGCTTTCGACCAGGAACCAAGAGACCTAGGTCTAGTCACTGCTCTTTGTGCAATTTATTGAACTTCTTTTGAGCTAAGGGGATTAGACTTAGAGATCTTTGCTATCCCATCCAGCTGTCAGATTCTTATCTAGAATTTGAATTCTTTCAGATACTTTTTAAAAAACAACTTATGGGTAACAAGTTGTTGACTTAATCCAACAAACTTTTTTCAGAAGTCGTTATTTATTTGATAACTTTTTGGATTTGCTGCCAAACCAGTGGACACATACGAATGTTATCAAGTCTATATAGCTGAAATCACTTGAGTAATTAACAGCACCTTCTTGGTAGCTAAATGCCTCAAAAACAGAACCAGTCTTTCTTTTAGTACCAGTAGCATAGGTCTGGATGTACAGGCCTGAATTGTTAAGAAAATAGGAAGAAATAAAGGAAGTTCCTCAGATACAAAAGGCAAAACAAGCCAAGCATGTTGACTCGGCCTGTAATCCAAGTACTTTAAGAGGCCAAAGTGGGAGGATCACTTGAACTCAGGAGTTTGAAACCAGCCTGGACAACATAGTGGAAAAAAAAAAAAAAAAGAAAGAAAGACAGGTATTATCTTCAGCTGTTCACACACTCAATCTTATTGCCAAAAATACAGTACTTCCTTCTCTGGGCTCCTGGCCCAAAAAGGTAGTGAGATTTCTCATCACCTTATGCTGTCTGGACATCAAGTTTCCAGCTGTCCTCCCTAATTTTATGCTAATTACACTCTCATATGCACTCCCTTTTGACCTACATGTGAAACAATTCGAATATAACTCCATTGATAAGACTTTCTAAAACACTAAGTTTTTATTTTTAACCCAGTCATTGTAAATGACTACTATGATGAAATTTTTGTAAAATAAATAACCACTTTCAATGTTTGTTTTGTCAGTTTGACTTTTCTGAGAGAGGGGCATGGCTGTACACTATAGCTCACTCAGAAATTTCCACCCTAAGGGTAAAAGGCAAACGTACTCTCCAGTCCTCTAAGCAACAGAGATGTTTAAAAAAAATCTCAAAATAAATTAACATAATCTTACGAATCTAATGTTTAGCCAAAGAAGCAAGTGACACACAAATATATATATAGGAAGATTCTATTCAAATAATGTTCAAGCCAGGCAAACTAAATATATATTTTAGGAACATATGCATAAATGATAAAATCATAAAGAAAAAGGAAGAAATTATTATCAGAAAAATTAGGATATCAGGGAAGAGAAGGAGTGAAATCAGACAGAAACATATATACAGGCCTTTTTGAGGCACTGGCAATGTTCTATGTCTGAACCTGGGCAGTGGTGTGAACTTTGTAATTATTTAAATTATGTAGATTATTTAAAGAATGCAGTTATGTGGTATTTCGTAATTTTTTTTTATTTTTACAAATCTTTTTAGAGACAGAGTCTCAATCTGTTGCCCAGGCTGGAGAGCAGTGGCACAGCCATAGCTGACTGCAGCCTCCACCTCCTAGGCTCAAGTGATCCTCCTGCCTCAGTCTCTCAAATAGCTTGGACTAGAGGTGCACACCACTACCTCTGGATAATTTTTTAAATTTTTTGTAGAGACAGGGATCTTTCCATGTTGCCCAGGCTGGTCTTAAACTCCTGGCCTCAAGTGATCCTCCCATTTTGGCCTCCCAAACTACTGGGATTACTGGTGTGAGCCATTGCCAAGTATGTAGTATATACTCTTCTCCATATACGATATTTTTATAATAAAAAGTAAATTCTGCCAACCCTATTTTTGAAATAAATTTGACGTACTATACTTTTCAGTATGGGAAGATAGTGGGATGAGAAATTAAGAATAGGAATTATAATCAGACAATTATGTATTGTGTCACTAACATATTGAGTTGAGTGTTTCTATTCAACTGATGATAGATAGTGCAACAGAGAGTGTATTTTATAGAGGCTGAGGAATATTTGTGTATTTACTGATGTGTTGCTTCACTTTAACATTTATTGAAAGACTGTTACATGTCAGGCAGAGTATTAGGCACTAGGGAGACACAGACAAATGAGACATGAGGACTAATCTGGGTGTGTGTTCTAGTGCTAGGAAAGTAGCACCTTTCCAAATTGCCAAAATGACAGTATTTCTCTGCCTTCCTCACTCCTAGCTGGAGACTCTGACACTCTCCTCCTGTCTTCTCTCCCTCTTCAGCTTCTAAGTTAACTATCTGAACAGGAGTTTTTTCAGCAGGGTGGAATTGATGATGCTGTCAGACTCAGTGTCTAACGGGTCAGAGTGAGCCCTGGCTTTCTTACTCCTGTGGTATTGACCAAGTCTACTGGCCAATTTCCTTACCCAGCACCGGCCTTAAACTCTTTCTGACAGCTGGATTGCCTACAGACAACAGTCCTTTGATCTGAATAATCGCCCGCAATATAGACCCCAGATATCTTCCCTGTGTGGAGGAACTCCGGAAGGCTCAGTGCCTGTTGGTCACAGTGTCCTTGGCTGTCCTTGGCTGCTTATTGCTGTTGTCCACCCACTTATATATCCACTGAACACTCTCCTGCCTGCCCTCCTGGGGATCTGTCCTGCAACCTGGTTAAGTTGATCTGTCCCAGCCCTGCCAAGTTCTCTTTCTCTTCACCTTTCTCCTGAATAGTCCCAGTAGACTTTGCTCCCAAACATCCTAAAATCATTACAATATAAATAAATATGATACTGAAAGCATAGAGGTAGGACTGGGATGGGGATAGAAGTGGAAGGAATACTTAAGCTGAGTCTTAATAAGTTTATCAAATAGAAGAGAAAAACAGTATGCCAGCAGGAAGGAATGACTTCTTCAAAAAAACAAAAATGGGAAGAAGCCTGATGTGTTTGGAAAATAATGAGAATTTAGGCAATGATGAGAGATGAGAGTAGAATGATAGATAAGAGGAAAATGAAGTTCTTAAGTATCTTGCTAACAAAAATGGTGACAAAATTGGCATGCATTTAATGTATTCTGATCACTAAAAAAATGATGCTATTACTGACCTCAAACAACGTAATGCATTCTGCTATTTGGGAATTAGTGTTCACTCACTCTCATGATTTATAAGGCTTAGTTTTCAAGGAACTCTGAACCCCTGTAGTACTACTTCAGTCATCCATACTATTTCCTCAGGTAGGTGCTAGAAACAGGCAGAGCATCTGCCCAGATATGCAACAATTTTAATGGGTGTATTTAAGGACATAACATATAGGAAGGAGCATAGGTGATGCTCAGTGAAGTATTGGTGAATGTATTTACATTGAATCAAACAAAAACCTGGTCCCTTAGGAAGTCTCCCAATAATTCTGTTTATTTTATTTTATTCATCTGAGTGCCAGGACAGCTATCTCATCTGTTCCCTGTAGGAAATGCAGCTTTAGCCTGGACAGCATGGCAAAACCCCATCTCTACAAAAAATTAGAACGATTAGTTGGACATGGTGGCATGCACCTGTAGCCCCAGCTACTTGGGGGGCTGAGGTAGGAGGATCACTTGATCCTGGGAGGTAGAGGCTGTAGCAAGCTGTGTTCATACCAGTGTACTCCAGCCTGGGTGACAAAGTAAGACCTTGTAGAAAGAAAGAGGAGAGAGAGAGAGAGAGAGAGACAGAGAGAGAGAGAGAAAAGAAAGCAAGCAAGCAAGAAAGAAAGCAAGCAAGAAAGAAAGAAAGAGAAAGAGAGAAAGAAAGAAAAGAAAAGGAAAAAGGGAAGGAAAGGAGAGGAAAGGAGGAAAGAAAGAAAGGAAGGAAAGGAAGAAAAGGAAGGGAAAGAAAGAAAGAAAATGTAGCTGTTCCAGGAGGGATGTCTTTACTAGGGACAGTCCCAGGTGAAAGGAGGACTAGTTGTTTTTATGCCTCTACTATAATGAGTTTGGCTTTAATGCTTCCTGGCACTGCTACAGTTTGCACTATTCATTTCAATGCCCTCCTGACTTTCAGAAACTCTTTACTTCCCAATGAGCCGTGTGGCAACAGTAAATTATCAGAAACACACGGAAGAGTTTCACCTCTCTGAATTAAAGATACATTGACTAATCCGACCAAAAGGACTTTGCTCAGAGAAGAATGAGAAAGGGAAAATCAATAGGCCAGAGAGTGGGAATGAAAATGGAAGTTCTTGGGGGCAGCTGTAGAATGATTATAATAATAATAAATGCAACAAAATATATTGAGCTCTTAGTCAGTGACTTCTCTTACCATTTGCTATGGTCTGAACGTGTCTTTCCAAAATTCCTGTGTTGAAATCTAATTCCCGATGTGATAGTTTAAAAAGGTAGGGCCTTTGAGAAGTGATTGTCATGAGGGTACCAACCTTATGAATGAGATTAGTGCCCTTATAAAAGAGGCTCAAAGGATTGCCTTTCTCCTTTCTCCATATGAAGACAGAGGTACTGTCTTTGAGGAAAAGGTCCTCACCAGACACTGAATTAGCTGGCACTTTGATCTTGAAATTCTCAGCCTTCAGTACTGTAAATTATAAATTTCTATTGTTTATAAATTACTCAGTCTAATGTATTTTGTTGTAGCAGCCCAAATGGACTAAGATACCATTTTATCCCATTTTTATTTCTCTTGGACTTAAATAGGCAAAACTGGAGTTAATTGGAGCAGCATGATTTTGGAAGTCCCACTATGTTGTACTAAGCACACAATGTTTTACCAACTCTCTATACATCAGCTGTGCTCAAAGTCAACACCCTAACCTCAGAAAGAGCTTTGCATTCCTATGGCTTACCATTATGAAGTTAGAAATGGCATTTCCTTCAAGATACCTTGATCTCAAACAAGAGGAAAAACAGCTGGTAAGCGACCTCTGGGGACAGTTGATGGTCTAAGCTGATCATTCTAAGGCCCATTAGATCTTTAGAGATCATTCTTGACCTTCTTAGATCACAGTTTTTATATTTGTACCTTCAACAAATTTATTTAGCACAAATTTGTTGAGTACCTACCACGTTCTGTATGCTATATTATCCTAGCAAACTGTGAGAGATTCAGGTTGTTTCATCCATCATATAAGGATAAAACTAATTTCTCAGTATAGAAATTAAATGATGAAATAAATGTAAAATATTTACCTCAGTGCTTGACACAAAAATCAGTACTCATATCATTTCTTTCATTTCTGGCAGTACAAAGATAAACTGGTACACTTCTGTTCCCTCAGGGAACTCAGTGTAAATGCTGCCCGAAATCACCCCAGTGTCTCAGAAGCACTATGAAATGGAGATGAACTACAGATAGCTGATCTTTCATGATCTCTGCAAGTAACAACTCTCAATTTAGTTCTAATTCTCAGCATTCTGGGCAGAGAACACCATGAGAACTTTCTCCTGCATGTGTTCCAAACCCTAACTCTACCACCCTCGATAGGTGTTAAGTTAAAAGAAAACTGTGAAATATTTTAAATTTAAGTATAATTGATTAATGAGAACACCATACAGGTGCTGTCAAATGATAATAAATATTAATAAAAACTCTGGCAAAAGACACTCTATAATTCATACAAAGTGTTCTTAATTGTTATTTTTTTAAAGAAAGACTAATATTTCCTGGCATTTGTGAGTGGTGTGTTCACTAGAGGCAGTTACTACAATAGGCCATTGAATCTAATCAACTCCTCACTGACAGAGCAGGTTCCTCACAGTAGTGGCTTATGCAAAAAAAAAAAAAAAAAAAAAAAAAAATGTTGCCATCAACTGGTCATTTCTGGTTTTGAATGAAATTTCAATCTTTACTTCAAAGAAATTGGCTTTGTCAAAAACAACTGCCATTGCATTCTTTCTCTTTTTGTTTCAGATTGTTTCTTAAATAAGGCCTGGTGTGCTAAATTACTTGGAAGAGTGAGGTCTCATGGGAAAGTCTGGATAGAAACTACTAGAGGTGTCAGTCATTCCAACTGGGTTAGGGAGCCAGGGTGCCAAGGGGGCTGATGGTGAGAACAACAGCTTTGGCCGGTAGGTAGGATGTCCCCCGTTTGTCTATCACTGTGCCCAAGGCCAAATCTGAGTTTCTTGATGAGCACATTACATCCTTCCTGATTTTGGGCTTGTCATCTTTCATTACAACAAATGCTTGTTAGATTAAAAAAGTAACACAATGACTTAGTCTGGGAACATCTCAGAAGACCCCAAGTAGCTTTAAGATCAATGATTATCAGATGTCCTCAACCTCAGAAGAACAGATTAAGTTATTAACATATTCATGAAGCAACATTCTTACCTGTTATGAATATATTAGCTATGCTTCCTTTTAGTCTTTCAATAACTCCTTCTGGCCTGGGATTTTCTACTCCTGCTGTCTTCTCTCACTTAGAAGCCACTCTTTTGCCCACCTACCTTCCTCTTTCTTGATCCCTCTCTGTGGAAACTTTAACCTCTTTGCTGGTATCTCTGGCATCTCTATACCTGAAGTCAGAATGTACCTTTAGTATGAAGTCCATAAAAATATTATTATACTTTTATAAGGAAAATATGGAAAAGGGGAAATCAAGTAATGTTTATCTTGAGACAACGTACATAAATTTTGAATTACTTTTTGTACTCAGCTAAGCCACTCTCAGATTTCTGACCCTCAGAAACTGTGAGATAATAAAGATTTGTTGTTTTAAGCTATAATTTTTCATTATTCAGCAATAGATAACTATTATCTGGTAAGACAGATTAACATAGGGGTTGGGAAACTAAAGCTCTAAGGCAAGAAACTATTTTTGTAAATGTTTTATTGGAACACAGTCATACCCATTTATTTACATATTGTCTGCAACTGCTTTCATACTACAACAATAATATGAAGTACTTGTGACAGAAATTGTAAGGTCTGCAAAGGCTGAATTATTTACTATTAGTTCTTCATTGAGAAAGTATATAATTATAGAAGAAGTGTGATTTGAAATGTCTAGACTATCAATTTGAAAAAGGAATATCAGAAATCCATTTTCATTTTTTGCAGATTAAACAATTGTGACTTTAAGAAGTAAGTGGCCTAAACAGCATTAATATAACTAATAGCAAAGCTGGACAAGAAATCCAAAGTATCTATGGTCTAAATATTTGTGTTTTTCCCCTATCTCTGAAAAAAAAAATGTGTATGTTGAAATCCTAATGCCCAAGGTGATGGTCATTAGGAGGTGGAGACTTTGAAAGGTGATTAGATCATGAAGGCACAACCTTCATGAATAAAATTAGTGCTTTAATAAAAGATGATCAAGAGAGACCCCTCACACCATTCCACCATGTGAGGACATGGCAAGAAGGTGCCATCTGTGAGCCAGAAAGCTGATGCTCACTAGACACTGAATTTGCTAGTGCCTTGGTCTTGGACTTCCCAGCTTCTAGAACTATGACAAATAAATGTCTGTGGCTTACAAGCCACCTATATTATGATAGTTTGTCATAGCAGCATAAATGGACTAAGACACCTACCTCCCAATCCAGTGGTTTCTTCAATATACCATACTACCTTCCGTAAGATAAGGCATCAAAATCAACGTATTGTTTCATCATGAGTTTACTGAGTTACTTTAAGTAAGTCACTGCAGTTCCCTTTACTCAATTTCCTGTAGCACTACTGTAGTATCATGAACATGTTATTGACATCTTAATGGATGACCATATTACTTGATATATTTAAGTCCATTCAAAAGTATATGAAAAAAAAAATGACAGATTACGGAAAGACCCATAGAACAGGTCATCTAGCACTAAGAACAGTTATTCAATTTAATTTTATTATTTTTACTCTTGTTCAGAGATTTAATAATTGAAAGTGGTAAGCTGAACAGTGTATACTTACTTTCAAAAATTACCTGCTGAATTATATATAAACGCTTTTATGAAAGAAAGCAAATGAGCAGCACCAATTCAACTTTCTGTATCCATAGCAGACATTGTTAATCAAATACAGCATTCTTTCCAACTGAATCAGGTTACAGTCTCAGAATCCTTCTCAGTACCATGCTTCAGGAATCTAACGTTATTCAGTCAAAATTAGCACCTCAGTTAAAACTTATGCACTTTCTCTGACATAGAGAACACCTTGCCATATAGTAGTCTTTTTACAGCATATGTAGATATAAGTTGGTTTCAGATTTCTTTTTAAAATAGATTGGCTACTGATTTACTGAAATAATTTAACTTCAATCTGTTTAACTCTAAGGCAGCTCCAAGGCACACATGTGAAAGACAGTACTAATGGGATATTGTATTTGAGAAAGGATTTGTGATTCTGGCTTAAATTTACTGCAAGGTTCAGTTTAAATGCAACTTCCTCCCTGAGCCATTCCCTGATGTGTGAAGTACGTCCTGGTTTACCTGACTGATACCAGTTCGTTTCTCTTATCCTGTCATAATTAGCAACCATACCCCCTTTCACTCTCAGTGGTGTCCCAATCTGGATGAAAAATTATATGGCTATCCTATTGATGGCCCAATTTGGAAGAGGCCTCTCTTGTCTCTAAAACCCGTATAATACTTAATGGCTCAAATGCAACAAATGATTTATCTTGTATAATAGCTACTTCTAGTTATAATTTATGCCCCCACAACCGACTTCCCAGTTTGGATTACAAACACTTTGAGAGAAGTTATATTTCACTATTCATGGTTTACAAAAGAGAGATGCAATGAATACAAATCCCATTACTCTTTTAATCATTGTGCCTCACACATACTAAACTGGAAGAAAGAACTTCCTGAATTACTTGACACTGTAAATTCTTTTACAGTTAAAACTATACCTCATTCATCTGGTAAACCTCACAGAGGCACAGGGCTTTGGACATCATCTGTGTGTGTGTTTTTTTAATTAATTAATTTATTTATTTATTTAATTTTATTATTATACTTTAAGTTCTAGGGTACACGTGCACAACGTGCAGGTTTGTTACATACGTATACATGTGCCATGTTGGTGTGCTGCACCCATTAACTGGTCATTTACATTAGGTATATCTCCTAATGCTATCCCTCCCCCGTCCCCCCTCCTCAGTGTGTGATGTTCCCCTTCCTGTGTCCAAGTGATCTCATTGTTCAATTCCCACCTATGAGTGAGAACATGCGGTGTTTGGTTTTGTGTTCTTGTGATAGTTTGCTAAGAATGATGGTTTCCAGCTGCATCCATGTCCCTACAAAGGACACAAACTCATCCTTTTTTATGTCTGCATAGTATTCCATGGTGTATATGTGCCACATTTTCTTAATCCAGTCTGT
This sequence comes from Papio anubis, assembly GCF_008728515.1. Lineage (NCBI taxonomy): Eukaryota > Metazoa > Chordata > Mammalia > Primates > Cercopithecidae > Papio > Papio anubis. Next base: position 185,322,872 of record NC_044976.1, read on the forward strand.
AACTGATGGACATTTGGGTTGATTCCAAGTCTTTGCTATTGTGAATAGTGCTGCAATAAACATACGTGTGCATGTGTCTTTACAGCAGCATGATTTATAATCCTTTGGGTATATACCCAGTAATGGGATGGCTGGGTCATATGGTATTTCTAGTTCTAGATCCTTGAGGAATTGCAGCACTGTTTTCCACAATGGTTGAACTAGTTTACAGTCCCACCAACAGTGTAAAAGTGTTCCTATTTCTCAACATCCACTCCAGCACTTGTTGTTTCCTGATTTTTTAATGATTGCCATCCTAACTGGCGTGAGATGGTATCTCATTGTGGTTTTGATTTGCATTTCTCTGATGGTGAGTGATGATGAGCATTTTTTCATGTGTCTGTTGGCTGCATGAATGTCTTCTTTTGAGAATTGTCTTTTCATATCCTTTGCCCACTTTTTGATGGGGTTGTTTGTTTTTTTTCTTGTAAATTTGATTGAGTTCTTTAAAGGTTCTGGATATTAGCCCTTTGTCAGATGGATAGATTGCAAAAATTTTCTCCCATTCTGTAGGTTGCCTGTTCACTCTGATGGTAGTTTCTTTTGCTGTGCAGAAGCTCTTTAATTTAATTAGATCCCATTTGTCAATTTTGGCTTTTGTTCTCATTGCTTTTGGTGTTTTAGACATGAAGTCCTTGCCCATGCCTATGTCCTGAATGGTATTACCTAGGTTTTCTTCTAGGGTTTTTATGGTTATAGGTCTAACATTAAAGTCTCTAACCCACCTTGAATTAATTTTCATATAAGGAGTAAGGAAAGGATCCAGTTTCAGCTTTCTATTTATGACTAGCCAATTTTCCCAGCACCATTTATTAAATAGGGAATCCTTTCCCCATTTCTTGTTTTTGTCAGGTTTGTCAAAGATCAGATGGCTATAGATGTGTGGTATTATTTCTGAGGGCTCTGTTGTGTTCCATTGGTCTATATCTCTGTTTTGGTACCAGTACCATGCTGTTTTGGTTACTGTAGCCTTGTAGTATAGTTTGAAGTCAAGTAGCGTGATGCCTCCAGCTTTGTTCTTTGGCTTAGGATTGTCTTGGCAATGCAGGGTCTTTTTTGGTTCCATATGAACTTTAAAGCAGTTTTTTCCAACTCTGTGAAGAAAGTCATTGGTAGCTTCATGGGGATGGCATTGAATCTATAAATTATCTTGGACAGTATGGCCATTTCATGATATTGATTCTTCCTAACCATGAGCATAGTATGTTCTTCTATTTGTTTGTGTCCTCTTTTATTTCACTAAGCAGTGGTTTGTAGTACTCCTTGAAGAGGTCCTTTGCATCCCTTGTAAGTTGGATTCCCAGGTATTTTATTCTCTTTGAAGCAATTGTGAATGGGAGTTCATCCATGATTTGGCTCTCTGTTTGTCTGTTACTGGTGTATAAGAATGCTTGTGATTTTTTCACATTGATCTTGTATCCTGAGACTTTGCTGAAGTTGCTTATCAGCTGAAGGAGATTTGGGGCTGAGACGAGGGGGTTTTCTAAATATACAATTATGTCATCTGCAAACAGGGACAATTTGACTTCTTCTTTTCCTAACTAAATACCCTTTATTTCTGTCTCTTGCCTGATTGCCCTAGCCAGAACTTCCCACACTATGTTGAATAGGAGTGGTGAGAGAGAGCAGCCCTGTCTTGTGCCAGTTTTCAAAGGGAATGCTTCCAGTTTTTGCCCATTCAGTATGATATTGGCTGTGGGTTTGTCATAAATAGCTCTTATTATTTTGAGATAGGTTCCATCAATACCGAATTTATTGAGCGTTTTTAGCATGAAGGGCTGTTGAATTTTGTCAAAGGCCTTTTCTGCATCTATTGAGATAATCAGGTGGTTTTT